>NC_136961.1:28332966-28444030 GCF_032717465.1 Coenobita brevimanus | reverse complement strand
TGGACTTATAACCACACCAAAAAATACGTGAACTTCGCAAACTACTAAAAACTGAACATGGTGCCTGTTCGAAGTAGTTTACGTGAACGTCCACTATGTGAGCCTTCATGACATGGTTAATACAATATATAATGGATATATTGCTTAGATGCTCCAACAGTGTAATTTTGTAATGAACAATAAAATAACATTTTTTTCTCCCAGAAGAAAGAGTTATATATGTTATATGGATTCTATATTACAGTATCAAAATATTTCAGTGTTATTTATATGGTATTTCATGTTCCACCCACAAAACATAATCATAATAATATAATTATGTAACATGCTACAAGCTTATAAACAGAACCTAAATAAATACTGAGGTGTGTGTCATCAAGTGTTAAAGGCGGAGATTACACATCAGTCTTGGACGTCCTTAGCCATGCATGCACACACCAATATTACCATTATTACACATTTCATACCATACTCCCCCCCCCCCCACCACAAGTATTGTCCCACACCCACACCCACACGCATACACACATACTGTATTTGGCGTTTTGTGTACTGAATGAAATCCTGCTTTGAATCCTGTTGTTCCAAGTGTAAATAAGCATACAGAACTAACATTAATAGCATATTCATTAAAATTGCACACTGTCATGCTGGTAATACTGAAACAAAGTGCCAAGATTGTGACTGGTGCGTGAGAGCTGCAAAGCTCCCACAATGTGCTCCATAATGCATTTTGAGAGTTCCAGATAGGCTGTTTCTATTTTTCATAAGAAGTCGCTGTTCATCAGTATGTTAACTTTAATTACTGACATAACTGGAAGAACAAGAACCTCTGCAGTGACCAGCTCACCAGCGTAGCTATGAGGATTGGGGGAGTCAGCGGCCACCTCCCCTCTAACTGGTATCCGCCACTGAACACATAATTACCCTCAACATTAACGAAAATATCACTGTGAGTATGGCTACCCCGTGACTATTACTGAAACATATACTGTGCATATAAGCACTGATTATTGGTTAATATAATCCGTAATGTGAGATGGTTATGTATTGCACTTGTATTTTGACACTATTAAATTTTAGGTAAATTTTGTAATTGGAACGTCATTACCCATTAGCACAAACTGATAATGTGTGTGTGTGTGTGTGTGTGTGTGTGTGTGTGTGTGTGTGTGTGTGTGTGTGTGTGTGTGTACTGACAGCCACCTGAGGAGTTTGAGAGAGAGAGAGAGAGAGAGAGAGAGAGAGAGAGTTGAGGTGGTGGAGCAGGCTGAATGTTTTCCATTAATGAGGGAGGGGGTATCCTATCTTTGGTGTAGTTTAAAGCGTGTAATCAGGTCTATATAAAGATAATAAAAATAAAGTTTTTTTGCTATTTAGGATACAGGATATCACTGACACCCTAATAACTATACTGTATTGTAATAACTAAGAATGTATAACTGTTGGCCACTCACTCCCATACTCCCCCCTTCCCCCTACATTGCGTCATTTGTGGGTGAACTTGCCCTCTGTTTCTGAATCACAACTCAACCTGTATCGTGGTTCACGCTACAAGGCAAGAGATTTTTTTTTATTTTTTTATATAACTCAGACTTTATAAACTGTATAGTGCACAGCCCATTATCCCAAACAATCACATAATTCTTATTAGCCTATATCATAGCTTAATACAATGGCCACATAATATAATTCGGAGGATGAAGTTTAGCGATGCGAACAATTTTCGGACTTGTACACACACACACACACACACACACACACACACACAGAGGCGTGTTCTGTTGCCACGTTAGCCAAATCCCGCAACCAAGCGGTCCAGTCGGAACTCTTGCCAAGTGTACAGTCGTCAGCACAAATTCGCTGCAAGCCTGCTCTTGTGATGTGGGTCGTTTTGTCTGGCAACGGTGTATGGGAACTAGTTGCCACACAGGCTTTTATATGCTTTGAAGACGTGTTTGTACGAATTAGTACTATAAATCACCCAGAATACAATATTCTTTATATCTGATTAGCGTAAAAATGTGCAAAAGGCGACAGATGAATGCTGTCGAATGGTGAAACTTCTGTTCTCTTCCTCGTATCCATCCCTTGTCCCTCCCCACCCTCCCCTCCTCCTTCCCTCTCCCGCTGTCCATCATCTCCACTCCTCTCTCTCTCTCTCCGCTCTGTCTACCTTATATCACCCACATCGCTAATCTACGTAATAAACCGCACTCTTCTCTATTTCTCGTCTATTCCTGTTACCTTCTTGTTCCTCAACATTCGAGAGTTTCATGCCATGCAACAGTCTCTTTCTCCCACGCGTTACTCCACACATGATGCAGCAGTTCGAAACCTTAGTGTTTCTGACACTGCTTCGTGATTCAGTGAACAGTATGAGGAGAATGGGAACATTTTCCTGGGGAAGAGAGAAGGCAAGAAGTAGGAGGAGTGGGCACAAATGTTGGTTTAATTTCGCCTACTGATATATTAGGCACAGACTTCCAGCCTCACTCAAACAAATACTAGCAAGGAATACATCACAAGAACGAGACCTCAATGTTCCTTTATCTCCCGGCTGTTGATAGTGACAAAGGATGGAGAACAGAAAGACAACTTTTAGAGTGGGAAGGAGACGAGGAGGGTAAGAGTGGGACTAGAACAGGAAAGAATATTGATAATAAACCTTGGATATACTGTAGTTGGTAGTACTGCAACTGGGAATAAGGCAGACTGGGTTTAGGAAACAGTCAAGAGAGAATTGCGATGTAGTAGAGAGGGTGGGGGGAGGAGACACTGGAGAGGCATGAAAGTGAGTGGGAGATAAGAGGGATAGGGAGGGGTGGGGGGGGACATCAGGAGGAGTAAGGGGGAGAGACGGGAAGGGAGCTTACACACTGTTATAATGAAGAATACCAGAGTATTATGCTCATAAGTCGTTCCATAATATTGTCAACTCTTGCACTTTTTTACGCTAATCAATTACGGTATACAGAGAAATGTATTCTAGGCAGTCTCTGGTACCACTTTTGAAAAACACATTGTTAAAGTGTATAATAGTGTATGTGGCAACTCATCCCTTTACACTGTTTTGCCAGACAAAAAGACTCGCATCACACTAGTAGACTTAGAGCCATTTTATGCTGCCGACTGTACATAGACTTTTATACACTTTAACGACATGTTTTTCAAAAGTGGTACTAGAGACTGCCTAGAGAACAATTTTCTGTATACCGAAATTGATTAGTGTAAAAACTCCAATAGTTGACAAGGTTATAGAACGACGAATGAGCGTAATACTCAGGTATTCTTCATTATAACAGTGTCTAAGCTTCCTTCCCCTCTCTCCCCCTTACTCTTCCTGATGTTCCCCCCACCCCTCCCTCTCCCTCCTATCCCCCACTCACTTTCATGCCTCTCCACTGTCTCCTCCCCCCACCCTCTCCACCTTCATTCATTTATCCACGGCACTAAACTGATTGGTGTATCGCAATTCTCTCGACTGTTTTCTAAACCCAGTCTGCCATATTCCCAGTTGCTTGCAGTACTACCTACTATATCCAAGGTTTATTATCAGTATTCCTTCCTGTTCTAGTCCCATTCTTACCCTCCTCGTCTCCTTCCCACTCCTCTCCAGTTGTCTTTCTGTTCTCCACCCCTTGTCACTACCAACAGCCGGGACATACAGGGACACTGAGGTCTCGTTCTCGTGATGTATTCCTTGCTAGTATTTGTTTGAGTGAGCCTGGAAGTCTGTGCCTATTATATCAGTAGGCGAAATTAAACCAACATTTTTTTTTTTTTTTTTTTTTATGTGTCCGACTCTGGGCATAGGCTTCACAGCCTGCTTTCAAGGCCCAGTAGTCCTCCTTCATCCTATACACCTCTACATGTCACCACTTCGGCGCTAACACCCACCGTCCATACTGAATACATGCTAGGGCTGTCTCATACAGGACTGGTGTGTTGGTATTAGCGGGGGTATTTTTACGACTTGTCGGCGGGTCTTCTGGTAGATCAGTAAAGTCTGTTTTGTGCCCACTCCTCCTACTTCTCGCCCTCTCTCTTCCCCAGGAAAATGTTCCCATTCTCCTCATACTGTTCACTGAATCACGAAGCAGTGTCAGAAACACTAAAGTTTCGAACTGCTGCATCATGTTTGGAGTAACGAGTGGGAGAAAGAGACTGTTGCATGGCATGAAACTCTCGAATGTTGAGGAACAAGAAGGTAACAGGAATAGACAAGAAATAGAGAAGAGTGCCGTTTATTACGTAGATTAGTGCTGTGGGTGATATAAGGTAGACAGAGCGGAGAGAGAGAGAGGAGTGGAGATGATAGATACCGGGAGAGGGAAGGAGGAGGGGAGGGTGGGGAGGGACAAGGGATGGATACGAGGAAGAGAACAGAAGTTTCACCATTCGACAGCATTCATCTGTCGCCTTTTGCACATTTTTACGCTAATCAGATATAAAGAATATTGTATTCTGGGTGATTTATAGTACTAATTCGTACAAACACGTCTTCAAAGCATATAAAAGCCTGTGTGGCAACTAGTTCCCATACACCGTTGCCAGACAAAACGACTCACATCACAAGAGCAGGCTTGCAGCGAATTTGTGCTGACGACTGTACGTGCTTTCTCAGCGCTTTCTAGTTTACAGATGATACTGCCTCACACAACCCTGCCCCTAGTGTTAACACTTCTCACTTTTACACACCAACACTCACTCTCCATCCTCTGTACATCCCCAAGCCAATCTCAGTCTACCCCTCCTCATCACAACACCAGTACACTCTAATCCTTCCTTTGTCTCTACTCTTCAATCGTAAACCTAGCCCCAACCAAGCCTCGCATTCAAGGATGCATTACACATCCATTTAATCATAGTCATTTCTGTATGTTTGAGTCTACGAATATCCTCTTCCTTTATTACCCAGATCTCACTACCATACACCATTACACTCATAACACATGCAGCATACAAATATCCCTTAGAACGGAGGCAGAGCCCTCTCAGTGCTAGGAAAGGCAACATCTCCCTGGACTTCTTCCAACCAATCCTAGCCCTAGCCACACAGCTAGCTCCAGCCCCCTCTCCAGCACATTACTTGAATCTCATAAAACAAAATTCTTCCACACACTCAGCACATTCACCAGGATGATCAATCCTTTCATGCCTGACATTCTTTACACGCTCTCCCCGACACATCACACACGAAATCAGCATTATCGTCTGTCTACCTCTAATACTATTTCACCTCTTATGCATCCACTTACCACAAATACTGCTTGATATGGAGTTACTTCACACGCCCTTGTGGCAAACCGCACATGGAGACTCTCCCTCTGTCTTGACAGTACTGCCACCAGCCCTAGATACAGTATTATCACTTTTGTTTTATCTGCATTTACTATCAAACCCTTGTGCCCCATTCCGTTTTTCAATTTCCTAAACCTTTCCTCCGCTCCCCTTTCATTCTCTGCAATTGACATATAGTCATCAGCATACAAAATCTCCCAATGGAATTAAGTCTTGTGAGAGAGCTTCAAGCACCATGACAAACAATAAAGAGCTCAAGACTGACCCTTGATGCACGTCAACATTCACGGAAGACTAATCACTCAAACCTCTGTTCACTGTCATCTGGGTGCGAGCACCCACATCCATAGACATAACCACTCTGCCTTGCCACTCCTCGAGCCCAAGTTTTCTCATTGCCCAAATCACCAAAAACGAAGTACAGCTCCCTTTCATTTCCTATGTATTTTCCTTGAAACTGTCAAAGCTTGAACGAGGCATCAGTGGTCTCTTTGCCTGGCATAAACGCGATGTGCATCTCATCAGTATTCACTCTTCCTTAATTATACCTTCTAGGACTCTCTCCATTACCTTCATTGTCTGGCCTAAAAGATTTATGTCTTTATAACTTTTCTTAACAGGGCATCACCTTTCCTTTGTACCCATTTACAATCACACACTTCAGCCAGTCATCTGAGACAATACACTGATAATCGTATTTATCAAATTAGAATGAGAATATAAAGGAGCGTTGTGGTGTTGATGTGGATGTGATAGGAAGCGTTATGAGGAACACACTGAGGTGGTTTGGCCATGTGGAGAGGATGGAGGGTGAAAGACTGACGAAGAGAGTGTATGTGAGTGAGGTGGAGGGGTGAAGAGAGAGGGGGAGGCCGAGGATGAGATGGAGGGATGGGGTGGAGAGGTATATGAGAGAGGGGGGTGTGAGTTGGGAGCAGGGCAGTGAAATGGCGGGGGACAGGGCGACTTGTAGGCGATTTGTTTGTGGCCACCCCAAACGGGATTGAGGCGTCTGGCAATAGATAGATAGATAGATAGTAACTAAACCCACTCCTGTATCTCCTGAGGCCTTCAGCATTTCAGCAGTCAACTCAGACACACCTGTCACCTTCCCCAACTGCATCCTGCCTATTGCCCTGCTTACATTAGCAGCATCGATCAAAGGTCAAGGGCCATACACTGGATCTGTTGACTCCACACCCTCTCTATTCCAGTCAAACTCCTCATTCAGCAACCAGTTATAATGCTCCCTCTAGATGTCATTAATCTCGTCATTGTCCACCACTCCCTTTCCTCCATCATTCTTCACATTATGCTCACGTACTGTATATCCCTATTTTCCTTCTTCATCTGATTTACCACCTTACGTACCATGTTCTTTTTTTCAACGGAATATAAGTTATCCAGGAAGTCTCTGAGACTCCGGTTTTCCCCTATATGCCTCCTTTCTAGCTCTATGCTTGGCAGCCATGTATTCCTGTTTGTTACCAATCCTTTTTCATTCCTGGAAGAGCATTTTTCGCTTGGACTCAGTAATATTTTGTTACTGATGTAATTATGCAAGCTTTAAAAGGGATACAGAAAACGCATGCAAGAATGTATAAAAGACAAGAGTGGATAAAAGTATGTATAAAAGATAACAAAAGCGGCCACAAGAAATTATAAGAACAAAAGCGCACACAAGAATGAATAAAAGATAAGAAGACACACAGATGAATATTTAAAAGATAACAAAAGAGGCCACAAGAATGTATAAGGATAAAAGTTGCCAAAAGAATGTATAAGGATAAAAGTTGTCACAAGAATGTATAAGGATAAAAGTTGCCACAAGAATGTAAAGGGATGAAAGTTGCCACAAGAATGTATAAGGATAAAAGTTGCCACAAGAATGCATGATTGATTGATTGACTGACTGAGTGTAGTAGAAACTGGCGGCGCAACTGCTAAGGTCATATGCCGCCGGATAACAAGCTAAAACTCATGGCAAATAAATAGTGCATAATCGATATAAAGTTAATAACTTTTTTCTAGAAATAAAATACTGAAAATAATAAAAGAATAGTTAAAAGAGAAAACAATTTCTTATAAAAGTGGAAGGAGGCCCGCCTCCTGAAGAAAACCAAAAACTTCAGCAAAATCGCTATGGACTCCACCAAGCATCGAGGAGAGACAGTAGGCACCACCTACCCCTGTATGCCTATGGAGGAAACTCCGACGCAGGTCCCCCAAACTTGGACACTCGACCAGCAAGTGACGGACAGTAAGGGGAACAAAGCAATCATCACAGTACGGTTGAGTCTCACCACTCATCAGGAACCCATGTGTAAGCCGAGAGTGCCCAGTGTGAAGCCTAGCAAGAGCTACCTCCAATCGCCGAGGCATGGAAGGGAGAACCCTTGGCACAACCACTCTCTGGAAGTCCTCTTTCAGCTTATTATGAGCAACACCATCCCAGCGTCTCTGCCAACACACATGCATTCTGTCAAACAAGTAAGGTGTTAGATCAGATGCAGGAAGCGGATATTCTGTTGGGGGCTGTTGAGTAGCCGCAGCCTTGGCCAATGCATCCGCAGTCTCATTGCCCACCACATCAACATGTGCGGGAACCCAGCAAAAATCCACTCTCTTCCCCCGACGACGAATGAGGAACAGCCACTCCACAAGAATGCATGAAAGATAACAAATGTGGTTACTTGAATTTAACAGTGATAACAGATGTCTATTTAAAAGATAACGAAAGCACGTATAAAAATGTATAAAAGATAACAAAAACACACAAAAAATGTGTAAAGGCCAACAAAAGTGGCCATGAGAATGGTGAAATATAATATGGCATTCAAAACTTGTAAACGGAGTACGTGAGGGGAGCCTGCTGTGAAAAATGAGTACATGCACTATTGTGACTGTTATTATTCTCTGATTCTGTAATCCAGTAGGATGGTTTGTTACCGTAAAGTTGCTGAGAGAGAGGACTTTGGTGACGGTGATGGTTCTGGGCGTGTTGAGGCAGGACGAGGTGTTAGGCAGCGAGAACCTCATCCATTTTTCATACAGTCCGGATTCCACCAATGCTCTGCACCTGCAACAAAATTGCTACGTAGGTTTAATCTATTCGTTGGCAATTTACCCCTCAGTGTATCCTTGAATTCTACGGTGTATGTAAATTTACGTGATGGAAAGTCGTCAGGTTTCCAAAATGTAGGTTCCACAAGATGTGATGAATGTGTGAAGAAAAAGAAAGCAGGAGAGTAAGAATTCCATCACATAGCATGGAACTCAAAACTCAAATCAAATTTTTGTGGGAGTGTTGAGGGGCAGATAAAGGTGTATTTTTAACGACAGGTTAAAAAAGGTCAAGATAACAAGGATAAGACATAAACTGACCTGGCATGATCAATAAAAAATTTATTAAAAGTCTATTTAAACGTAATGGAAATATTGAGGGTGATACAAGAAGAAATGCATTAAATTTTGAGAACACTCGATCAGATGTTAAGGTCACAGGGCTAGGTCAAATTTCGGTCCACATGTTTATGTATGAAAAATATTACTAAAACACTTTTGATCAGATTTCGACTATAGCCTACTTTGTAGAGGGTTAGATGGCAAGGTCAACATAAATAGTTTTTATCCAATATAGACCAAATTCAAAGGGTGGAATCAGGGTAAGGCAAGGATAAAGTGATTCGATTTTAGGAAGAATCAGTCAAATACCGAGGTCACAGAAGAGGTCAATTGAAACAATTAAAGGCCAGGCATGCAAAAATTAGTTCAATTTTAAAAGCAGTTGGTTATGGGGCAAGTCTAAGTCTTGGTTCTTAGGCAGATTCGTGGGCGCAGGTTTTGTACTCTCCAAGTACTGCTTCTGATTATGCACTGCTGAATATTTTTTGTAAGATTTCATGGAGAGTTTCTTTTCATCAGTAAGTTATGACAGGAGTGAAATATACAGAAAAAATCGAAGTACAAAGAAAGTGAATGGGATGGGGGTTAAAAAAGGAGACTGTTTCAGGGCTTTTGGGTGAAAATTTCTGTTAGGAGTAGGCAAGGAATATGGACTAGGGAGGTTAAGATACTTCTTGTATGGTCTATGGCACATGATTGTCATTTAATCCCTTTGTACACAGTGATGCGTTTGGCGTCATTAGGGTCTTTCCTCATAAATGCACAGTGATGCATTTTGCATCAGAAAATCATTTAAAAATTCACCCCCCCAAAAGTTTTTGGTTGATATGCATCATTTTGGGAGGCATCATAGCTTGCCCGGCTCTCGTCAAAAGTAATGAGTTGGCAAAAGTGAGTCCTGATACCCACTACAGTGCATACAGGTTTTTCAGTACCACACGAGCTGTCAGCGGGGAAGGTAGCCTGCAGTCCCTTGTCCTTTTAACTCCTCTATAACCCCTGTCCCAGCCATGTGACATAATTCACTAAACAAATAGTGCTTATGTTTAGTTTTAGGGCACTATTGTGATTAGATTTGGTGTTTGCAATAGGAATTTAGGTGCTTGTGAAGTGTTCCTGGCTGTTATCAGCCATTGGGCCAACAAAGATTGTGCTACTGTTTCTAACCCTGGCCCCAGAACTACACTGCCTCTACCCTGCACCAAATGTGAGTATTTAACAATAAAATTAGTGGCAGTGAATCATCTGAATATAGTGTACAATACCTAGTGTGCAAGGAAATGGTGAAACACATGCAGCAGCTTAGGGGGAGGCGGGAAACTGCCGTACAGTCACGACACGGCGTTGTCATGATTGGAATAATTGCCGAGGTGTTGATGAAATCATTGTTTTATGCTGATATATCTGGGATAGTGTTATAGTGTAATAAATAAGATTACAGTGCAACGAGTGTTCATAACAAAATATCGGCTCAGGCATGTGTCACGTACGCCCTACCGCCATGGCACGCTGTTGTCAGGAAAGGAATAAAATTGAGGGGTTTTAGGGATTTCCATTATTATTGTTATATTTATTCTGTATGCGTGTTGTGTGAAATAAATAAGTATGAGTAATATAGTGATATATATATCGTATGCTTGTGTGAAATAACATAAACAGTGCATCAAGTGTTCGTAACAAATTATTGTCTGCAAGACGTGAGGTAGTGCACATGTGACCTACAGAGCACATTCATATACCATAGTGCAGAGAATATAATGTGTGTCTCATAAATTGATAGACTGGGTTATGTCTCTGGTGAAATAAACAGCATAAAAAATGCACCATGTGCTCGTCAGAAAATATCATCTGCAATACCTGAGATATTGTACATGTGACCTACAGAGCATGTTCTTGTACTGTAGTGGTGAAACATAATTTGTTTCTCATAAACTGATAGATTTGATTTTGTCTAATGTGAAATAAAAACATAAAAAGTGAAGTGTGTCCTAGTAATAAAAATATTGTCTGCTGGACCTGAGTTAGCACATATGTAGTGAACACGTACATGACCTACAGAAAACATGCATGTAGTGTTGTGTGAAAATATATTGGTTTACTCATAAATTGATAGCGATGGTTATGTCTAATGTGAAAGAAAAGGACACAGTGCACCATGTGCTCGTAATAAAAATATCGTCTGCTGGACCTGAGTTAACACAGGTAGCGAACTCTTACATGACCTACAGAACAGGCGCATGTACTGTTGTGTGAAAGTATATTGGTTTACTCATAAATTGATAGATTTGTTTATGTCTAATGTGAGAAAAAGGGAACCAGTGCACCGTGTGATTGTGATAAAAGTATTGTTTGCTAGACCTGAGTTAGTGCACAGGTAGTGAATTCCTACGTAAACACGTGCATGTACTGTTGTGTGAAAGTATATTGGTGTACTCATTATTGACAGATTTGGTTATGTGTCATGTGAAAAAAAAAGAAAAAAGGAAACAGTGCACCGCGTGCTTATAATGCAAATATCGTCTACTAGATCTGAGTTAGTGCAAAGGTAGTGCTATCTGTCTTGCACACGAGAATTTGTTACGAGCATGCAGTGCACTGTTTACGTTTTTCTTCTTTTCACATGAGACATAACCAAATCTATCAATATATGAGAAAAGCAATATACTTTCACACAACAGAACATGCACGTGTTCTGTAGGTCATGTAGGTGTTCACTACTCATGTGGTAACTCAGGTCTATCAGACGATATTTTAATTAGGAGCATGCGGTGCACTGTTTATGTTTTTTTTTCACATGAGATAAGCAAATCTATCAATTTATGAGAAAAATAATATACTTTCACATAATAGTAAATGCACATGTTCCATAGGTCACATAGGTATTCACTACCTGCGATCTAACTCAGGTCTAGCTGATGATGTTTTTCAAGGACATACTTGTATATCATGAATCCTTTGCATTGTGCCAGTGTCGAGCAAAGTCCTTGGCTGGCAGTGAATACAATATATTGATTGCTTTACTTCAGAACACTACCCTAGCACAGCAAAGTTGTTCACCAGTTGGCTTGCTACAAAACGTATTTGATGCATGCAGCGGGGGTTGCCACCAAAGCAGTGGCAGAAGCTCCTCGACGAGATTGAGATGGAGAGTGAGAGCAATAACGACAGGTCTGGGGTGGAGGAATGGATTGAGATCCCGTCCCCCGGCTCTCCAGTGGAGCTGTTCCGGTGCCTTCCACTAAGGAGGTAAACACCACCGTTGGCTACGGGACAGACTGCGGAGCACTTGCTACCTCTAGGACCTGCCAGTCCCAGTGCTGTCTTCATCCCCTCTCCACCTGCAGGCCCCTCTGACCCCTTGGCCGAGCCACTGTCACCAGAAGCTGGGCCATCGTATGTGTTGCTGGCCCCTCCACCCACGTCTGCCGTGCAGGATGCTACAGTGACATCCTTGCTGGCAAGGCCGAGGAGAATGCTGTCCCCGGATCCCTCTGTCTTGTCCTCATCCTTGTCCAACCCATCCCCTCCTAGATGAGGGCGCCATGGTCTGCTGCCTGGTCACGGTGGATGGCCAAGGGGTTGGAGGGCAGGCCGAAGGGTGTCAGAAGGCCGCCCCAGAGCCACCGCCACCACCGTCGCCGAAGATGATCCCAGGTGGAGCAGTGGCCCATTCACACTGAACAACAGCCCATTCACTGGCTCCCCAGGAATCAAGGTGGATATCCCAACAACTCTGTTGCAGTTTCTCCAGCTCTTCTTTGATCACAAGTTGTTGTCCTACAGTATCTCACTGTGGAGACCAACCAGTATGCCACATTCCTGGGGACTCAGTTGGATGTCTGGTTCTCCTGCAATGAGATGGCCATGTCCCTGGAATTATACCTGTTCATGGGGGATGTGCATATCCCAACCATCAGGCACTACTGGAGGAGCAACGACCTGCACGACTATCCGAGGTTCCGGCGAATGATGAGTGGAAGGTGTTTCAGTGCCATCCTCAAGCACTTCCACACCTTTAACCCATTCGCCATACCCAGGACAACCAAGATCGGCTCAACTGAGTTTGCACAGTCATGGAGTACCTCCTTCAGCGGTTCCAGACCACCTACCAACCCGAGGAGCATCTCAGCCTTCATGAGGGCTCTCTGGGGTGGAAGGGCAAGCTGTCCTTCAGTGTCTGCAACCCCCAGAAGCCCACTAAGTACTCCATTAAGCTTTATATGGTGGCTGTGTTATCCTCGGGCTACATGTGGAACCTCGAGGTCTACGCTGGGGTGCAGTGGACCCTCAAGAACACCGCATGGGGCCTTGTGGAACCACTGAAGGACCAGGGCTACAAGTTGTTCATGGACAACTACTTGAATTCTCTAACCCTGTGCAAATGACTCTTCACTGCAGGCATCTATTTGTGTGGGATCCTATGGATGCCTAGAGGAGTGCCGCACCAGCTGCAGTCCATTGCCAGGGCTAAGAGCCTGCCTGAGGGGGGTATGGCATACTGGCATAAGAATCATGTGGTTGTGTTGCTGTGGAAGGACAAGCACATTGTCAACATGGTCTTCACCTTCCACAGCACCAACACCATTCCAAAGAGGGTTCGAGGGAAGCTGCAGGGTCATGATGGGAGGACAACCTATGTGGAGAACGTTGTCAACATGCCCGTCATTGTGGAGGACTACAGCAGGTACATGGGTTGGGTGGATCATTTCAACCAGATGATCCAGTACTACCCCATCCAATGGCAAACCATCAAGTGGATGAAGATCACCTTCTGTTTCGTTGATGTGGCACACCTCAATGCGTTCGCCTTGTACAAGAAGTACAGACGCGGGACAGTAACACTTCTTGAATTTGTGGAGCAGATCATCTATGATCTTCTGCATTTCAATGAAGAGAATTGGCCCTCGTCTGGTCATGTAATCCACCACGCCCCAGACCTTCCAACCCAATGGCCAGGACCACCAAGATCTGGCACCAGTAGGCACTGGTACCAGCACCAGGACAGGTGCAGCCACCACCACCACCTGCAGGGGGACCACCTCGGGTGCCAGCACTGCCACCAGCACCGCCTGCAGGAGGACCACCACGGGTGCCAGCACTGCCACCAGCACCGCCTGCAGGAGGACCACCACGGGTGCCAGCACCAGCACCGCCTGCAGGAGGACCACCTCGGGTGCCAGCACTGCCACCAGCACCGCCTGCAGGAGGACCACCACGGGTGCCAGCACCAGCACTGCATGCAGGACCACCACGGGTGCCAGCACCAGCACCGCCTGCAGGAGGACCACCACGGGTGCCAGCACCAGCACCGCCTGCAGGAGGACCACCACGGGTGCCAGCACCAGCACCGCCTGCAGGAGGACCACCACGGGTGCCAGCACTGCCACCAGCACTGCATGCATGAGGACCACCACGGGTGCCAGCACCAGCACCGCCTGCAGGAGGACCACCATGGGTGCCAGCAATGCCATCACCTCTAGTTGCTGGTCCGTCGGGAAAACCCGAGCCTGGGCCTGCAGCTGCCCCTTTTGCACGACAGAACAAGGGAGTGCTAGGGCAACCAACCAAGCGTCACCATGTGATTGACCATGACATCAGGTTGGACCACACTCTGGGCCACCACCGGGTGAGGATCCCCAGTGGAAAGAGGCTCAGGTGTACCCTGTGCTTCAGGTTAGGGGTGAGGAAGGACACAAGAAACATGTGTCCTGTATGTGATCTGCAGCTTTGCGTGGGTGATTGTTTCGAGCAGTACCATGCTGACTGATATCTTCACTTGTAGAGCACACAAACACACACAGTACAAAACTCCTCACCTCCAAACCCATCTGGCTCTGCAGGAACAGCATCGCCACTAGAGCAAGTAAGTGATTTATTTCTTTTATTCATCTATTTACCTGTTTTTATATCAGTATATTTACACATAGATATATATTGTTATTTACATAAACACAAATGGCAGGGAAATATGTACAACTTCAGCTTCAGTTGCTAGCAACAGGTGTAGTGCTCATGTGTGGTTTCTGAGAGGACTAGAAAGAAACCGGATATATTTTTACAATAATAATTGGAATAAAACCAAAAAAGCATACCTAGCAAGCATAAAAATGTTTGTGCGCTGTGGGGAAAATACCGTAAGTGACTGTGGCTGATGGCAGGTCAGTGTGTGGGTGGGTACACTGTAGTTTTATGCATTTTTCTCGAAAACTATGAGGTGTAGGAGAACTCTGATTATATCATATGAAAGCCCGTGAAATTCTGCATAAGATGATGAAATAATAAATAACACGGCCAAGAAACGTTTTTCGCTAGAGCTTCCTGAATAAAACCTCTGTTGTCTGTCAGAGAAAGGTTTAACTTTTTCGCTTATTACTCGAAAACCATACCTCTTATCAAAGTGCCAATTGGACCATTCGAAATCTAATAAAATTCTCTTTCAAACGATGTATAACATTTAGAGATATGTTAGGAAACATTCGAACTATGATGTTGGTAAGTGAGGTGAATGTTCCCGAATGTTTATTCACACCGCCCTAATGTATGTATAGTGTGTTTTTTGTGTTTTCTTTTTTTTTTTTTGCTTATCATGTAGAACAAACATCGACGAAGAGGAGTATGTAGGTTTTGTGGCAAAATAAATATGTTTGGGTGGCGAAAATAAGCCGATAATACACTTTTTTGGAGTGTGCAGTGGGTGGGTGGGAAGGGAGAAAGCCAATGTGTTGTCGAACAGGAAATTTATTGAAACTTACTGTGAAAGAGAGAGTTAATTAATTTACTTTGCTTTTGATGTCAGCATTCTTTGAAAAAATTGCCTAGTTACTTATAGTAGCTGCCTCTGGTCAATAACCACGTTAATCTATTGTAGTGAGTATAATCACTGCACAGGTGGTCCAATTGGCAATGGTGGGAAAAGAAGGCTCAGATTACTGCTCATCGACTGTATGAGAATCATTATGGCAAACAATCAGTTTTTGCTAAGTCTCAACCTTTCACAAGACGACGGTCTGTAAGACTCAAATTATAGTTTTCCAAATAGACAAGGACAGGAAAAAAAAAAAAATATCCAAAAGTGTGACTGGCCCCAGAATTAAGACTGGGCTCTGAAAACTATTGGCTGAAGATGCTAACCATTGCACCACAGCCTCCTCCATTAGTTAGAAGAAGGAGATGCAAGGTACACGGGGGTCAGTGTGGGAGGAGGGTGTAGGTATAATTGGGAAGGGTAAGATGCTAATTTTTACATGACCCAAAATTCATAAGTCTCAAAATTTAGTTATGATTTTAACGACATTTCAGATACATTTATCCAACTAAATCCATGAAGGTAATGTACTAATGGCTCAACATCAAAATCTGTAAGTTATACATCGCTACCTCAGGTCACCTGCGAAAAACAACTGATCGAACTGATTGTGTTGTGTGCTGTCACTGATACATTTCAGTTGTCTGATACTGGGTTATTAATTTTAAGTTGAACTGCATACTTCTGATACACAGCTTCTCATTACTTCCAGATGTATTGAGAGTGATAATGAGCACATGTTATTATCTTCGTTATTACTTAAGAAGCCATCACAAATTTGTTTACGTGCACCTGAAACTCACTACCCAGGTAGCTGGAATGCCTGCCTAGTGAACTAGTGGGAATGGATGGCAGGGAGTATTATGTTTGGTTTTGCCCAAGGTTAAATAAAGTCCGTGACTAACTAACTCGCCAATTGTGAAACAGACGATGATGCCTACAAAGGAGTGCGTCCACGGCTGAGATTAAGCTGGGATCTAAGGTCGAGTGGAGACCTAAGATTGACAATGTACGTAGTGGCTTACTAGTAAGAAAAAGGTCAGGTATGTTGGAATTCACTCCAGTGCAGTCATGAGCAGTGATATGGAGTTTTACAAGCTGTTTGTTTTAAAGCTTGAAAAGATGTGGGACTGCACATTAGTTGGATAAGTTAATGGAGAAGTGAGCCAAAGATAGTGGCAATCACTCACCTTAAAATAAAGGAGATATTCGACTAAAGTGTGAAAATAACGTTTTCCATTTTCCAGATATGATAAGAGATATTTAGATAGGCAGCTGAGTTCAGAAAAAAATACTAATGGACAATTTACACACACACACACACACACACACACACACACACACACACACACTTTATCTATCTATCTATCCATCTATATAGATATATAGATAGATGGATATAGACATAGTATATATATATATATATATATATATATATATATATATATATATATATATATAGTAGACCCTAGTTATTCGCGGAATTTGCATCCTCGGATTTAAGTTTCCGCAGATCAAAGTTATTTTAATACTGCACAGTACACTAACTTATTTGAAATTGGCCGGCAATGCACACTTCTTTTATTGCTACAGTTAGCACACCCACACCCACAGACATTCCCACCACTCCGCAAGTCTTATTGTAAACACCAGTCAGTTGGCTACTTACGTCGTCATCGCCCTTCTCGTGTATACAGCTCTACTGTACTTTCATTGTGTAGGTGAAAAATGGCTCCCAAGAAACAAGTAAAGGATAAAAGCAATCCTTCTAAGCCAAAGAGAGAGTGTAAGGAGTTATCATTGGCAGAGATAATAGAGATTTTAGAAAAGTGGAATGTCATTGGCTGAAGTCGGGGGCAAAGTCGGTAAAAATGAATGTAGCATTCAAAAAATAAAGCAGAAAGAAACAGAAATTTGTTGAAGTGTTACTGCAGATCCAACAACAGCAAAAATGCTCCCTATGGTGAGGGATAAAATGCTTGCAAAGACAGAGAAAGCACTAACTGTGTGGCTACAGGACATGACACAGAAACATGTCCCAGTTGATGCGAGAATTTTGCGGGAAAAAGCACTAAGCCTCTATCAGCACTACAGTGACGGAGTTGAGGGTGAAAAGAAGGAATTTAAGGCAAGCAAAAGATGGCTTGCTAGTTACGTGAAACAGTACAATTTGAGTAACTTAAAAATCACTGGTGAATCTGCATCAGCAGATGTTGCTGCAGCTACAGTATTCCCAGATGAATTAAAGATGCTCATAGAAGACAAAGGATACCTCCCTGAACAAGTTTTCAACTGTGATGAGACTTCTTTATTTTGGAAGAAGATGCCCAATCGTACTTACGTTCACAAGAGTGCTAAGCAAGCTCCAGGATTCAATGCATATAAAGATCATTTGACTCTGGTCTTGTGTTGTAATGCAGCAGGCTATGTGTTGAAGCCAACAGTCTACTGTGCAAACAATCCCCGGGCCCTTAACCCCTTAACCGTGGGGCGTCACTTTCGTGACGCTTGGGAGCAAGGGATCATACCACGGGGCATCACTTTTGTGATTCTGTGTTATTTTGAATTCGCTCGGGCTTTCTAGCAGTGGCTTGTATCATCTATCAATACTGCCAATGACCAACACTAGTCAGCACTCCTAATCTCATCTGTACTCTCATCCATTGTTGACAATTTAGCCATTTCTCGCCGCTCATGACTCCCCTCCCTACCTCCCCTCCATTACCCTCTCCTCTCGCCTGCCTGGCCGTGCTGCGCTAAGTAAATCTTCACTGCAATTTTCCACTGATTTCATCCATTGAAATAAGCCCTATGCCCTATTCTTATACAAAATAATATATACAAAAAAGAAATAAGGTAAGTGATAGTGCCATTCACCTGGAATTGGCTAGTTATCACCTGACAATACCTCACATGCACTCGTTCGCTAATTTTCCCTGTTTATTTCCCCTTGAAATATGCTGTATAATCTATTTTCTTAATAAAAATATATATAAGAGAGGAAGGGAGAAGCCTAAGTGATATTTACATTCACCTGGAACTACCTAATTTATTATGTATTGTCTAGATTTCCTGCCAATCACTTCATACTGTATCTATTAGCAGCTGTTACCACGCTGACACTGGCAGCCTTTCACTGCCCCTAGGCCACCACAGCATTCAGTTTACTGTCGTCTTTCAAGGTGAAACCACGTTGGACTCGCGCCTGTCCAATTCCGCCGCTTTTTAGCCCGATGAAAAGGGCCCTGTGACCTCTACCCCTACTAAACCTCGTTTGGAAAGGGGTAAAGGGCTTAGTGACTGCTGTGGAACGTGAACTGGCTAATTTATCAATGAAAATGATGGACAGTGACTGCGATCTTTCTAGTGACTAAAACAGTGCAAGTGGAAATGTAAATAATGTGTAAATAATGTGTAAACAGCAAGTGAAAGCAATGAATGTAAATATAAGTGAACAGTGGGAAATAGTTTTATAAGTTACTGCAAGTGACAGTGCATAACACAGTGTAAATATAATAGAAATAGAAATAACGTAAATAAAATAGAGAATGTAAATAGAGAATGTAAATGAGTAGTAATATAAGAATACGAGTGTATATACTAGGAGTAATGAAAGTGAAAGTTTCACTCTAGCATGTATGAATACTATGAGTTATGAAAGTGAAAGTGAAAGAGACAGATGCCGCCAAACATCTCGTGGTCACACCACATTGGCACTGTAGGAACTGCACTACAATCATCGTCATCATACAGCAATCATCGTCATCTTTACACCAATGATCATCATTGTACGAAGGTTATGAAGAGAACACACAGTCTTTTGGTAAGTGTTAATGAGTATTTGTAATATTTTAAGTAGGTTTTTTGTTTTTTCAGGGATGTGCTTAGCTTCTGTGGAAAAATGCCATTTTGTGATTACTTCAGTATACGCGGAATTTGCCTTTCCGCGGGGGTCTCTGGACCTACCCCAGCGAATATATATATTTATGTATATATACTGTTACGGAACAGAGAAAGATAACGTACACTTTAAGTGAGAATACGAAGAGTCACTACTGTCCCGTAAAGTTCCAGCTTCAAAACAAAAGAGTTAGGTAAAATTACAAGTTAAAGTTTAATGCACAAACTAACAACAAAACATTCAGAACTCATAAGGATAATGTAATGGCAAATAAACAGGTTAAATATATGGTTAACTGCAATAGCCTCTATTAACACAAAATTAGCAAGAGTAAATTTACCTAAGTCAGCCCTGATAAAATGAGATACCAGATAATACTCAGTGAATGCCAGATAAATTATTACAGATACAAACTATTATCACCGGGCTAATGTATGGCCCGGCCTCCACTATAGGTGGAGGAAATCTTAAAACGAACGAACGAACTATTATCAAAAATGACTGACATAAAACTCTACACTAATCACAAAGACCTCACTAGGCCTAAGAATCAACCACATGCTACACAATACAAGAAAAAAATACAACAACAGTTATACTCAAATTACACACAGCTGCTAGATGTTTGGAGATTTCTTGAGCACTCACAATAATAATATCTGTACAGGGGAGGACAGAGATGTGAACAAAATGAGGAGCAGATCTAAGTGGCAATGATGCAGAGACTGAGCTCATTATATAGGGGCCAGCAGAGCCTGATACAACTTGTAAGCAGGACGCGCAAATGAAGCCATGGGGACAAAGAGCTGATAATCCCGCTCTAAGCAACAGAGAGAACGACTTACTCTACTATAACGGTAGAAGGGGGGAACTGAGGCAGAACACGCTCGTGATCAAACATGCAGCATACTGAGCGTTAAAATTACACAAAGCATGATGAAATCATAGGCTATGTAACACCTCCCCACAAAGAAAAAAAGAAATTTACAAAGGAAATTTCTTATTACTCTAAAACAATCTGTAAATGGCATTACAGAACATGCAACAGTTTTTCCTAATGTTACAAAACATGAGATCTCCCTAGCACGTTCAGTCATAGGTACTTGCCAGTATCCCTTTAACAAATCAAACTTACTTATGTACCTAGCCTTTCCGATCTTGTCTATGCAATCTTCCACACGAGGGAGAGGGCAAGTGTCCGTTTTGGTTATCTGATTAACACGTCTGTAGTCGATGCAAAGCCTCTGTGACCCACCTGGCTTAGGGACTAGAGTGACAGGAGAACTCCACTCGCTCTGACAGGGCTCAATCATCTTGTGGTCCAACAGGTAGCCAAGCTCCTTCTGGATGAGAGGAACTTTCACTGGGTTCACATGGTAAGGAGGCAATTTAATTGGCTTTGCGTCTCCAACATCGACATCATGCATCAACACAGTGGTTCTTCCTGGAGTAGCACGGAACACTTGCGGGTACTCCTGCAGTAATGCCGAAAACTCCTGCCTTTCCTTAGGAGGTAGATGAGAAAGCTTAGTCTGGAGATCATTCATGATATCAGGATTCTTCCCCAAACTATCACTCAGGCTCATACTGCATGGGAGAGCTTCACTTGCAGACTCGGGTGGAACAGCTACAGTGCAGACTGGATTATTTTCGTCCCGCCTGTGATACAACTTTAGCATGTTGATGTGACATAGTTGCTTGCTCTTTCTACGATCTGGTGTGGCGATGACATAGTTGACATCACTGAGTTTCTTCTCCACGAAATAAGGGCCACTAAACTTGGCTTGAAGAGGTTGCCCATGAACTGGTAGCAGAATCAAAACCTGATCTCCTGGCTGAAAGTGGCGTAACCTGGACTTCTTATCATACCAAGTCTTCATCTTCTCTCCTGAGCAGCTCCTAAATTCTCTCTCGCCAGCTGTAAAGCAGTGGACAGCCGTTCTTTGAACTTCATCACATACTCCAGCAGGTTGACGTCATCTTCCTCCGACAGCCAGCATTCCTTGAGTAGCTTAAGGGGTCCTCTTACTTCATGGCCAAACAGTAGTTCAAAAGGTGAGAAGCCCAGTGATTCATTTGGAGATTCTCTTGCAGCAAACACAACGAATGGAAGACCTTTATCCCAGTCTTTCTGATGTTCCAAACAGTATTTCTTGAGCATCGATTTGAGTGTTTGATGATATCTCTCCAACGCTCCTTGGGTCTGGGGATGGTAAGCTGAAGACGTGATCTGGGTGATGCCCAACTCTTTCAGAGACTGCTTGAAAACATTTGACATGAAATTACTTCCTCGGTCTGACTGTACCTCCTTGGGCAGACCAAACTTTGTGAAGAACCCTAGCATTTCCTTAACCACGTTCTTTGCTGAGATGTTTCTAAGTGGAATGGCTTCAGGATAACGAGTAGCCATGTCAATCATGGTCAACACATAAGAAAATCCTGAAGAAGTCTTAGGAAGAGGGCCCACAATATCCACCAACACACGGGTGAAAGGCGCCTCAAAAGGAGGAATGGGAACTAGAGGTGCAACCTTTTCGGTCTGATTACACTTCCCACAACTTGACAGGTGTGACAAGACTTACAATACCAGGAAACATCCCTGAAGATACCTGGCCAGTAGAAGTGTTTCAAAATGCGTGCCACAGTCTTCCTCACTCCAAGGTGTCCTGCCAAACTGGAATCATGAGCCACTCTAATGATATCCTGCCTACAAACACGAGGGATGACAACTTGATGTACAACCTCCCATTCACAGTCGGCTGATGCTGCTGGGGGTCTCCACTTCCTCATAAGTACTCCTGACTTTACATAATAACAAGTAGAAGCACCGGCTGACTCTTCTTCACTGTAAGCAGAGTTAGCTAGACCTTTCAACTCAGGGTCAGCAACCTGCAACTCAACCAACTCTTGACGAGACAAATTATCAACACTACGGGGTACTGCCTCATCTGGTGAGTGGTCCAAATTAGCAAGAAAAGTGTCAGCTAGGATAACATCATCATCATCATTATCCTCTAAATCACCAGTAACTTTAGCCTTAGCCCTAGTGACAGCACATGCAGGGAACACATCAGGGACATCACAATCCCGGGACACAGCCACTGGCTCACTAGACAACTGAGGAGCTGGACACACTTGACTTCCACCAATATCATTTCCAAGTAAGAAAGTTACACCTGACATTGGGAGTGTCTCAACCAACCCAACCATAACAGAACCATTAACAAAACCAGACTCTAAATTCACTCTGCACAGAGGAACAGAGAAGTAATTATTCCCTACACCTTGTAAGATTACAGTTTCATCAGAGGAATTAAAATCAGAGCCTAGAACACTGGTCAGCATAAGGGATTGGCAAGCACCTGTATCACGATATATTTGAACTGATTTCCTGTCATTCCTGTCCAGAGGACTGACAAAACCATCAGACAGGAAATTAGCACATGAACTCTTGAGAGTGTCACCCACGTTACTGCTCAAAAGAGGAGCTCCATCATGAGAATTTAAGTTACCCCTCAAAGCAGGTTCAGTTAACTCGGTTAAAGAATTCTGGGAACCCTCAAGAGTGGACACTAGACCAATTGACTGAATATTTAAAGACTCCTTTTTGTTCACATCACGCTGTCTCCTGAAACATCTCTCCGTAGTATGACCAAGCTTACTACAATAAGTACATTTACTTTTCTGAAATCTAGAGGTGAAGCTGGTATTTACTTCCTGAGAAACATCATCTTTATTCTCTTTCCTGTTACCTGTACTCTGAGTAGAGGCAACGTACTTACTCTCAGCTTTCCCTTTTTCTCTAGAATATCTCTTGTGAGTGAGAACATACTCATCAGCTAAAACTGCAGCATCAGACAAATTATCTATTCTTTTCTCATCAAGATATAGGCTTACATCTTTATAAATACACCTTTTGAAATCCTCCAGCAAAATCATCTGCTTAAATTTACCAAAATCAGAATCCACATTCTTAGAATTTAACCACTGCTCTAACAGATCTTCTTTGATTTTTGCATACTCAACATGGGATTGCTTATCTTGCTTGTAAGTTGTCCTAAATTTTACTCTATAAGCTTCAGGAACAAGCTCATAGGCCTTAAGAATCAAGCTCTTAACTACATCATAATTATCAAACTGATCCTGAGGCAAAGATGCATAAGTTACTTGAGCTTTACCGGTGAGAACAGTTTGAAGGAGTACTGGCCAATACTCCTTAGGCCAATTAAAACCTGTAGCTACCCTCTCAAACAACTGAAAATACTTTGTTAAATCAGATTCATTAAAAGGAGGGACAAGTTTAACATTTTTAGCCACATCAAAATCATCAGAGCAAGATGATCCAGTTCCACCTTGTTTCATGCGATGCTCATGGTCTGCCTGAATCCTGGCAAGTTCAATTTGTGCCTGAGCCTGTACCTGTGCCTCTTCAATACGAGCATTTGCCTCCTTAACATCAGCCTCCTTAGCACGTGCTTGAAATTCAGCTTCCTTCACATGAGCCTCCTGCAGGGCTAGCTGTAACTTAGCTAATTCAATCTGCGTTTGCTCATTTGGAGGAGTTACATTAAACAAGCTTTTATTAATCATGCCAACAATTTGATCTTTAGAATGATGAGAGTGAACTGCAATTCCCAATTGTTGAGCAACAAGCTTAAGTTCATTCTTTGTTCTATTTTCAATATCACACACTGTTTGCACATTTGACAAAAAATCTTTGGCTTCATCAAGTGTAGAAATAGTAGTCATCATGAATATATCACAGTCACAAAATATCAAACAATATCCTTATGATAATATCCTGAATATTCTGATATGAGGTCGCCAAATTTATGTTACGGAACAGAGAAAGATAACGTACACTTTAAGTGAGAATACGAAGAGTCACTACTGTCCCGTAAAGTTCCAGGTTCAAAACAAAAGAGTTAGGTAAAATTACAAGTTAAAGTTTAATGCACAAACTAACAACAAAACATTCAGAACTCATAAGGATAATGTAATGGCAAATAAACAGGTTAAATATATGGTTAACTGCAATAGCCTCTATTAACACAAAATTAGCAAGAGTAAATTTACCTAAGTCAGCCCTGATAAAATGAGATACCAGATAATACTCAGTGAATGCCAGATAAATTATTACAGATACAAACTATTATCACCGGGCTAATGTATGGCCCGGCCTCCACTATAGGTGGAGGAAATCTTAAAACGAACGAACGAACTATTATCAAAAATGACTGACATAAAACTCTACACTAATCACAAAGACCTCACTAGGCCTAAGAATCAACCATATGCTACACAATACAAGAAAAAAAAATACAACAACAGTTATACTCAAATTACACACAGCTGCTAGATGTTTGGAGATTTCTTGAGCACTCACAATAATAATATCTGTACAGGGGAGGACAGAGATGTGAACAAAATGAGGAGCAGATCTAAGTGGCAATGATGCAGAGACTGAGCTCATTATATAGGGGCCAGCAGAGCCTGATACAACTTGTAAGCAGGACGCGCAAATGAAGCCATGGGGACAAAGAGCTGATAATCCCGCTCTAAGCAACAGAGAGAACGACTTACTCTACTATAACGGTAGAAGGGGGGAACTGAGGCAGAACACGCTCGTGATCAAACATGCAGCATACTGAGCGTTAAAATTACACAAAGCATGATGAAATCATAGACTATGTAACAATACATATATATATATATATATATATATATATATATATATATCATCATCATCAGTCGTTTGAGGACCGGACTATCCTGACTGAAGTCGGGACGATACAGCCAATGTATCTTTATCAAGTGGTTTAGGCTGTCTGGCAGAGATTGTATGTAGGGTGAGAAGTGCTTGTATGTGTAATTGTAGTGTTGGAGTTCCTTTGGATATGTGTGTAGCCTGTGAACCAAGTGTAATCGGCCCACCCAAGCCAACTGGGTGCAAGCATACTTTATAGTAAGCGACTTTAGTTCAACCATAGCACCCCTTGCGTCCGGGTGAACATTCCCAAGGTTTATTTTCCTAGCGGGGCGCGAACCCTGGTTCATCCGTGTATGAAATGCACACTCTACCACTGTACCATAGAGGCTTCATAGCTTCATATATATATATATATATATATATATATATATATATATATATATATATATATATATATATAATATCTATATCTATATCTATCTATCTATCTATCTATAATCTATGTCTGTCTATCTATCTATCTATATCTATCTATATATATATATATATATATATATATATATATATATATATATATATATAATCATCAGCCATAGCTAGTCCACTGCTGAATAAAGTCCTCCCCCAACCTTTTCCACGAGTTCTTTGACTGAGCCAATATTTTCCAGATTTTCCTGCAAATTTCTCTATCTCATCTCTCCATCTCCTGTCTGGCCTTTTTCTGCTACACTTAAAATCTCTTGGTGTCCAGTCAGTCAGCCTCTTGCTCCGTCGATTATCCCTTATTCTTGATAAATGGCCTGTCCACCTCCATTTCTGTTGGTTATTTAACTTCTATAATATCTTTGACTTTAGTCTGCTCTCTCACCCAAGTTGATCTTTTCCTGTCTATTAAAGATATTCCCAACATTGACCTTTCCATTGCTCTCTGAGAACGGATTAATTTATTTTCCATTGATTTTGTCAGTTTCCAGGTCTCACAACCATACGTCATAGCTGGAATTATACACTCGTTAGTTACTTTTCGTTTCACAGAAACTGGCGAGCAACTTTTCATAATCTCTATGTTTACCGAAACCTTTCACTCCAACATATATATATATATATATATATATATATATATATATGTTTATCTTTCATTAATTTTAGTATTTGTCCCACGTAGTTGTACTCCTCAACTTCTTCAAGAATTTCATCGTTTATTCTGATGATGCTCTTTGGTGTTTGTGGATTAAACATTACCATAGTTTTACTTCGGTTCATCTTTAGTCCTACTTTCAGACTTTCTCTGTTCAGGTCATTAAACATTTCTTGCAATGCCTCCGCTGTTTCTGAGAGTAGGACAGTGTCATCTGCAAATCTTAATTGGTTTAGCTTTTCTCCATCTATGTTTACTCCTTTGTTTTCCCAGTCTGGATTTCCGAGAATACTTTCTAGGTATGCTGTAAATAATTTTGGTGAAATTGTATCTCCCTGACGCACGCCCTTCTCAACCTTATTTTTTTCCAAGTCCTTAGGTAATTTCATTGTAGCAGTTCCCTCTTTATATATGTTTTCAAGCAGTTTTACAATGTTCTTATTCACTCCTTGTTCTCGCAGTGAATTTATAATCGATATGTGCTCCACTGAATCAAAACCCTTTTCGTAATCAACAAACCCCGCACAGTGGTTTAATATATATATATATATATATATATATATATATATATATATATATATATATATATATATATATATATATATCATCATCATCAAAAGCCATAACTAGTCCACTGCTGAACGAAGGCCTCCCCCAACCTTTTCCACAAATTTCTTGACTGAGCCAATCTTTGCCACGTTTTCCCTGCAAATTTCTCTATCTCATCTCTCCATCTCCTGTCTGGCCTTATTCTGCTACGCTTACATTCTCTTGATGTCCAGTCCTTCAGCCTCTTACTCCATCGGTTATCCCTTATTCTTGCTATATGGCCTATATATATATATATATATATATATATATATATATATATATATATATATATATATCAGCCGTGGCTCAGTGGGTTAGAGCGCTCCGCTCTGACCGAAGGGTCGGAGGATCGAATCCACCCAATGGTCATTGGTAGACATCAGGAAGGGCATCCGGAAATAAAATACTACATGCTCCAGTCCAAAAGTCTACCCAGGGGCAACGCCTTAGCCCTTCGGGGATACCTAGCATAAAACCAAATTATTTTATATATATATATATATATATATATATATATATGGAGCCTCTGTGGTACAGTGGTAAAGTGTATATCTTTGTACACTGAAGAACACGGGTTCCCGCCCCGCCAGGGTAATAAACTTTGGGAGCATTCTTCTGGCCAGGTACTGCATTGGCGGACACAAGGAGTGCTGTGGTTGAACCGGTGTCGCACACTATAAAGTATGCTTGCATCCAGTCTGCTTGCGTGGGCCAATTACACTTGGTTCACAGACTACACACACATCCAAAGCCACAACACAACAGTTACACTGATAAGCACTTCTGACCCTGCATACAAACTCTGCTAGACAGCCTGAGCCACTCGGTAGAGATACATTGGCTGTATCGTTCCCACTTCGGTAGGGATAGGCCGGTCCTGCAGTGGACACTCAAACGACTGATAAGATGATATATATATATATATATATATATATATATATATATATATATATATATATATATATATATATTTATATATATATTTCTCTTTCTCTCTCTCTCTCTCTCTGTATATATATATATATATATATATATATATATATATATATATATATATATATATATATTACAGGGAATTATTTGTATAACCATTGATATCATGAAATCCTTATTGAACAGTTAGTTTCGACATTATAAGATTGTACAAGATGTCCCAGGACTTGGTGTATTAACTTTAGGAGGTGGGTCTTGATGTCTTTCCGCGATGTAAAATTAATGCTCTGTGAATTATGCGGAATCGTTGTAGTTAATGTGTAATGGATATTTAATATTTAATGGTGGTTACGGGAATTTTTTTCCATTTCCCATCTGCTTCTGAGCTGTTTACTGTTTCTCATTATGTTGTTTTCTTTGCTCGTCACAGAGTACTTGTTTATTACTGCTTTCTGGTTTCAGTAAAAATAAAGCAATGCAGTCGAGAGGATGGCAACAAGGGGTAGACCGAGGATGAGGTGGAGGGATGGAGTTGAGAGGTATATGAGGGAGGGGGGGGTGAGTTGGGGGGAGGGGAGTCAAATGGTGGGTGACAGAGTGACTTGGAGGCGTTTTGTCTGCGGCCACCCTTTGCGGGATTAGGGCGTCGGGCTATAGATAGATAGATAGATAGATTCATTTATATTTAAATAGCCTTTACTCCCCAAACGTTTCAAATTCGACATGTGTTCGCGTAACACCTGTGTCTTATAATAATCACAGGAATTACACCTTGAAGTTAGTAGGTCAATTCCTGGGACACCTGTATATTCTTTTGTTCCACAGCATTTCCTCGTACTTTACCCTTCATCAACGGCAGGAGTTAAAGGACTGTTCTTCTGTGCTACCATGGCCAGTCGGTAGGGTAGGTAAGTGTCCCTTCCAAGGTAGAAGTCGCATTTACCTGTTCAGGAAGAGACCGAGTTTGTACTTCAGTTAAATAATTTCAGGCTTAAAATGGTGCTGGAAACGGGCACCTCTGCGCGGTTGCACTAATAAAGCTGGGCGGCTCAGTTGTCTGGTTATGCAAACGCCCCTCAGCTCCTTCCTTATCCCCTGAAGGGGGTGGACTGCAGGAGGGTGACAACTTTAGCCTGCAGTCTACTGGGTTCACATAGCTCATCAAATGAACCTGGGGTTACAGAAGTACCGCTACTACTACTACTACTGCTGCTACCACTACTACTAGTACCACTACTACTACTACTACTACTACTAACTGTAAAGCTTAAAACAGAGGCTCTGATTTTTCTAAAAGAGGAAAACGAGCTTTGACTCATTCAAAACTTTAATAACATTTAGAAATTTATTGTTGTTATAGTGAAAGGATAATATTTAGTCAAGGTTAGACGCTTCCTATTAAAGGAGTGAAAATCATTCTGTTAACCCACGAACGCATAGAGCCCAATTAAATGGGCGGAAATTTTACTTTTTAGAAACATTAATTTTATCTAAGTTTACCAGAGAATTTAGGTTCTTCTTGTTGCAGGATGTAAAGAAAATGTAACTTTTCTCAGCTGATGATTCATATTCTAACTCACTTTGTAAACAACAAGTAAATGAAGGAAGGAAGGAGAGCTACTTCATTGCTTCTACCAAAATGTCTGGACATAAGTAAGTTATTGTCTATACATTGGTGCATATGGAACTTCTTATAGTGAGTGATGGTAAAAATGACACATAAAGACTTGTTTTAATGTGTGAAATTATTGATTTGAGGGAAAACCACATTCTGTCACTTTTATTATCAGTGAAAATATGATGCCAATTTAAATGGGCTCTATGGAGCTCAGGCAGGGCACTTCTGCCTAAGGAGAATACTTGAATCAAAATACTTGTTCACTTTTAATGCTTGTGTTACTTTATTTTGATTATATCTGATATATTCTTATCCCCAAGGGTCAATATGTGTATGAATATATATTTAGGATCCTAAAAAATTATTTGTTGCGTAATATATTTTTACTTTTACTATTGTATATGATAACTGGGTCTTTTCTCAATATTACAATGTATTCTCGGGTAACACACACGAGATGATGCCCTAAGCTTACATGAAGTACATAAACCATCTATTGTAGAAAAATGGGCAGATGAAGGATTTACACCTGTGGACATATTCAGATACTTTTGGGACAAAGAATTGATTGAGGTGATCAAGACAGAGACAAACCGTTATCATCAAGTTAAAATTGGGAAAGATTTATGTGTTACCGAAGAAGAACTGCATCAGGTACTTGGGATCTTTCTTCTCTCAGGATATAACCCAGTTCCAAACCGACGGCTGTATTGGACGAAGCAGGCGGACACCCGAAATCTGGGTGTAACTCAGTGTGGAATGACAATAAACCGATTTGAGGAGATCGTGCGAAGCCTGCACTTTGTGGACAACTCAAAGAAGCCTTCGGATGAAAGACCTTTAAGATTCGCCCTCTTTTTGAACATTTCAACAAGCTCTTCATGGATATCGCTCAACCACTTCCTATGACATGGGCTATTGATGCCATGGAACCATATTATGGGCGACATGGATTCAAACAATTCATTAGAGGAAAGCCCGTGAGATTTGGCTACAAGTTTTGGTGTCTATGCTCCCATGAAGGAGTGTTAATGAATTTCCACTTGTATGAAGGAAAAGACTCTGGGTTTGAGGAAGGAATGCCTGTGGGTGAATCTGTAGTCCATGCATTGGCCAAAGGAACAGTACCTAAGGGTAGCAGTGGATATGTTGACAGCTTTTTTACAACACTGCCTCTTCTCCAGTCTTTCCAGGAAGCTAATATTAGTCTGACAGGTACAATTCGTAAGGACAGAGTCAAGGATGTCCCAGTGTCAGACATCAAGAAAAAAGAGAGAGGGGAGGCAGAGTTGTTTCAGGAAAAAAAAAAGAAGATTGCTATTTCTACATGGAATGACAACAGCGATGTTAGGGTGGCAACAAACAGAAGTGACAGTGCATCTCTCTCAATGGGCAAATGCAAACGGTGGTCAATAAAGAAGAAAGAAGTGGCAGTAATCCCTCACCCAAACATTGTGAAGCTTTATAACAAAGGAATGGGAGGAGTAGATATGTTTGATCAATTTAGGGGAAAGTATAGAGTGTCATTTAGGAAGCGAGTGTGGTACTTTCCTCTTTTCCGCTTTCTCCTGAATGGCTCAATTGTAAATGGGTGGATTCTCTACAGAAAGATTCACAAGGTGTCACAGCTAGAGTTTCTGAGGGAAATTGTCAGTGTTCTGCTAAAACCATCAGAGAAACCTCGTAGACTTGTGCCCCTAACTTCACCCGAGCATGTACGCTACGACAGAACAGATCATTATGTTGTGATGGGAGATACTCAATGGCGGTGTGGTGTGTGTAAGAAGAATGTGAAGCCTAAGTGCTTCAAATGTGATGTGGCACTGCACATCCAGTGCTTTGTGGAGTATCACACAAAGAAATAGGAATGTGTATTTTTCAGTCAACTGATGTAAAAGCCTATGTCAAAGCTCTTAGTATTGCCTGCAAATAATATACAGTCATAATTTCTCAGTTTCATGATTTATGCTTCAAAATATATAGGAGTAAGCTTTCCTGGAATTCTTTTTTAACTGCTATGAATCTTATTATAGACTGCTACTTTATATTTATGCGGCAGATTCTTGTAATAATTTCATTAGCTATATATTTTTTTTAAAATTACTCTCTTTACAACAAATATTTATTAAATGAGATGGATCAATACATAATTCTTTCATTTAATCCAGATCCATTGATAAATTTTATCATATTAATGCACAGTGATGAAAACTGAGAGTCACACCAAGGGGGACTGCTCCATAGAGCCCATTTAAATGGGCGTGCCATATTTCCTTATTGGAGGAGCAAATTTGAAAAAAACATGCATAATTCTCAGTTTTAGATCAAAATTGTTAAGTTCTATAAGAACAAACCAATTTGGATGATAAAGAAGAGTAGTCCGTGCTAAAGGGTTCACCTCTTCAGTACTCTCACATTATTATTATTATTATTATTATTATTATTATTATTAGAGCGAATTTGCAGGAGGGAGGAGGCGAGGTAGGCCATGGAAAAGGTTTATGGATATGATGGATGAGTGTGTGAGGAAGAGAGGTATGGAAGTTGGTGAAGCTAGGGGAGTGACAAGAGATCGAGCTGGCTGGATGAATGTTGTGAGAAGTGCATGATCAAGGATCTGGCATCCCTCTTTAACGTGGCAGCGTTCGGACTGACTCTATCGGATACGTTTATGTGAAGCTACGATATATGGTGATAGTTTTAGGCGTATCATATAGAACCAGGATTCCTGGAGCTTGAGTGATGAGTGAATGGAAGTGTGGTCCATTGGATTGGGCAAGTTTGGGCTGTCTGGACGTCGCAACTTACCTAGCCCTAGGGTGGGAAAAGAGGTCTGGATGATGATGATGATGATGATGATGATGATGACGATCATGATGATTATTATTACTACTGCTACTACTACTACTACTGCTGCTGCTGCTGCTGCTGCTGCTATTTGATTTTAGCTTTTCCTATTAAACCCAGGTGACAACACCTGATTTTTTCAGTCATGGCGTGCTATAATATATATCTATCAATCTGTCTATCTATTGCCAGACGTCTTAATCCCGTAAGGGGTGGCCACAAACAAATTACCTTTATGTAGCCCTTTCCCCCGCCACTTCACTGCCGTCCCCTCAACTCACATTCCCCTCCCTCATAGACCTCTCCACTCCATTCCCCCATCTCATCCTCGGTCTCCCCTTCCCTCCCCCCCCTTCCACCTCACTCACATACACTCTTCTTTTTAGTTTCCCGCTCTCCATCCTCTCCATATGGCCAAACCACCTCGATGCATTTCTCCTAACGCAGTCAATCATATCCACATTTGTCATCCATAAAAATCATTTAGTGTAAAACATCAATCACACGCCTTTCTTCATAATGAATCTCCTGAAATTTCGTTAAATATAATGTGCCACAGCAAAGGAAAAATTGCTGTTGGCTTTAGGAAGACGATGGTCACTTCATATCTATATTTCCAAACATGTTGGAGAGACGAAAACGTTTATCCATCCACCCATCCATCTATCTGTCTATTTATGTACTTCTATATATAAATCAAACACCGGTGATCATAAACAGCATGTTTACTTCACTGAATTTGGGTACCTGAAGCACTTCTATGTTTTTTGCATTATTGCAATACTCTCTGAATAAGAAGCAGCAGGTTAACATATGAGATTTTTCTTGTCTTAGCTATAAATCTGTAAAATAACCTGTTACTGAGAAGTCTTCAGCCATCATACTCCAAAAGTTGATGTCGATATCAAAGATGGCATGGGTGCCGGCCCTCACCAACTTGTCCATACTACCTGGCAACTCGCTATACGTGTTGAAGGTCACTCTTTCTGTGTCCAACAAGTCCCCAAGCTCACGAAATATTCCAGATTCCACGGCCTGCAAAGAAGGCATTCAGTTAAACAGCTTTGCATTATTGAAACATACTAATATGTCCCTGGCAATATTGTTTATTCAGTAGTATGTCGAAGGTCACTAGTTTCTTTAGTTAGGATGCTTAACTAACCACTATTGTTTAAATGTGTGTTATTATAAAATCATACACAGCATACTCTCAGAGGCACAAATGTCCCCCAGTTATTATCCGAAGAAAATTTTCTACTCTTGAAGCACAACGAAAATCCCTTTTCAGCTTATGTATCTGGAATGATTCAACGTTTCCGTTATGTATTTATCAGACCTAGGGGAGTTGCTTGTTTCTCAGACTGTACACTCCTAAAATTGTTATAATAATAATATCCTTTAAGGATCTCCAAAATTTCTATCACCCGCCTCCTGTAACCGTGAATGTCGCTGAAACCTTTCAGTACTATGACTTACCGTCCTCGTCGCTCACACCACAACTCAACACCGCTAACCACCTTTGCTTTTCTTCACACTGATTCTTTCTAAACCTTTAGTATCTCATGTAACTGCATTTCACGAACCTTGGTTGCCATTTACATGCGATTATCACCTGGCCATGACAAACCTTCTCATCACAGGTCAGCCTCTTGTTTCCTGATTTCCAACAAATACCAGTATATGTAGCTTACTTGACATACCTGACATATTTTTCTTATCAGCTGTTTCATACTTAGCCTCTTCGTTGTGCTTCTTTTTTTTCTCTGCTCTTTATTTTCCGTTCTGCATTTTCCATGCAACCCATTTGTATTTCGGTATTTCAACATTTTCACTTTATAACAGGTTCCATCTTATGACACTCACTATCACATTCACAAGTAAAGCATATACATTTTTTTTTTCTGTAGCTTATTAGGACGTGCATACGGTTAATTTCACTCAATAGAGGTATAGTGAGGCCTATATTGTACATGAGAGCAGTTGCCTGAGTTGCACTTAACCGTGGCAACAGTCAGTGCCCAGTGCTCGATGAACTTACATCTATCCAGGTTCTTCCATTTACAACACAGACTCAGACAAACAGGCACAGAAGACAGAGAATTTCCGTCATGTGTGCCATTTATTCACTCCTGTAGAGATATTTGTATCCATGTTTGGGTGGCTTGCTGACTATTTCAAGAGACCAACATTCGTATCACTTTGTGTCACTGAGATTATGCTACTGTGTAGGCTATTGTGTTCCCTCAGTATACATGTGAAATACTGGTGCTAGAAAGGAAGCATCTCGATTATCTTTCCTTGATAGATTACACTGCACTTATTCATTTAGTCTAAGTGATTAACAATAACCCTCATTCCCTACACTCTACAAATGCTGTAAATGGATGCAAGTAATACAAGTGTAATGAAGACCAAAGAAATTAGTGAACAAGACATTTTTACGTTTTTAATACAGTTAACGAATGTTATGCATGTATCAGTCAGGAGTTATCATAAAGACTGGAACTTTGAAGCTGTGGACTAGGAGGCCCTCAGGCACTATTTCTTTTATTTTCCCAGGAATGATTATTGCTTCCATGGCCAGAAGCCACCTGAGTGTGCTTTGCGCATTACGGAGGTTATTCTTTCGGGCATGGAAGCATACATTCCCTTCTCATATCCTTTGACTAATGCAAGAAAGCCTTGATTTAATCACTCTTGTTCTAATGCTGTCCACAACAAGGAAAGGGCCTATAAAAGGTACCAGAGCCAACCTACACCTGAATCACATCATGTTTATGTGTGTGCCCGGAATCGTGCTAAGTCTGTTCTTCGCTTTGCTAAAAATAATTCCATCCGTACTAAATGCTCTCAACTCTCCAACTCGAATTCTTCCTGCTCCTTCTAGCACCTTGCCAAAAACATTTCTAACAACTTTACCTTATCATCCTTCCCTCCTCTCTTCTACTCTGTTGGCTCTGTAGCTATTTCTTCTACTGATAAAGCAGATCTCTTTGCTCAGACTTTCTCCTTCAATTCCACCTTAGACAATTCTGGTGCTGTTCCTCCATCACTTCCCTCCTCTGACTTCCTCATAGCTGACATTAAAATTTTTTCAGCTGGTGTATTTTCTGCCATCACTGGCCAGTAACAAAGCACATGGGCCTGATGGGGTTCCTCCTGTTCTCCTCAAGAACTGTGCTTCTGTTCTTACACACTGCCTAGGTAAACTCTTTCGCCTTTGTCTTTCAACTTGTACCTTTCTATCTTGCTGGAAGTTTGCTCTCATTCAGCCAGTCCCGAAGAAGGGTGACAATTCCCAACCCTCTAACTATTGTCCAGTTGCTTTAACGTCCTGTGTTTCAAAAGTTTTCGAGTCAGTTCTTAACAGAAAATTTTTAAAGCATCTTTCCTATCACAACTTCTTTCTGATCGTCAGTACGGGTTCCGTCAGGGACGGTCCACTGGCGATCTTCTCACCTACCTTTCAGACTCCTGGTCATCCTCCTTTCGGGACTTTGGCAAAAAATTTGCCATTACACTTGACATCTCAAAGACTTTCGATCGAGTCTGACATAAATGTTTAATTTCCAAACTGCCCTCTTACGGTTTCTATCCTATCTGTGCTTTCATCACTAGCTTCCTTTCTGGTCGTTCTATAGCCGCTGTTGTAGATGGTCATCGTTCTTCTAGACCTATCAACAGCAGTGTTCCTCAGGGCTCTGTCCTATTAGGAACTCTCTTCCTTATATTCATCAATGACCTTCTAAGCTGTACATCTAACCCTATGCACCCGTACACTGATGATTCCACCCTTCACTTTTCCATTCGATTCCTGCAACGTCCATCTCAGCAGTTACTTCAGCAAACAAGGGATGAGGCTATGGTGCACCTGATGATAGACTTGAACACATATCTCTGACTGAGGTAAAAATAATCTTGTTGTTTTTAATGCATCAAAAACTTAGGTTTTACACCTATCAACATGACACAATCTTCCACAGGAGTACCCACTAATGTTTAATAATATCCAGCTCAATCTTGCATCATCCTTGAAAATGCTTGGGGTTTCATCCACTCGGGACTTATCTTGGAAAGATTATATTATATCTCTTGTAAATTCTGCTTCCAAGAGATTGGGCATGATGAAATACAGCATAGTTTCCCTTGGAATGCCCAACCACCTCCACCAGGAATTCAGCATAGTGTCCCCTTGAACTCTCAGACACCCCCACAAGGACCCCACGGAGGAGTAGCAGCAGCGCACTGAGACTCGGTGCGACAACGGCCCAAGTCAGCCTGGGCCGTAAGCCCCAATGACTCAGAGCCCGCCCGCTGGTGCCATAGCAGGAATCCTGCACTACCTTCCTGGCGAGCTTCCAGCAACCAACCTTGGGGTGGAGCTGTCTGTCCAGCTCCTGCCAGCGCCCCTAAGGAGTCAGCCTGTAGCCACTCCCGCCTTCTTCAGGAGTCAGCCAGTAGCCTCTCTGAAGGTGTCTTCCCTCTAGGGATGGCCAGTAGCCACCCGCCCCTCGCTAAGGAATCGGCCAGTAGCCGACCTGAGGGAAACAAGGAGATGGCCTGTAGTCGCTCCATACCCCTCCTGAAGGAGTCGGCCTGTAGCCGCTCCCACCTTCGTCAGATGGCCGGTAGCCGCTCTGAAGGCGTCGCCCCTGAGTCGGCCTGCAGCCGCTCCCGCCTTTGTCAGACGGCCAGTAGCCGCTTCGAAGGTGTTGTCCCCGAGTTGGCCTGTAGCCGCTCTCCACCCCTCCTGCAAGAGTCAGCCTGTAGCTGCTCCCGCATTTGTCAGACAGCCGGTAGCCGCTCCAAAGGTGTCCCTGGGTTCGCTGGTAGTTATTCACCCTCTCAGGCGACAGCCAGTAGCCGGGCCCTGGGAAGTCACGGACAGTAGCCGGGCCCCATGGCCGGAAGCGGCAGAGAGCAGCCCCGCTGCCCCAGCATGAGATGAGTTCCCTGACCCCCGATGCAGAGGACGTAGAGGAGTACTGGAGAGACCCTATAGCCTCCCCCGGTCTCTACTCCCTAAGGCTGGCCCTGGAGAAGACCCACCTGATGGAACCCGATGCAGACTGGTGCGGCAGCCCCTCCCTGATGGCGCCACCTAGCTCTGGAGGCCGAAGCCCTCAGGAACCCCAGGCCATCCCCAGAACGCCCAGGCAGGACCTACCTACGCATTGATGGCGGAGGACCTCTACCTCCGGCAGGAACCTGAATGAGAGGTTCAGGCAATTGTTCGGCCCCTGTCCTGAGGGCCACACTCCTGTCCCCAGCCCGGAAAGTACGGGCCCCTTCACCACCTGGAGCCCCGGATGAGAGAAGATGCCCCTACGCATGATCCCGTGCCCTCTCGGCACGGCCTTCCCTGGTGGTGCCCCTGCCCTGGCAGAGCTGTAGCCGGCTTGTCTCCCTGCTGCACCTGCGACCCAGTGACCCACGAGACAGTGACTGTCTTTTGTGTAGTATAGCAGTGGCGAGGCAATAAGGTGCATTTGTAGTACCAGACCAAGTGTTTTAATTTTTTTTTTCTTTTTTATGTGTCCAACTCTGGGCATAGGCTTCACAGCCTGCTATGAAGGCCCAGCAGTCCTTCTACATACCGTGCACCTCTACATGTCACCACTTTGGCGCTAACACCCACCGTCCATATTGAATACATGCTAGGGCTGTCTCATACAGGACTGATGTATTGGTATTAGCGGGGGTATTTTTACATGTTGGTGGGGCTTCTGGTAGATCAGTAAAGCCTGATTTAATGTAATTCAAATCCTTAAACTGTTCCCTGCCCCAGCGGGGATTTGAACCTGGGTCCCTTGGGACTGTAGCACACCTCTCTACTGATTGAGCCACCACCTCCCCCTAACAGTGACAAGGAGGAACAGTGGATAGTCCATATAGAATCAAAGTGACAGTGAATAAGACCAATGCACAATACTCATCATACCACAATAAGAGAAACACCCAAGCCGTGGAGTTTGTATTAACCCCCCCATCCCGACATTTTCTGGGCAGTGGTACGCCCCAGTCCCAACATTTTTGGACCTTTTTTTTTGGCTCAAACATCCGCTTTTGGTGAGAAACATCGAAAATTCATAGAGACATCGCTCACCTGAGGTTTCAAATACTCGATCCAGTTAGGAGTACCTCCTTACCTTACACGGTTTTCTATCAGGCTGACTGCAAAGAAAACGAGTTCTATGGGAGGATAACTATTCCACACCACTCATAAACGGTATTTATTTATTTATTTGGTACGAATTTATATGTAGTACGAGAGTATTTTGGTTTTCAAACGGTAATATAGGCATTATAAGAATTGTTTCACTCACTAACTCATCACCATTCCTGACCTTTTTTTGCCACATTATCTGATCATCATTTCTGACTGTTTCTTCCTCTAATGTTTGTCCTCCACATTGTCATCGATTGGGGAATCACTCTGACCTTGAATTTCGTACCGTGGCATGACATGGCTTTACTGGGCAGGTCACTGATAACAGGTGAATTGCTGAGAAAAGGGCATGCAGAGGGGGGAGGAGGTCATGCTGGGTAAGGCATTGTCCGTGCCTGGCATCTTGTAGAGGAAGGTGTCCCGTGTATACGTGCCAAAAATCACTCGTGAAAATTTAAAATTGTGCAAATTAAATTGAAAATTATCCAAATTAGGGACCTTGCAATGTTACATCATGTGAGGACGTGAATTCACGTCTCCGGGACGGGGTGGGTTAATGATTAACCAAAAGTCCCTTGCCCCCAAAAAATAGTAAAGCAAACATGCTACTAAAAAACCCTGCCTCATACTACCAAATCACAATTAGACCCCAGTGCCTTACACCCTTCCCTAGTGAGCCTCATCTCTAACTCCTTCACATGCTCAGAGACCTTGGACTGTACTATCTCTGCATACTCCACCTCGAGTGTTATTTTAGTGTATTCTCCCATAGTATCCTGTGAGATACTAATTATCTAGGTATAAGTGTCTGTGATTAACCAAATATTGTGTTTGTAACGTGCTGTTGTCTCTTGTCTGACTGAGTAATACACGTGTAAGGTTATTGCCTGGAGTTTTTGTGTCCTGCCTCTCTCTTATTTGTCCTAAGCCCCGGTCTCGAAAGGGAACCCCGCTCCGTGTTAGGTGTCTGAGGAACAAGAAGTCGAGCCTTAAACACCTAGCATTACACTGATGGACAGCGGTGGTTCTTGATCCTGGAGTACAAGAGAGGTAGTAAGGAAATACCAGCAAAATGGCAACTAAACTACATGTGCAATTGCCTAAGTTCGACTCCGACCAGTATGATGTACACACATATCTGGCGATCATCAAACCTTTACTAGATATTGGTTTTGATAATGATCAACAAAAAATCGCAGTCACGCTCCCACTACTGGGCAAAGCAGAGGCGAACATAGCACTGAAAGTCGTCCCGGAGCTCACCTGGCAGAACTTTACAAAATTTGTGATACAGGCCATCACCCCATCACTAGGGAAAGTGGTGGCACTATCCCAACTGGATAGTCTTACGTTTGACGGGAATCTAGACGATACCCTAATTCAGGCAAGATGCCTGGTCACTGCTGCCTACCCAGAGGCAGATGAGGAAACCTGGGAACAGCATACTTTTAACACTCTCCTGAGAGTGCTCCCCATTGTTGTAAAAGAACACTTCACTATCCATGACTCGACTGGAGACATGGATAAAGACATCCAGCTAATACAACGCCTCCTAACCGCCCGCCCGACACCCCAGCAGATCAATGTGGTGAAAAATTTCACACTCAGATTCCGGCTCCCCCACTTAAGCCACGTCTACCCATGCCTCACACCAGCCCCACCCCAGCGCCGAGCCAGCCTAGGGCACACCCCATGTGCCGGTGCCCTGCCCATAGGGAAAACCCTAAACTGATTTTGGTGAATCCCTGGGAGTTTACAGCCTGCAGCTCCAGGTCCCCACTGCATGACATTCGGGACCAGTTAAAGGCTGCACACCGCAAGCCCCAGGTTCACGCAAAGTGTCCTCTCTGGAGGAAAAGGCCGTAGAAGACGAACTGGCACCTGTAGAGGAGACCAATCCTGGGGAACAGGAGCAGGAGCAGGAACAAGGAGGCCCCAGACAGCTGGATTTTTAGCCCCACCCCTGCACCATCCCACGGTGGCGGGGGCCATTACGCCCAAGTACCACCCCACAGTGTACCACAAGATGAAACTGAACAGGGCGAAAGCCAGACTTCTGGTCGATATGGGAGTGGCCAGATCCTGCCTTTACAGCCACTACTTCTCCCGCCACAGATCGACCTTTGGCCTGCTCCGCCCCACAGCCACTCACCTTGTGGTCGCGGGGGATGGCCCCCTGCCCATCCTTGGGGAGACACAGGCCCTAAGGGTCGACACCCACCAGCCGGTGTCAACTCAGCACCAGTTCATAATTTTCGACTCTTCCTGCCAGAACTACGACGGGTACTTAGGACTGGACTTGCTACAGAAGCTAGGGGCCACCATAGATTGCCGCTACCGACAGCTCCAGTTCCGTGCCCCACCCAACCCCACCCGGGCCGTTTGCACCTGTACGCCATGGCCACGGCTGGAAGACTCGCCCCTTCCCTCCCTTCCTCGCCCCCCTCCTCCTCCCCTCCTGTGCCCCCTCCCACTACCCCTCCTCCCTCTTTTCTCGCCACCGTTTCTGCTGCCATTAACATTCCCCCTCATCATGAGGCCTGGGCGTCCCTTAACCAGCCCTCTGGCCCCTCTGTCTTATTCTCCCTCCTCCAGCTGCCAGGAACCCTCTCAGCCTGCCTTTTTTCTCCAACTTTCCTCCCCCCACATCACACGGCAGTCCGCTTCGCGAACCTTGCCCCTTCATCCCTCACCCTCCCGAAAGGGCTCATAATCGGAGAGATGGAAGAAGCCGAGCCCTGTGCCCCTTTCCCCTCCCACTCCCCCGCCCCCCCTGCCACCCATTCCTGACCATCTCTCCGCTCATCAGTCAAACACCCTATGCCGCCTTCTCCTGGATTTCCAGGATCTGTTCGCGGCAGGGTCAGCAGACATAGGACATACCACATACCTGTTGCATGAGATTCATATGACAGGCCCAACAATTCGACAACCCTCCCGCCGGAAGAACCTTAGACAGCGGGAAGAGGAGGACCGCCAAGTACAAGAAATGATAGAAGCAGGCATCATTTCCCCCCCCACCAGCCCCTGGTCCTCCCCTGTTGTCCTAGTGAAAAAGAAGGATGGCACGATGCGTTTCAGCATCGACTATCACCGCCTTAATGATGTAACCATCAAAGACGCCACTCCACTCCCTTGAATCAACAATTCCTTGGATTCTCTTTACAGAGCATCCTGGTTCTTCACCCTGGACCTCCAGTCTGGATATTGGCAAGTCCCTGTGGGACAGGAAGACCGAGGCAAATCAGCCTTCTCGACAAGTAATGGCAAACATTACGAGTCTAATGTCTTGCTGTTCGGTCTCTGCAACACCCCTGCCACCTTCTCCAGGTTAATGGAATCTGTCCTCAGTGGCCTCACATGGGAAATAAGCCTGGCATACTTAGATGACGTCATCGTCTTCAGCCGAACCTGGGCCGATCACCTGCACCGCCTCATCTGAGTTTTTACCAGAATTCGTTAGGCAGGCCTCAAACTCCGGCCCTCTAAGTGCATCCTGGCTGCTCGGACCATCTCGTCCCTGGGACACGTTATCTCCCAAGCAGGAATCTCCCCCGACCCCGACAAGCTCCGCGCCATTGCGGACAAACCCCCACCACTGGATGTCCACGGCATCTGAGCCTTCCTAGGCTTGACATCCTGCTACCACTGTTTCATAAAGGTGTTTGCCCACATCGCCAAACCTCTCCACGACCTAACCCGTAAAGAGGAACAGTTCCTCTGGACAGACGAGAGATGAGCTGCTTTTCAGCAGCTAAAAGACAAACTCGTCTCCGCCCCCATCATGGCTTTTCCTGATTATGCCCTCCCCTTCCGCCTCTACACTGATGTCTCCCTCTCCGGTTGGCACAAGTCCAGGAGGGCCGCGAGCTTATCATCGACTGTGCCAAGCGTACCCTGAATCAGGCAGAGAAAAAAAATTATGTTACCACCAAATGAGAATGTTTAGGCATAATATGGGCTCTCCAACACTTCAGGCCATACATCTCCGGGTCCCAGGTCACCATCATCACGGACCACCAGTCCCTCCAGTGGTTAAGAGAATCAGACTCCCACAATGCCCAACTGATCAGATGGCGTGAAACCCTAGAAGAATAATATTCAATTATGAAATCTCCTACAGACCAGGCAAGCTCCATACCAACGTGGACGCCCTCTCCCGGCTCCCCATCCACACCATCCAGCCAGAAACAGACCTCCTGCAGCAGTGGCACTGCAAGGAGCGACCCTGGTGGATTCCTCTCCACTTGTTTAAGAAACTATACCGGCAGGGCGACCACCTACTAACCCCCTCCGGTCATATCCTCCTGGCCCCTGACACCACTCTTGATGCCTTCTGCCACCTTCACTCCCATAACGGCATCCATCTAGGTACCAAAAAGTTGCTGCAAGTGTTCAATGATGCATGCTGGGCACCCAACCCTCTGCCCTCGCCAAGGAAATTATTCAAAGCAGCCATGCCTGTGTGCTCGGAAAAGACATCAGCCGTACCTCAGGACCATCGGGCCACACCACCGCCCACAAATCCTGGCAGCTCCTAGCAATCGACGTGGTAGGGCCTCTGCCCCCCAAATCGGGTTACAAGTACGTAATCACGTTTGTGGACACTTATTCAAAGTTCGTCGTGGGCTGCCCAGCCAAGGATCATCACGCTGTCGCAGTAGCCGCCACCCTCCTTCTACAAATCTTTCCCTACTTTGGCATTCCCCAAGCCATCCACTCTAATAATGCACCTGAGTTCACCGGGAAAATCTGGGAGAAACTCGCCAAAATTTTCGGGAATAACATCTCCCACTCCTCTCCCTACTGGCCACATGGAAATGCGGTGTGCGAGAGCAGCCATCGTACCCTCATGAATCAACTCTGCACATGCATAGAAGCCAATAAAGACGATGACTGGCCTGCTCACATAAAAATTGTCCAATGGGGCATCAACTCCTGCCCCAGAGAAGACGGAGTTTTGCCATATGAGCGGATTTTTGGTGAGACACCTCTCCTACTGCTCCTTCAGCAGCACTTGCAACCACTCACCTCCGCTCCCGCAACAGACCCGCTACACCACCTTAAGAGCCGTTTGGCACACCTTCAAAATAACTTGGACCTCAGCCCCGACACGGCATCCAGCCCCTACTGACCTGGCGACACCGTCATGATCGCTCAACTCCCCACCCCTCACAAGCTTGCACCCCACTTCTCAGGGCCCCACACTATCACCCACATCCCCACCCCCTATCAAGTTACCTTTGATTACCACGGTGCCCCTTTCACTCTCCGAAACCGCCACATATGTCCCTTCCGCACTCCTGCTCCTACTGCCCCAGCCCCACACCCCGTCCCTCCTCATGCCCCAGCACCATCCCCCACTACCGCCTACTAGTGCTACATCTCCTCCCCCTCCCCCTTCCCCTCCACCCCTCCTACCACCTCCGCCTCCCCAGCCGCCACCCCACCTCATACCTCACCTTACAGCTCACCTGCACCACCAACCTCCCACCGCTCTCCCTCACCACCTCCTCCTGCTGCCCCATCCCCTACTCCCAGCAACATGTGTCCCGCCCATGCTAAAACACCACCTCCACCACCCTCGCCCACTGCCGCCTCCTCCAACCCACCACACCTCCACACCCCAACTCCTACCTCCCCACACCCCACCTCACCAACCCCGCACCCAACAGCATTTTCCTCCTGCCCCCGCCCACGCCACACACACCCACGTCCCCACCCATGCCGACCCTGAAAACTACAACCACCCGCTCCGGCCGCCTCTCACGCCCACCCGCCCGATACACTCACTCTCCCACCCCACCCGCTTCCCCTCAACTTCACACTGTCATGCTACACCAAGCCCAAATCCCAGCCACCTGTACTCCCCAGAGACCCTACACCGCATTACCTCAGCACAAAACCCGACTCCTACCCTCAGTGTCCAGCATTCAGCACCACACCACACCACCAGCAACAACCATGACAATGAGAATCCGACGGGCTGTATGGGCACCTACCCTCGGTCGAAACCGCAGGGTACGAGGATCACACCACCTCCTCCACCTCCTCCACTCCTCCACCGCCACTTCCACCCTCTTCCTCACCTGTGATGCCGAGCAGGATGAAAACCTCGCCACCACTACCTGGCGAGCCCTCCTCAAAAATCTCCAGCCCACGTATGCCACCCACGATACTCACATCTATCACCTCCAGTCAAGGGGACGTGACTTTTTCCAAGTGGACGGTGGTGAAATACAGCATAGTTTCCATTGGAACACCCAACCACCTCCACCAGGAATTCAGCATAGAGCCCCCGTGAACTCTTAGACACCCCCACAAGGACCTCGTGGAGGAGCAGCAGCAGCTCACCAAGACTCGGTGCGACAACGGCCCAAGCCAGCCCAGGCCATACGTTCCTATGACTCGGAGCCTGCCCACTAGCGTCATAGCAGGAATCCTGCACTACCTTCCGGGCGAGCTTCCACCAACCATCCTTGGGGTGGAGCTGTCTTTCCAGCTCCTGCCAGCACCCCTAAGGAGTCGGCCTGTAGCCACTCCTGTCTTCTTCAGGAGTTGGCCTGTAGCCACTCCTGTCTTCTTCAGGAGTCGACCAGTAGCCTCTATGAAGGTGTCTTCCCTCTTGGGACGGCCAGTAGCTGCCTGCCCCTCGCTAATGAATCGGCCAGTTGCCGACCTGAGGGTAACAAGGAGATGCCCTGTAGTCGCTCCTGCCTTCGTCAGAAGGTGTCCTTCTGGAGATGGCCTGTAGTCGCTCCACACCCCCTCCTGAAGGAGTCAGCCTGTAGCCACTCCCACCTTCATCAGACGGCCAGTAGCCGCTCCGAAGGCATTGCCCCTGAGTCAGATTGTAGCCACTCCTCGTTCCTACTGAAGGAGTTGGCCTGCAGCTGCTCCCTCCTTCGTCAGATAGCCAGTAGCCGCTCCGAAGGTGTTGTCCCCGAGTTGGCCTGTAGCTGCTCTCCACCCCTCCTGCAGGAGTCGGCCGGTAGCCGCTCCCACCTTCATCAGATGGCCAGTAGCCGCTCCGAAGGTGTCCCTGGGTTCGCTGGTAGTTATTCACCCTCTCGGGCCTCGGCGCCTTGTGGTTGCACCCCTGGGAAGCCACGGCCAGTAGCCGGGCGCCATGGCTGGAAGCAGCAGAGAGCAGCCCCACCGCCCCAGCGTGAGATGAGTTCCCTGACCCCCGATGCAGAGGACGCAGAGGAGTACTGGAGAGGCCCTATAGCCGCCCCCGGTCTCTGCTCTGTACAGCTGGCCCTGGAGAAGACCCACCTGACGGACCCTGATGCAGACTGGTGCCATAGCCCCTCCCTGATGGCGCTGCCTAGCTCTGGGGGCCACAGCCCTCGGGAACCCCAGGCCCTTCCCATAACGCCTGGGCGGGACCTCCCTACACCTCGACAGCAGAGGACCTCTACCTCCGGCAGGAACCTGAACGAGAGGTTCAGGCACTTGTTCGGCACCAGTCCTGAGGGCCACACTCCTGTCCCAAGCCCGGAAAGTACAGGCCCCTTCGCCACCTGCAACCCCAGATGAGAGAAGACACCCCTGCATGTGATCCCGTGCCCTCTCGGTATGGCCTCCTCTGGTTGTGACCTTGCCCTGGCAGAGCTGTAGCCGGCTTGTCTCCCCGCCGCACCTGCCACCCAGTGACCCATGAGACAGTGACTGCACCCTTAGTGTAGTATAACAGTGGAGAGGCGATAAAGTGCATTCGTAGTACCAGACCAAGTGTCTTAAATGAAATTGGAATAATAATGGTCTAACAGTGACAAGGCAGAACAGTGGATAGTCCATACAGAATCAAAGTGACAGTGAATAAGACCAATGCACAATACCCATCATACCACAGTAAGAGAAACACCCAAGCCGTGGAGTTTGTATTAATGACTGACCAAAAGTCCCTTGCCCCCAGAAAATAGTAAAGTGAACACGTTACTATTAAACCCTGCCTCATACTACCATAATCACAATTAGATCCCAGTGCCTTACACCCTCCCCTAGTGAGCCTCATCTCTAACTCTTCCACGCGCTCGGAGACCTTGGACTGTACTAACTCTGCATGCTCCGCCTCCAGTGTTATTTTAGTGTTTTCTCCCATAGTATCCTGTGAGATACTAATTATCTAGGTATAAGTGTTTGTGATTAAACAAATATTGTGTTTGTAACATCTGCTGTTATCCTTTGTCTGACTGAGTAATACACATATAAGGTTATTGCCTGGAGTTTTTGTGTCCTGCCTCTCTCTTATTTGTCCTAAGCCCCGGTCTCGAAGGGGAACCCCACTCCATGTTAGGTTTCTGAGGAACAAGAAGTCGAGCCTTAAACACCTAGAATTACACATGCTAAGCCGACTCTGTACCTTCTTTACCCCTGCACTGTTGTTGACTTTATACATGGGTTTTATCCGCCCATGTGTAGAGTACAACTCTCATATGTGGGGAGGCTCCCCACATACAGTTCTTCTCAATACGGAGGAGTCAAAGACTTTTCGTCTCATCAACTCTCCTCTTACAGGCTCCCTTCAACCTCTCTCTCTTCGCTGCACTGTTTCCTCTTTATCTCTCTTTTATCACTACTTCCATGGTCACTGCTCCTCTGAACTGTCTGCTTGCATCCCTCCACCTCTAAGTCGAGTGCGTAGCACCAGTCGAGCAGGGCAGTACTCCCAAGGTGGATGGAAAGCTGATGACAGGGAGAGCTGGAACTTCCGTTTCATGAGCCCTCGGGACTAGGTCCCGACCATCCCTCTTTGCTGAACTTTTTCAGTGTCTCAGTAACACAGAGAGTAGACCAGCATGCTCTCCATTACAAGTTTCTCCAACTATCAACACCAAACTACATGCACAGTACACACCACACTTCCTTTTCAAAATTTTCAAAAAAATGGCGTCGATTAACATAGCCTCAGAGGCCCCAGGGGGGGGACCATAAATGCCCCCACCTTCAGCCCCTCTCCCGGTGACGACTCAAGGTGCCTGGAACCACTGTCTGAATCTCTTCTTCTTCATTTCTGCAACATTCGTGGAATTTCCTCTAACTTTCGCTCTATTGAGCACCATCTCTTCTCCTCTAAACCTCACCTTCTTTTCCTAACTGAGACTCAGCTGTCTGAGGCAACTGACAGGAAACCCTTTTCTGTATCCTCCTACTTTCTCTATACTCATTTCAAAGCCAAAGGTGGCTGTTGTGTATATATACGCAACAACTTATCTTGCTCTCATGTTCCTGAACTCGATTCTTCTGAATTCTCTACATTCTGGCTTCGGCTTTCCTGTCATTCTCTGACTAAATATATCTGTGCTGTTTACTTATCTCCTAATTCTACTGACTATCAAAAATTCTTTGACTATCTTACTTCTACGATGGAACACATTCTATCCATTTCTCCTTTCTCTGACATCTCCATTCTTGGAAATTTCAATGTTCACCACCACCTTTGGCTTTCCTCTTCTTTCACTGATCCACCTGGTGAACAAGCCTACACCTTTTCTATCCTCAATGACCTAGAGCAGCTTGTACAGCACCCTACCCGTATCCCTGACCGCCTTGGAGAGAGCTCCAACATACTTGATCTCTTCCTTACAACTAATCCTTCTGCTTACACTGTTAATCTTTTCTCTCCGTTGGGCTCCTCCGATCACAACCTTATCACCTTAACCTGTCCTATCGCTCTGGTACGGACTGCGGACCCTCCAAAAAAACATCGTCTCTGGCACTTTGCAGCTGCGGATTGGGAGGCCCTCAGGCAGTACTTCTTTGATTTTCCATGGAATGATTATTGCTTGCATGGCCGGGAGCCATCTGGGTGTGCCTTGCGCATTACAGAGGTTATTCTCTCGGGCATGGAAGCATACATTCCTTTCTCATATCCTTTGACTAATGCATGAATGCCTTGGTTTAATCACTCTTGTTCTAATGCTGTCCGCAACAAGGAGAGGGCCTATAAATGGTACCAGAGCCAACCCACCCCTGAATCACATCTTTTATACATTTCTGCCCGGAATCGTGCTAAGTCTGTTCTTCACTCTGCTAAAAATAATTTCATCCGTACAAAATGCTCTCAACTCTCTAACTTGAACTCTTCCCACTCCTTCTGGCACCTTCCCAAAAACCTTTCTAACAACATTACCTTATCATCCTTTCCTCCTCTTTTCTACTCTGATGGCTCTGTAGCTATTTCTTCTACTGATAAAGCAGATCTCTTCGCTCAGACTTTCTCCTCCAACTCCACCTTAGACGATTCCGGTGCTGTTCCTCCCTCACTTCCTCCCTCTGACTTCCTCATGGCTAACATTAAAATTTCTTCAGCTGATGTATTTTCTGCCATTGCTGGCCTCAGTACTAATAAGGCACATGGGCCTGATGGAGTCCCTCCTGTTGTTCTCAAGAACTGTGCTTCTGTGCTAACTCCCTGCCTAGGCAAACTCTTTTGCCTTTGTCTGTCAAATTGTACCTTTCCTTCTTGCTGGAAGTTTGCTCTCATTCAGCCAGTCCTGAAGAAGGGTGACCATTCCCAACCGTCTAACTATTGTCCAATTGCTTTAATATCCTGTATCTCAAAAGTTTTCGAGTCAATTCTTAATAGAAAAATTTTAAAGCATCTTTCCTATCACAACCTTCTTTCTGATCGTCAGTATGGGTTCTGTCAGGGACGCTCCACAGGTGATCTTCTCACCTACCTTTCAGACTCCTGGTCATCCTCCTTTCGGGACTTTGGCGAAAGCTTTGCCATTGCACTTGACATCTCAAAGGCTTTCGATCGAATCTGGCATAAATCTTTAATTTCCAAACTGCCCTCATACGGTTTCTATCCTCCTATCTGTGCCTTCATCTCTAGCTTCCTTTCTGGTCGTTCTATAGCCGCTGTTGTAGACAGCCATCGTTCTTCTCCTAGATCTATTAACAGTGGTGTTCCTCAGGGCTCTATCCTATCACCAACTCTCTTCCTTTTATTCATCAATGACCTTCTAAGCTGTACATCTAACCCTATCCACTAATATGCTGATGACTCCACCCTTCACCTTTCCATTCGATTTCCATAACGTCCATCTCAGCAGTTACTTCGACAGGCAAGGGATGAGGCTATGGCACACCTAATGTCTGACTTGGCTCGTATCTCTGACTGGGGTAAAAATAATCTGGTTGTTTTTAATGCATCAAAGACTCAGTTTTTGCACCTATCAACTCGACAAAATCTTCCACAGGTATACCCACTAATGTTTAATGATATTCAGCTTAATCCTGCATCATCGTTGAACATGCTTGGGGTTTCATTTGCTCGGGACTTGTCTTGGAAAGATCATATTACATCTCTTGTAAAATCTGCTTCCAAGCGATTGGGTGTGCTAAGCCGACTCCGTTCCTTCTTTACCCCTGCACAATTGTTGACTCTATACAGGGGTTTTATCCGCCCCTGTGTGGAGTACAACTCTCATGTATGGGGAGGCTCCCCACATACAGCTCTTCTCAATAGGGTGGAGTCAAAGGCTTTTCGTCTCATTAACTCTCACGCTCTTACTGATTCCCTTCAATCTCTGTCTCTTCGCTGCAGTGTTGCATCTTTATCTCTTTTCTATCGCTACTTCAATGGTCACTTTCCTCTGAACTGTCTGCATGCATTCCTCCACTTCTACGACGGGCGCATAGCACCCGTCTAGCAGGAAACTCTCACCCCTTTTCTGTCCAACTCTCTAATGCAAGAGTCAACCGTTACTCCCAGTCCTTCATTTATGCAACAGGTCAACTCTGGAACTGTCTCCCTCTGTCTGTATTTCCTGCTTCCTATGATCTCCAGTCTTTCAAACGCAGTGTGTCCAGGCATCTCGAAATGAATGGATCTTGAATTTGGCTCTCTCTTGTATTTGTTTTTCTCTTGGAGGGAACGGTATTGCGGGCTCATTGCCTTTGCTTCCTTCTTCCCTACAAAAAAAAAAAAAATCTCATCCCTTTTCTGTCCAGCTCTTTAATGCAAGAGTTAACCGTTACTCCCAGTCCTTCATTTATGCAACAGGTCAGCTCTGGAACTATCTCCTTCTGTCTGTATTTCCTACTTCCTATGATCTCCAGTCTTTCAAACGCAGTGTGTCCCGGCATTTCAAATGAGCGGATCTTGAATTTGGCTCTCTTTTTTATTGTTTTTGTTTTTGTTGGATAGAACAGTTTGCGAGCTCCTGGCCTTTGGTTCCTTCTTTCTTGCATGAAAAGAAAAGAATATATATATATATATATAAATATATATATATATATATATATATATATATTGTTACATAGCCTATGATTTCATCATCCTTTGTGTAATTTTAATGCACAGTATGCTGCATGTTTGATCACGAGCGTGTTCTGCCTCAGTCCCCCCCTTCTACCGTTATAGTAGAGTAAGTCGTCCTTTCTGTTGTTCAGAGCGGGATTGTCAACTCTTTGTCCCCATGGCTTCATTTGCGCGTCCTTCTTACAAGCTGTATCAAGCTCTGCTGGCCCCTATATAATGAGCTCAGTCTCTGCATTATGGCCACTTAGATCTGCTCCTCATTTTGTTCACATCTCTGTCCTCCCCTGTACAGTTATTATTATTGTGAGTTTCTCAGGAAGTCTCCAACCATCTAGCAGCTGTGTGTAACTTGAGTATAACTGTTATTGCATTTTGTTCTTGTACTGTATAGCATAAGTTGTTCATTTGTAGGCCTAGTGAGATTTTTTGTAATTAATGTAAAGTTTTTGTCAGTCATCATTAATAATATTTCGTATCTGTAATAATTTATCTTGCATTAACTGAGCATTACCCAGTGTATTTTCATTTTATCAGGGCTGACTTAGGTAAATTTACTCTTGCTAATTTCGTGTTAATAGAGGCTATTGCAGTTAACCATATATTTAACCTGTTTTTTGCCATTACATTATCCTTATGAGTCCTGAATGTTTTGTTGTTAGTTTGAGCATTAAACTTTAACTTGTAATTTTACCTAACTCTTTGTTTTGAACCTGGAACTTTACGGGACAGTAGTGATTTTTAGTATTCTCACTTAAAGTGTACATTATCTTTCTCTGTTCCGTAACATAAATTTGGCGACCTCTTATCAGGATATTCATGATATTATCATAAAGATATTGCTTGATATTTTGTGACTGTGATTTATTCATGATGTCTACTATTACTACGCTTGATGAAGCCAAAGATTTTTTGTCAAATGTGCAAACAGTGTTGGATGTAGAAAACAGAACAAAGAATGAACTTAAGCTTGTTGCTCAACAATTGGGAATTGCTGTTCGCTCTCATCATTCTAAAGATCAAATTGTTGACATGATTAATGAATGCTTGTTTAATGTAACTCCTCCAAATGAGCAAACGCAGATTGAATTAGCTAAGTTACAGCTAGCCCTGCAGGAGGCTCGTGTGAAGGAAGCTGAATTTCAAGCACGTGCTAAGGAGGCTGAGTCTCAGGCTAAGGAGGCTTGTGTTAAGGAGGCTGAATTTCAAGCAAATACTAAGGAGGCGGAGTCTCAGGCTCGTATTCAGGAGGCACAGATACACGCACAAGTTGAACTTGCCAGGATTCAGGCTGACCATGAGTATCGCATGAAACAAGGTGGAATGGATCATCTAGCTCTGATGATTTTGATGTGGCTAAAAATGTTAAACTTGTCCCTCCTTTTACTGAATCTGATTTAACAAAGTATTTTCAGTTGTTTGAGTAGCTACAGGTTTTAATTGGCCCAAAAGGTATTGGCCAGTACTCCTTCAAACTGTTCTCACCGGTAAAGCTCAAGTAACTTATGCATCTTTGCCTCAGGATCAATCTGATAATTATGATGTAGTTAAGAGCTTGATTCTTAAGGCCTATGAGCTTGTTCCTGAAGCCTATAGAGTAAAATTTAGGACAACTTACAAGCAAGATAAGCAATCCCATGTTGAGTATGCAAAAATCAAAGAAGATCTGTTAGAGCAGTGGTTAAATTCTAAGAATGTGGATTCTGATTTTGGTAAATTTAAGCAGATGATTTTGCTGGAGGACTTCAAGAGGTGTATTTATAAAGATGTAAGCCTATATCTTGATGAGAGAAGAATAGATAATTTGTCTGATGCTGCAGTTTTAGCTGATGAATATGTTCTCATTCACAAGAGATATTCTAGAGAAAAAAGGAAAGCTGAGAGTAAGTACGTTGCCTCTACTCAGAGTACAGGTAACAGGAAAGAGAATAAAGATGATGTTTCTCAGGAAGAAAATACCAGCTTCACCTCTAGATTTCAGAAAAGTAAATGTACTTATTGTAGTAAGCTTGGTCATACTACGGAGAAATGTTTCAGGAGACAGCGTGATGTGAACAAAGAGGAGTCTTTAAATATTCAGTCAATTGGTCTAGTGTCCGCCCTTGAGAGTTCCCATAATTCTTTAACTGAGTTAACTGAACCTGCTTTGAGGGGTAACTTAAATTCTCATGATGCAGCTCCTCTTTTGAGCAGTAACGTGGGTGACACTCTCAAGAGTTCATGTGCTAATTTCCTGTCTGATGGTTTTGTCAGTCCTCTGGACAGTAATGACAGGAAATCAGTTCAAATATATCGTGATAAAGGTGCTTGCCAATCCCTTATGCTGACCAGTGTTCTAGGCTCTAATGTTAATTCCTCTGATGAAACTGTAATCTTACAAGGTGTAGGGAATAATTACTTCTCTGTCCCTCTGTGCAGAGTGAATTTAGAGTCTGGTTTTGCTAATGGTTCCGTTATGGTTGGGTTGGTTGAGACACTCCCAGTGTCAGGTGTAACTTTCTTACTTGGAAATGATATTGGTGGAAGTCAAGTGTGTCCAGCTCCTCAGTTGTCTAGTGAGCCAGTGGCTGCGACCCATGATTGTGATGTCCCTGATGTGTTCCCTGCATGTGCTGTCACTAGGGCTAAGTCTAAAGTTACTGGTGATTTAGAGGATAATGATGTTATCCTAGCTGACACTTTTCTTGCTAATTTGGACCACTCACCAGATGAGGCAGTACCCCGTAGTGTTGATAATTTGTCTCGTCAAGAGTTGGTTGAGTTGCAGGTTGCTGACCCTGAGTTGAAAGGTCTAGCTAACTCTGCTTGCAGTGAGGAAGAGTCAGCCGGTGCTTCTACTTGTTATTATATAAAGTCAGGAGTACTTATGAGGAAGTGGAGAGCCCCAACAGCATCAGCCGACTGTGAATGGGAGGTTGTACATCAAGTTGTCATCCCTCGTGTTTGTAGGCAGGATATCATTAGAGTGGCTCATGATTCCAGTTTGGCAGGACACCTTGGAGTGAGGAAGACTGTGGCACGCATTTTGAAACACTTCTACTGGCCAGGTATCTTCAGGGATGTTTCCTGGTATTGTAAGTCTTGTCACACCTGTCAAGTTGTGGGGAAGTGTAATCAGACCGAAAAGGTTGCACCTCTAGTTCCCATTCCTCCTTTTGAGGCGCCTTTCACCCGTGTGTTGGTGGATATTGTGGGCCCTCTTCCTAAGACTTCTTCAGGATTTTCTTATGTGTTGACCCTGATTGATATGGCTACTCGTTATCCTGAAGCCATTCCACTTAGAAATATCTCAGCAAAGAACGTGGTTAAGGAAATGCTAGGGTTCTTCACAAAGTTTGGTCTGCCCAAGGAGGTACAGTCAGACCGGGGAAGTAATTTCATGTCAAATGTTTTCAAGCAGTCTCTCAAAGAGTTGGGCATCTCCCAGATCACGTCTTCAGCTTACCATCCCCGGACCCAAGGAGCGTTGGAGAGATATCATCAAACACTCAAATCGATGCTCAAGAAATACTGTTTGGAACATCAGAAAGACTGGGATAAAGGTCTTCCATTCGTTGTGTTTGCCGCAAGAGAATCTCCAAATGAATCACTGGGCTTCTCACCCTTTGAACTACTGTTTGGCCATGAAGTAAGAGGACCCCTTAAGCTACTCAAGGAATGCTGGCTGTTGGAGGAAGATGACGTCAACCTGCTGGAGTATGTGATGAAGTTCAGAGAACGGCTGTCCACTGCTTTACAGCTGGCGAGAGAGAATTTAGGAGCTGCTCAGGAGAAGATGAAGACTTGGTATGATAAGAAGTCCAGGTTACGCCACTTTCAGCCAGGAGATCAGGTTTTGATTCTGCTACCAGTTCATGGGCAACCTCTTCAAGCCAAGTTTAGTGGTCCTTATTTCGTGGAGAAGAAACTCAGTGATGTCAACTATGTCATCGCCACACCAGATCGTAGAAAGAACAAGCAACTTTGTCACATCAACATGCTAAAGTTATATCACAGGCGGGACGAAAATAATCCAGTCTGCACTGTAGCTGTTCCACCCGAGTCTGCAAGTGAAGCTCTCCCATGCAGTATGAGCCTGAGTGATAGTTTGGGGAAGAATCCTGATATCATGAATGATCTCCAGACTAAGCTTTCTCATCTACCTCCCGAGAAAAGGCAGGAGTTTTCGGCATTACTGCAGGAGTACCTGCAAGTGTTCCGTGCTACTCCAGGAAGAACCACTGTGTTGATGCATGATGTCGATGTTGGAGACGCAAAGCCAATTAAACTGCCTCCTTACCGTGTGAACCCAGTGAAAGTTCCTCTCATCCAGAAGGAGCTTGGCTACCTGTTGGACCACAAGATGATTGAGCCCTGTCAGAGTGAGTGGAGTTCTCCTGTCACTCTAGTCCCTAAGCCAGGTGGGTCACAGCGGCTTTGCGTTGACTACAGATGTGTTAATCAGATAACTAAAACAGACACTTACCCTCTCCCTCACGTGGAAGATTGCATAGACAAGATCGGAAAGGCTAGGTACATAAGTAAGTTTGATTTGTTAAAGGGATACTGGCAAGTACCTATGACTGAACGTGCTAGGGAGATCTCATGTTTTGTAACACTAGGAAAGACTTTTGCATGTTCGGTAATGTCATATGGTATGAAGAATGCACCAGCCACATTTCAGAAGCTCATGAATGTTGTAACAGAGGGTTTGGCAGGGTGTGTTGTTTATATTGATGATGTATTAATCTTCAGTGACAACTGGAAAGATCACCTATGCCATGTCAGTAAATTTCTTGAGCGTTTAGTTCAGGCTAATCTTGTAGCTAATTTATCAAAGTGTGAGTATGGTCAAGCTAAAGTTCAGTACCTTGGGTACGTAATTGGTGATGGACATGTTGCACCACCAGCAGCTAAGGTTCAGGTTATAAGTGATCTTCCCAGACCTAAAAGTAGGAAAGAGCTACAAAGATTTTTGGGAATGGTAGGTTATTACAGGAGATTTGTTCTTAACTTTTCAATTCTTGTGTCACCACTTACAGACCTACTGAAAAAGGGAGTTAAATTTGTCTGGACCGATAACTGTGAATCCTCTTTCAACAAACATAAAGCTATTCTATTAAGTCAGCCAGTGCTCGCTACTCCAAATTTTACTAAGCCTTTTAAGATGGCTGTTGATGCAAGTGATACAGGAGCTGGGGCTGTTTTGCTGCAAGAGGATGATCAGGGTATTGAACACCTTGTATCTTATTACAGTAAGAAGTTCACTCCACCTCAAAAGAACTACTCAACTATTGAGAAAGAGCTTTTGGCCTTGATTTTGGGTTTACAGCATTTTTCATTTTATTTGTGTTCTGGTTTTGACCCCATAGTCATTTATACCGATCATAACCCACTGAAATTCCTTAGTAAGTTTAAAGATAAAAATCAGAGATTGACAAGATGGAGTCTACTTCTTCAGGAGTATTCATTAGACATACAACATGTCAAGGGGAAAGAAAATGTTATTGCAGATTGCTTATCTAGACTTTAGACAGATTGTTTAAGAGTAATAAGAAATTTCCTTTGTAAATTTCTTTTTCTTTGTGGGGAGGTGTTACATAGCCTATGATTTCATCATCTTTTGTGTAATTTTAACGCATAGTATGGTGCATGTTTGATCACGAGCATGTTCTGCCTCAGTCCCCCCCTTCTACCATTATAGTAGAGTAAGTCGTCCTTTCTGTTGTTCAGAGCGGGATTGTCAACTCTTTGTCCCCATGGCTTCGTTTGCGCGTCTTTCTTACAAGTTGTATCAAGCTCTGCTGGCCCCTATATAATGAGCTCAGTCTCTGCATTATGGCCACTTAGAGCTGCTCCTCATTTTGTTCACATCTCTGTCCTCCCCTGTACAGTTATTATTATTGTGAGTTTCTCAGGAAGTCTCCAACCATCTAGCAGCTGTGTGTAACTTGAGTATAACTGTTATTGCATTTTGTTCTTGTACTGTATAGCATAAGTTGTTCATTTGTAGGCCTAGTGAGATTTTTTGTAATTAATGTAAAGTTTTTGTCAGTCATCATTAATAATATTTCGTATCTGTAATAATTTATCTTGCATTAACTGAGCATTACCCAGTGTATTTTCATTTTATCAGGGCTGACTTAGGTAAATTTACTCTTGCTAATTTCGTGTTAATAGAGGCTATTGCAGTTAACCATATATTTAACCTGTTTTTTGCCATTACATTATCCTTATGAGTCCTGAATGTTTTGTTGTTAGTTTGAGCATTAAACTTTAACTTGTAATTTTACCTAACTCTTTGTTTTGAACCTGGAACTTTACGGGACAGTAGTGATTTTTAGTATTCTCACTTAAAGTGTACATTATCTTTCTCTGTTCCGTAACAATATATATATATATATATATATATATATATATATATATATATATATATATATATATATATATATATATATATATATAGACTGTATATATTCCAATGAGTAATTATCACTTACCTCCTTCACCCTTTTTTCTCCCACTACATTGTGTGGAAAGGATCCAGAAACAGGAAAAGAGAAGTATAAATATAGAAAGACCTACAGAGTGCTCAATAAAACTGAGCCACACATCCATTTACTAACCATTAAAGCTTTTAATATTTTAACTCCGTCTCACAAACCAAGCGGTCCACACAAAATGAAGCATCATAATACGTGTGGTGTGGAGGTATTCAGTTAATTGCATAACAGATCATATATATATATATATATATATATATATATATATATATATATATATATATTTAGTTTTTGCCATACAGTTTCCTTTTATGGGCTAAACGCAAGATCCATCTTCTCTCACGCTGGAGATCATTTCCAACCGATCTCATCCCACACCGTAAATGCATTCTAAGCTTAAGAGAAATAGTGCTTCACTGAGATGGTTGTTCTTGTGTCTGGTGGTTCTGTACTCTGCATTTTACACTTATGGGGGTCCAGAAAAAAAAAAATTGCGTGTGTAAAATCTGGGAAAAGTGTCTTGAGATACCAGGCTCAGGTGCTGTATATGAATAATAAATTACACTCAGTCGGCCCAGAAGTAAAGTTATAAGGGCGTGGCAACAAGATGTTAAGAACACCGAGAATATTAACACAAAGAACAAAAAGAAACAGAGGAAAATATTCCCTTAGGGAAAGGTTTTAACCCGAGGCGTCCCGTCAACGTTCTTTAACGTCCACACGTTTTGTCACTGCCAATCCCATTGACGTACATAAACGCGAAAAAATTGCAAGGTCCCTAATTTGCACAATTTTCAATTTTCGCGAGTCATTTTTGGTACGTATACACGTGACACCTTCCTCAACAAGATGCCAGGCAGGGACAATGCCTTACCCAGCATGACCTCCTCCCCCCCCTGCATGCCATTGTCTCAGCAATTCACCTGTTATCAGGGACCTGGCCAGTATAGCCATGTCATGCCACGGTACGAAATTCAGGGCCAGAGTGATCCCCCAATCAATGACAATGTGGAGGACAACCTTTACATAGCATTAGAGGAAGAAACAGTTAGAAATGATGATCAGGTAATGTGGCAAAAAAAGGTCATGTATTAGTGAGTGAAACAATGCTTATAATGCCTATATTACTGCTTGAAAACCAATATACTCTTGTACTACATATAAATTCGTACCAAGTAAATAAATAAATACCGTTCATGAGTGGTGTGAAATAGTTATCCTCCCATAGAACTCGTTTTCTTTGGTGCCAGCCTGATAGAAAACCCAGTAAGGTAAGGAGGTGCTCCTACCTGTAATGAGTATTTTAAACCTCAGGTGAGCGATTTCTCTATGAATTTTCGATGTTTCTCACCAAAAGCGAAGGTTTGAGCCAAAAAAAAAAAAAATCCTAAAATTGTCGGGATTGGGGGGAGTCAGTGGTGGAAAAGTGGTCGGGATGGGGCGGGTTAATAAGGGGGTAGCCCTCATCATGTGCACCTCTTTACATAACTCATCCAGATATATACCATAAAAACAGATCCATCCTTTTCTGTCGTTCATCAGTTATTTTGCCTATCTCATTTCACCGCTTATTCACATACTCATGTTATTCATTCTACAGCTTTTTGGCCTTGCACTCGCCTCCAGCCTCTAAATTCACATAATTTAAATTATAAAAACCCTTTTTACTACTTCATTAACAACCATTTTCCTTATGGTATTATTTTTTAAGGGTCTGATTCGGAGCACAGGCTTAACAGCCAGATCTCTGAGACCCAACAGACTTCCTACGTTTACCAGACGTCGTTTACATGTCATGTGACTATATTATCTAAGAATCCACTTTCCTGTCCTTTCCAAAAATAATCTTCCTTACTCCAAATCTTTTAGGAATGTCTACATTCCGTTTTATGTCCAAACTAGACAGCCCACTTACTGTATATTATTTAGCTGATCTCATTCATGATTTTATGCTCATGCCATTGCTGGTCTCACACTCATGAATAAGTTTGGGCACTAATGCACTGTCATGCACTTCGCTTCCAGCCTATGCACTCAGACGACTGCTCGGTAGCAGGGCTTCTTAACACCAGCCACCTTACTTGCCGGAGACTTTTTTTTTTCTCTCCAAATATTTACCTCTTCTTTTTCATGTATCTGCTGCAAGCATCCACTACATCCAGCTTTCCCCATTATCAGCACAGAACACTGTGTGCCAGCTTCTCTCTCTCTCTCTCTCTCTCTCTCTCAACAAAGAACACTTTAAACACTTCACCCGCATCAACGCTTAGTTTAAATCTTTTCTGTCCACAAACATACAATACGCTGAAGCAGTGCACATCGCTGATATTTCACCACTGTCAAGTAACACAGCATCATCTGCATACATCACAGCTCAAATATTCCATGCCTATTAATATATCACCAACATCATAAATGAAGAGTCTGCGAAAACAGAAGACTGGCATATACAAAAATTGCATGCTTTTGCCGTATCATTCAAATACTTCAGCGTTAGTAATACTTGCCCGAAAATATGGAATATTTGCATTATCTGCAACAATAATTATCCCCACATCACTGTCATCCAGGACGTCCCTAAGCGTTTCGTAGGGCTGATCGATGTGCCTGACGGCCAGGAGGGACATGAGGTTGCCGGTGTAACTCTGTGTCAGCACCATTATCATCATCATCCACACCCCCTGCACCACTCGCTCCCACCACCACCACCCAATGGTTTTCGTCACGTCTGTTTCGGGAGATTGAAATACAGTTTTTATCGTCATTTTCGAAATCTTCCTCTGCCTTTCTCACTATCTGAAACGAGGTGTGTTACAAAAAGGGTGGGACAACACACCTTTAACAAACCTTTCATTAACAGTTATTTTAATCTCAGTATATATGATAAACTTAACTGTTTAGTGCCTCTTTCTGTGTGTGTATGGAGGAAGGAGTTTCTGGGACATTATCCTGCTACTGAGATAGACTCCAATGAGGCAGGATGTGACTATGTGAGTACACGGGGAGCACGAAAAAATGTGTTCATGGAGTAAATAGGTCTCTGGGATAAATAAATCCATGGTTGTAACAGGTTTATATGAAAAAATAGGTCCATTGGGAATATGTCACTAGGGAAAAGAGATAGGTAGGAATGTAAGGCCAGTGAACTAAGACAAGTCCATCCAGGAAATAGGGCCATTGGAGAAGACAGGAATATGAAGGAAAATAAAAGAGGCTGTTTATAAATGGTACACGCAGTACAACGGTGATCATGTGGAGTGGTATGTGAGTACAGTTCTGTTATTTTATTAACTGCAGAGAGATTTGTGAACTTTTTAGCAGATCTAGCCTAACCCTACCCAGGACAAGGCTCGGGCACTTAACTCAATCACCACATAGTGCACTAGCAGACACCTGTTGCCACCAGAGCAAAATTTTGTAATTTATTAAATCATTTTGTTGCTGATTATTATTATATTAAAATATTTTGGTTTAAATAAATTCTAACACAAGGTAATGTTTGATACTAACGTGAAAATAAAAACAGATGTCATCTGTGAACAACAGCCTTCCCCTGATGGGCGAGGAGCTTGCGTGGCTGCCATGGCAACCCCCCAAATCTCGTGAATGTGAGGCAGTCCACCATAAAAAATTGGATATCATAATGCATACGCTTTTCATTCCGTTACTAAACACAAAGGCATTTGCTATTCATGACTGCTGAACAGTACTTCACTATGAATATGTCCTAAAATAACTAGAGTGATGAGTTCAGCTTGTTAAATGCGTACAAAGATAACTTATAAATTGTGGAGGTCTATGAGCCTATCTGGTGCGAGGCGAGTACGCTCATGGTTGCTTCTTCCTCACAACAACACTTAGTCCAGTTGACACTCCTATGTATCCAATGGTCAATGTAGAAATGTTCCTTCCCATGAAGTTTTATTACCTCACCCTGGACAGAGGTATTGTTTTTGGTTAGGCCTCTATTGCTTGTTGGAATTGAAGGCGTCTGCAAGCATGTTGGTCAGTTCCATATGTTTGTCTCTCTGTTTGTTTGTCTGCTTTCTACAGGTCACAATTTTACATAAATATATATATATATATATATATATATATATATATATATATATATATATATATATATATACAAACCCTGGAAGTCTTCTGATTTCCATCAAAATCGGTCACAGGCCCTGGGCTGGATGAGGGGTTCAAATCTCTCTATTGCCGTGGGTCCAGAAATCATCGCGATCCAGTGCCTGGCCCAGGAACCATTTTTTTTTAATATAAATATTTCGAAGACAGAAAAGCCTGGAGCACCTGGCAATACAATTTTTAGCTTCCTAACCCATTCTGTGGTTTGCAATGAAATGAGAAAAAAAATCACCAAATGAATGCCTACAAGCTGGTGAAAACTAAGCAGAGATAATCTGATCCATCCAACATGGAGGGAAGAGGGGGGAGGAGAGTGAAGGGGAAGAGGGGGATGAGGGGGAGGAGAGTGGAGGGGAAGAGGGGGAGGAGAGTGGAGGGGAAGAGGGGGATGAGGGGGGAGGAGAGTGGAGGGGAAGAGGGGGAAGGAGAGTGGAGGGGAAGAGGGGGGAGGAGAGGAAGAGGGGGAAGGAGAGTGGAGGCGAAGAGGGGGGAGGAGAGTGGAGGGGAAGAGGGGGGAGGAGAGGAAGAGGGGAAAGGAGAGTGGAGGCGAAGAGAGGGGAGGAGAGTGAAGGCGAAGAGGGGGGTGGAGAGTGGAGGGGAAGAGGGGGAAAAGGGGGGGGAGAGTGGAGGGGAAGAGAGAAGGGGGGAAGATGGGAAAGGGAAAGAGGGGGGGAGGGGGAAGAGGGATGGCCAAAGAGGTTGGGGAAAAAGGGAGAAAGAAGAGGGAGAAAGAGGGGGAAGAGGAGAAAAAGACGGGGAAGAGGGGAGAAAGAGGAGAAAGAGGGGGAAGAGGATGGATCCATCTGGGAAGCGCGCTGCCTATGGCAGCTTCATTTGTTTGTTTCTTTGTTCCTTTGTTTGTTTCTTGTTTGCAATATTACAGAAAAACTGCTGAATGAAATTACATGAAACTTTAAGAATGTGTGGGCACTGGCCCCAAAAGGAAGTGACTGAATTTTGGAGGTAATCGAGTTACCCTGAAACGTCAAAATCAATGTCGGAGAATTTCAGTGGGAAATAACTTGAAACTGGTTGAAAATAGAGATATTTACTATTATCAACATACAGGAGCTCCCTAATGGGCTTTTATTTGGCACCAAGACCTTTGACCCTGAATGACCTTGAAAGGTCAAACTCAAGTATCACGGATATTCAGGGGGCAATAACTCGAAACTGGTTGCAGGTAGGTACAGTATTTACTATTATCAACAGATAAGAAGTCCCATATGAGTTTTTATTTGGGACCATGACCTTTGACCTTAAGTGATCTTGAAAGGTCAAACTCAAGGTCACGGATATTCAGGGGACTAGCCTATAACTCGAAACTAGCTATGATTAGTATTGACAGAGAAGTTCCATTTCATTTGAGCCATTACCTTAGACTCTAACTGTTTACCGACACTATATGACAGTACCAATTCAGCATTTATCAGCAATAAAATAACTGCTGTCGGGCGAGGATTGTTTTGCCGGCACTTGTTGTTGATTTGTACTCATATGGAGTACTAAAACAAATATATCTTGGTTGCTCAACTGACATGTTTGGGCAACTCAGGTAATTAGCTTGAATCACAATGCCTGCTGGCCGCCATCTTGGAAATTGAACATTTTGACCACATGTCAAAGAGTGACGTGTAATACCTCATTTCTATTTTTTTTTTTTTTTTAATGCAGAATCCATTTCTGATGTTATTTTACCAATTGAAGGTCAAATACAGGAGTTACGGTCAGGTCAAGGTCAAATTTGATATTTCAGTAAACAGTAAATGGACACTCCTATGCATCCAATAGTCAAAGTGGAAGTGTCCATCCCTATGAACTTCTGTTGTTGATTTGCATTCATATTGGTCCTTAAGCTAACTTAGTTTGGTTGCATTCAGAATACCTGGTTCACAGATGTAAAATGTTCAAAGTTTCAGAGTTCAGTGTAGACTCCTATGAAGGGAAAGTTCTTCCTAAATAATGTTTATGTGACGCATGAATTTATGCTAATTTTCTGACAAAACAAAAAATTTTCAGGATATAATGTCATTTTCTGCATTTTTTCTACGGTTCCATGTCGTGACTGGTGCCATCACTGCAAAATGCAATGGGTTTGTGACAATGATAAGTTCCAATTGAGTGGTCTTAATTATTTAAAAGTGTTAAGAAGGGACACAGATAGGTCCATGAGAACAGTGTGTTTAAATATTATTATAATAGTTTTGTTGGCAGTCAGTTGTTAAAATGATATTATTCTAGGATATGATATTTATTTAATCATGATTGCATGCTTTATATTTTCTCTGCATGTATACATTTTTCTTCCTTTTTACTTATAACTTTGATTTCAGACTTTACAATAATGTATATATTTTGTTATTATTTTTTTATTTTTACTTATAACTTTGATTTCAGACTTTACAATAATATAGTCCTTTCCTTTGATGATAGTTATTCTACTAAATCATGACTAAAGTTTATAATTAAAATGTGTTTTGTCAAGTTTCCTCAAGAACAAACATGTTTTTGTATTCAACTTTCAGGCCTTGATATGGTAAGAAAATGTTTAGATAGATTTGACGAGAGTGCCACTTAGACAGATATATGATCCAAAAATACAATTGTTATTACTCATTATACAATGGCGATAATTTTAAATTAAACAAATCAGAGACAGAAGTAAATTTATTACATATCCGTTTGGCAACTAAAAAGTTTATACATTTCAAGACCTCAGATATACTGTTATAAGCTATGCAGCTACTGTGACTACCAAGCCTATGTGTTTAAATTTAAACATGCTGGCTCATTATGGTGAACATAGATTTTTGCTGTAATTACGTGGGCATCCCATGGGACATTTAAATTTGGTCATTGACTGTAGTATCTTATAAATATTGAATTTTCCTTTGTGCAGATCCAGATGTCTGATGCATCCCTTGACGATGGGAGGTGCGTCCTTCCGACTTGTTGCAGTTCTGCACAACTAAAGACATTCAAACTCCAAGCAGTAAAATAGTTTACTGTCTGTACAAAAGAGCAGCACGATGATGGCACATGTGACAGAATGCTAGATTTTTTGGACTCTCAAAGAGAGCAAGCATCAGTTGAACTTTATAAAAAATTTTGTTGTTCATTCACCCCCAAGGACCATGTAAAAATGATTGTGGCCAAGAAAAGTAAGGATGGTTCATTAGACAGTGATGAAGCACCACTTGTTAAAATCAAAAGGTCACAAGTATAAGATTCTGACTTTAAAAAAATTATGTTTATTCGGTGCTAAGGATTGTGAACCTGTAAATCCCAAACAACCCTTACAGGTAGAAGAGAGTAGTGCAATGTGGAAGAAAAGATATCCAAAATGCTCAGCCTTTCAAACCCAGTCTGCTACAATACTGTGATGACTGAAATGTTGATTCGAGTAGGGAAGCTGCTATGCACTGTCATGCTGTGCATGATTTAGCAGGAGCTGAGGCTTGGTATAACATTAACTGCTATGATGAATTACGGAAAATCCCTAAGCACTCTGAAAGGATCTTGATGACCGACGATGAAGCTATGAAGCTGCTTGCTGATGAGATGTTTCCAATTCGAAAGCTGTGCACTTGAATATCCACTGAACTGCATGATAAATATGTCAGTTATGGTGGATGGTTGACATGAAAACATATGTTTACCAAGTTGGTTGCATATTTGGGTGATGATGTGGTGGTACATAGTACTGAAGGTTGTGCATCCATTGTTGGATTTCAAGAGTTTGTGGGTAACATCTTGATATTTCACAATGTGGAAAAAAGATGAAGAAAAAGAGGATGCTCTAGTGAGAAAGATCTCACATCTAAAACATAGTGCATTCCATCCAACAACAAAAACTTGATCTTGGTGGCTACATATGCCAGAACAAAGCAACAAAATAGTGCTACACTGGCTAAACTGCTTAGGTATATCTTGAAGCTGATATCTAATGGTGAAGTCACAAAAAACATCACTGAATCTGTTATAATCCATACAGCACTGCATTACCAAGACACAGAACCAAAAAACACCTGGGCAAGTTATCAAATTACACCACATGTATGGTAACAGGGATCTCATTGACATTTTACACGAACATGGATACACTGTGTCTTATGACGAGATGCTGCAGTTTCACACGTCAGCAGTGAGGTATGTCTGTGACAATGCTGCTACATTGCATCATATGGTGGGGCTAACCGAAGGGTTGAAGTTACAATTCTTTTGTTTGACAAGTTTGACTTGCTGATACCACTCCAAATGGTTGCCATGAAACCCATCCACTGTCGACACAATTTGGGATGCATCCAGCTGGGATCATCGAGACTAGCAATGCTCGACTTCGTTTCAGTACTCTCATTATCCATCAACTCATTCCTAAAGAGGCCAAGTCTGTGGGTAATAACAGGCCCATTGAACTTATGCACTATACAGGCCCTAAGAAGGTAATGCCCCCTGAAGTGCCCACTGCTAAGAACATCGGAATCAGCTACCATGAGGTGTACAATTGCCAGGCAGCCTGCTGGCTTCCCAAGAGAAGAACACAATGTGGCTCAACAGCCTAAGTCAGGGACAAGATGCTATGGAGTGGAATGGCTTTAACCCCTCAATGGCCATGGGTTCCATAATCTGTGGGCTGCCCTGGCTGGCCCCAGGACCATTTTTTCAGGGTTCTAAAATCAATTTCTTTTCCTTATAGATGTGAAGAAAATCATCTGGCGCACCTATCAATGCATTCTTTTTATCTTCATAAACCCATCCTGTGATTCGCTATGACTAGCACATGATGTCATAAAATTCATGAAATTCACTGTGGATGGGCCATTAACATATTAACATATGGGCGAATACATCCCCCCAAAAGTGGCAAACTGAGTGTTTGGGATGGTAGAATAGGGTCGAGTAAACATACAAGTGACCTTCATTCCCCTCCCACAATTTTTAGCAGGTTTATATAGTTCGCACTAGTCTGACTTCACCGTCACGTTAAACTGTCGCTCGATGCCGGAGGCCATTTAACCCCTACACCGCGGGCATGTTTACCAATGTTTTGCATGTGCCGCGGGGTTATTCGGGCTCCGACAGACTCTCAAAAAATATTTGCCAAAAATCAGTTATTAGTCCTATAATATTAAAATTATTTATGCTTATGGCACATACCTTCAGCTTTCTCCTGGAATGTTTGTTGAGCCTTCGTCCGTTACCGTAGGACTTGTGGAGACCTCTGAAGTTGGGTAACGAAGTCTCCATTTTACACTTCCCGACAACCCGTAATATGATTACCACAACCAGATATTAACACTATAAACACTATGATTTTCAAGTAGTTTGGGATCCATACTCAAAAAAAAAAAACACTGTGAAAGCAATGAAAATTATGAGCGCGTCTGACCGTCGCACTTGCGCTAGTTTGCTCTTGGTACTCTGTCATTTATTATTCATAAAACCCCTCACACTTTATATTTCTATTACTATATAACACATATATATCTACAGTCTTTATCCATAAGTTTCCTTCAGTAGTATTAGTTTATTGTCACTGTAGGGATTCAATTTCTTTCAGTAAAATACATAGCATTCACTTTCTCGTCCTGTATACCAGCATTGAGAGTGAATGTCACTTTCACCTTCACTCTCATAACTCATAGTATTCAGACATGCTAGAGTGAAACTTTCACTTTCATTACTCCTAGGGTATATACTCGTATTCTTATAATACTACTCATTTACATTTCTATTTACGTTCTCTATTTTATTTACGTTATTTACATTTCTATTTTATTTACACTGTGTTATGCACTGTCACTTGAAGTAACTTATAAAACTATTTTCCACTGTTCACGTATATTTACAATCATTACTTTCACTTGCTGTTTACACATTATTTACACATTATTTACAATTCCACTTGCACTGTTTTACTCAATAGAAAGATCGTAGTCACTCTTTTATCAATTGTCAGCCCTTTACCTCTTTCCACACGAGGTTTAGTAGGGGGTAAAGGTCACAGGGCCCTTTGCATGGGGGTGAAAAGTCCCTGAAGCTAGCAAGAACGAATAGACGTACCTCCACTTTGGAAGATAAGAGTGAACTGATAAGGGTGGCCTGGAGTGGTGGCCTATCTTGGGAAATTCATGACTACCAACGTTAGCCTCTTGACACAGCTAATATATAGCAGTGAAATGATTGGCAGGAAATCTAGACAATACATTATAAATTATGTAGTTCCACGTGAATGTAAATATCACTTAGGCTTCTCCCTTCCCTCCTTATATGTATATTTATTACGATAATAGATTATACGGCATATTTCAAGGGGAAATAAACAGCGAAAATTAGCGAACGAGTGCACGTGAGGTGTTGTCAGGCGATAATTAGCCAATTCCAGGTGTATGGCACTCTCACTTACCTTATTTCTTTCTTGTATATATTATTTGGTATAAGAATAGGGCATAGGGCTTATTTCAATGGATGAAATCAGTGAAAAATTCCAAGGAAGATTTACTTAGTGTAGCACGGCCGGGCAGGCGAGAGGATAGGGTAATGGAGGGGGGGTAGGGAGGGAGGGGAGTCAAGAACGGGGAGAAATGGCTGAATTGTCAACAATGGATGGGAGTACAGATGAGATTAGGAGTGCTGACTAGTGTTGGACATTGGCAGTACTGATAGATGATACAAGCCCCCACTTGGAAGCCCGGGTGAATTGAAAATAACACAGAATCACAAAAGCGACGCCCCGCGGTATGATCTCTTGCTCCCAAGCGTCACGAAAGTGACGCCCCGCGGTTAAGGGGTTAAGGGTTAACAATCAGCTAGCCACAAGCGAGGGCAGGCGGAAACCTGCAAGTACCTACATGTTTTGCCCTTTGATTGACACATCACACGCTCACCCAGACACTATCCTTTAAACACTCTTATACATGCAGAATTGAGTGGTTGATATGGGGTTGACATATGTGCATTTTTCCATTGATATGCAGCTATTTGTAGTAACCAAACAAGAGTGCTAGTACCAAGCAGAGCAGTCCCATAATATAACTGTTCATCTATGTAAGATGCACATTATACAGGCCTTCATTAGCTGCATTGCATATCTGATGCAAGATTCATCACTGGAAGTGTATGCACGTGCAGCATATGGTGGGCTGACAGGTATATTGTGTACAATATGGGACTTTTATTTTTAGTAACTTTTCAGCCAGGGATAGCCAAGTACTAACCAGTTCAACATGCCAGCAAAGCAAACATCTAGCAAATAGCCTTAGCCTTCTTAAATCTAACATGTCACTCTTTTTAACCCGCCCCAGCCTGACGTTTTCTGGGCAGTGGTACGCCCCAGTCCTGACATTTTTGGACCTTTTTTTTTTGGTCTCAAACATCCGCTTTTGGTGAGAAACATCGAAAATTCATAGAGAAATCGCTCACCTGAGGTTTAACCCGTCACGTCCCGAGGTTTTCCGCAGCTCCGCCATCCCTCAGTCCCAAGGTATTTTCGATTTTTTTTTTTTTGGCTAAAACCTTCGCTTTTGGTGAGAAACATCGAAAATTCATAGAGAAATCGCTCACCTGAGGTTTAAAATACCCAATCCAGGTAGGAGTTCCTCCTTACCTGACTGGGTTTTCTAACATGCTGGCACCAAAGAAAACGAGTTCTATGGGATGGCAACTATTTTATCCACTCATAAACGGTATTTATTTATTTACTTGGTACGAATGTATATGTAGTATGAGAGTATGTTGGTTTTCAAGCAGTAATAAAGGCATTATAAGCATTGTTTCACTCACTAACTAATCATCATACCTGACCTTTTTTTGCCACATTACCTGATCATTATTTCTGGATGTTTCTTCTTCTAATGCTATGTAAACATTGTCCTCCACATTGTCATCGATTGGGGAATCACTCTGGCCCTGATTATCTTTACTAGCCAGGTCACTGGTAACAGGTCCTTTGCCAAGACCATGGCGTGAGGGGGGGAGGGGGGAGGTTATGCCGTGTAAGGCATTGTCCCTGCTTGGCATCTTGTAGAGGAATAGAGGAAGGTGTCATGTGTATACATACACAAAATCACGCGCGAAAACTGAAAATTGTGCAAATTAGGGACCTTGCAGCTATATGGAGTTCCGCACCTCCGACAACCCCCAATCCCGAGGTATTTTCGAAAAAAATTTTTTTTGCTAAAACCTTCGCTTTTGGTGAGAAACATCGACAATTCATAGATAAATCGCTCACCTGAGGTTTAAAATACCCAATCCAGGTAGGAGTTCCTCCTTACCTGACTGGGTTTTCTAACAGGCTGGCACCAAAGAAAACGAGTTCTATGGGAGGGTAACTATTTTATCCACTCATAAACAGTAATTATTTATTTACTTGGTACGAATTTATATGTACTATAAGAGTATATTGGTTTTCAAACAGTAATATAGGCATTATAAGCATTGTTTCACTCACTAACTGATCACCATTCATGACCTTTTTTTTCCCACATTACCTGATCATCATTTCTGACTGTTTCTTCCTCTAATGCTATGTAAACTTTGTCCTCCACATTGTCATTGATTGGGGAATCACTCTGGCCCTGAATGTCTTTATTGGCCAGGTCACTGGTAACAGGTGAATTGCCGAGACAATGGCGTTCAGGGGGGGGGGAGGTTATGCGGTGTAAGGCATTGTCCCTGCTTGGCATCTTGTAGAGGAATAGAGGAAGGTGTCCCGTGTATACGTCCCAAAAATCACTCGAAAATTGAAAATTGTGCAAATTAGGGACCTTGCAATGTTGCCGCATTAATTCACATCGCCGGGACATGAGTGCACATCATCTGTGGACGTTAATTCACGTTGCCGGGACACCGCAGGTTAAAACATTTTAATAAGCCAAAAACTAAAATGTAAATTTACTTTACATCTGAATCAGTCTTATTCTTGAGTTTAATATGCCGAGCTATGTACTGTATGTTAAGATAATGATAAGCAACTCTACTCTGTTAAATGTGTCAAGGCAACAGATCTTATGTCCCCTAGTTCATTCATGATGTCTCAAGGAGGGCCAAATAAACACAAAAGTAGTCCACCTTATACATTCTAAGTACCCAACAAATAAACAGCAACACTTTACATAATTTACTGCACATAACCACTGAAACTCCATTCACGCACTATCACACATAGAAAAAAAGGTCAACTTGAGAAGCAAAAACAGCACTCACACTTACAAACACGTAACCAATATTCAGTCTAATACGCCAGTCAAAAAAAATTATAAGCAGTCCACTAGCTTCATGGTAGGCCAGCTGAGTTCGAGGTGATAAGCTATACCATCTCACACCAGCGGTCTCCAGAGGCCCGTTAGCTGAACACACTAACGCCAGCAGATTCCAGGCCACTTTCACTAGTCACGCAACAGAACAGCAGTCAACTGGCTTTGTGGTAGGCCAGCAGACTTCAAGGTGATAAGCTGTACCATTTCACACCAGCAGTCTCCTGGGCCCATTAGCTGAACACACTAACACCAGCAGATTCCATGCCGCCTCCACTAGTCACGCAACAAAACAGCTTAATCCAGGGTGCCTCTGCTGGTAACAAGATGCACCAGTTTATTGAACATCTTGCTAGTGAGGTACCTTAACATACCAGCAGATACCAAATTACATCAACTGGTATAAAGACACCCAGTTGACTTCAGGACACCTCAACACATCAGACGACTTCGGGGTGCATCAGCAGGTAGCCAGGCAACCAGACTTAAGCAGACTCCAGGGTGCCTCACAAGCAACTATACATTCAGTCGATGTCGCACACTGCTCCAGAGTGGATAGACACGGCCCTCAAAACCCAGGTGGGACTCGTGTTGGGAACTCGTGTAGGCAGACTGCCAACCCTCCATATACACCCACACAACAGCTGCGATATAAAAGCAACTACTTAGAATTACACAAGTTACTAAATATCACCGATCACAAGTGATCAATTTACAGCTATCAATAACAGAAAGTAAACACTGGATGACAAGTAATGAATACAGAGCTATCTTTAACACAGCATTAACGGCACTGAACTTACAGATGTGCACAGGCGAGATGTGCACAGAAACACCTAGAGAAAGGGAATGCTGCCAGAGCAGAGAGACAAGTGCTGACGTAGTCTTCCATCAACTCATACAAATGACCGAAACTTCGAATCATAAAAACAAACACTCGACTCTGCTAACCAGTTGGAGGCTTCTATGAAGCACTCAAATGGATGACTTATTCACTGATGGTAATTTCTCTATTTCCTGACAAAAGGTATCTTCAATGGGAAGTCATGGGTTAAAGCCACTCCATCCTTTCAGGGTGTATCTGCAGCACTCTTAAAACAGCTTCTGTCAACTACGCCAAAGACGTTTGAGGCGATACCTTAGTATCTGGACACTCATCGCCTCTATCCCACTGGTCGTTACTGGGTTAATAACATCCTTCTCCCAACACTTGTTCACCAGCTTGAACATGCAGAGAGAGGAGGTGACATTTACTTGTAGCAACAGACCATGGAGTGTTAGCCATGTCCAGTATGCCCGCAATCTCATCTAATATTTGTTAGAGTTGTGTTCACTCTCCGCAGAGGCAAGTGTGTGCCTTGTCTAACGGCTTCATGATGGTTACTGGAATGCAGTCTCTGCTGACCTAAAGGTGTGCCTCTGTCTGATAAGCTTGTCTCTGAGTGGGTTGGTGGTTCCCAATCTCTGTCCATGCATCAGACTGCGTTGATTATATATACTCTACTTCTGTACCAGACCAATCTGCACAGAATTAACGCAAGAAGAAGATAAAGCATCGACGTGTCTTGGATGCATATGAAAGGGGTTTCACTGAGGTGGAGGTGAAGTACCCTTATCCTCTGGAAGATCATCGTCATCTGTACAGTCCCGTCACTGGCCAAACTGCCCTCACTTTTGTGAATGTTGCTGTTTCATTTGTGATTGCGGACGTATGGATGGTAAATACATTTCCAGTCTCCCGAATAGTCAGTAGCCCCAGTAAGACAGTTTCTGTTCTCAAAGAGAAAATCAATGACAAAAAGATTAGACCAGTGATAGACCTTAAGAAAATTTTTCTTTGACTATTGGTGATTGGACAACGATGGCAGATGGTGTGGGAGACTCTGTTTTCCTATGAATTATGTGCTGTGCCTTTATCTCTCACTTATGAGCATGGTTGTTTCTGCAAAAGCAACAAATCAGTGCTGGTGAAACGAATAGGTGTGATTGAGAATTTGCCAACACCTGCTAATATTACACTTGTCAACAGCCAAAATGGTTCTCATACATGAGTATGTGTCTCTGGCTAATTTGATAGCACTGATTTCAAATCTGATATTCATTTTGCGCTATTGGACCAGGTTTCTTGAATATCCGACTGAAAACATTCAATGTGGCATAACTCGTCTCAAACTGTAACATATCTTGGGGCACACACAGATAATATTGCGATGATTTATAGTACAAAAATATGGAAATCCAGTGCATATTTTATTAGCAAGTGATGAAATTCAAAACATACTTCACCACTTTCCTTTTCCGCTTGTTCTGCTGACTCTCTTCGCATTGTAGCATCCAGCAGTAGTCGTCCATCATGTTTAAACCGAATCGGCCTTGATACCTGCTTTCCATTATAGCAATGTCTTGGTGAAATCTTTCACCGTGCTCGTCACTAATGTCTCCGAGGTTATCTGGGATGAAATCGAGATGGGAGTGAAAGAAATGAATCTTCAAGGACATCCGTGAGTCCAGAGCTCAATAACTCTATAACATGCCTGCCACAATTTCTTCGTGGTTGTCTGCACGATGGTTTCCAAGGTAGTTCTGTGAGACATTCACGAATGATTCCCATGTATCCCTCTCCAGTGGGTTTAATGCCTTGATGAAGTCACCAGCATGCAGATCTGAGGACCATTCAAAACCCCTGCTTTCAACTTGACTTTGGATACCACACCACCAAGCTTCATAGACAGGTCTTGAAACCAAGTACCCATTGGATTCATGGCTTTTACGAAATTTTTTGCCAAGCCAAGCTTGAGATGCAGTGGAGGCAAGAATATGCTTTCTCAATCCACAAGGGGTTTGTGAAGACAGTTGAACCTTCCAGGTGCATCTTTTGGTCTTGCCAGCCATTCTTTTCTTACATAGTGCTTGGCATTAGCGCTACTGTTCCACAAGCAGAGAAAGCACATGAGCTTTGTGTAACCGCTCTGAAGGCTCAGAAGTAGACTGATCACTTCGAGGTCCACGCTTATATTCCACTGATGCTTCTCATACTCGACAGTGGAAAGCACAGACATCATAGTTTCATAGCTCTTGGTCATCTCTGCATGTGCATTTGGCACGGATGGAAGCCGATTCCCGTTGTGTAGTCTTTTCCTGAATCTGTAAACAGCCTCCAATCATCCGGCTTGTATGGATCAGACTTGCAGAGTTGTTGCATGAGAGACACTGCATCATGACAGTAGCAAAGGTTATCATCCAGAAAAATGCAGACAGTTGTCTACGCTAATGATGCGCTAGAGTGATGGGCACTCCATCTTCCAGCAGGTTACACTGCTTCATTCCTGATCCCAGGAGCTCTACCTTTTCTTTAGACAAATCAAGGTCCTTTATGAGATCATGAAGGGCTCCCTGGTTGAATGGTTTGGGCCCACTGTTTCCTGAGTCGTCCTGGTCGTCATTATCCATGGAGCTATGACTGGAATCAGACTCGCTACTTAGCTCATGTTCAGCAGGTGGGTTTGGAACCGGTAGTTTGCACTGTGTAGCACTTGTCGGATTGCAGAAGGAATACTAGGGTACTGTACTGTGGCTCGTGTCTTGACAACTATTCCTTTGATGTTCGTGAAACAGAATTAGCAGTCGTTGCTGTGGTCTTTGGGCTCTTGCCACACCATTGGTACAGTGAATGGCAAACCTGAACTTCGTTTTCTATGCATCCAATTACTCAGGTGAATGACACAGGACCTACATGCTATGTGAGACGCCCATTTCTTGTCTTGGTAGCCCAACGGACATTTGAAGTAGCTCTTGTAGTTCACTTGAACAGCCTTCGTGATGGGATTCTTGAATCGTTCCAGGGTGAACGCTCCACAAATGTAACAAAAACGGTCAGGATCCTTTACACATTTGCAGCATTCCATCTTTCACCACTGTCAACGTGACTGAGAATTTCTGCAAAAATAGAAGTGGAAACAATATATGTAACCTGCGACAAAAATACAAATTTAAATGATGGAACTAAACAAACAAATGTATGAGCCACACCTTGGTTTTCAAGAACCGGACCTGATACGTCCTTACTGATGCCATATTACTCGCATGGGCGGGATATCAATGATGGAAGCTCAGTTCCTGTCATTGCCTAGGGTGACCCAGCTCCATTTAAGCTGATTGATGTGCTTCATTGTAAGTGCAGGTCATAAAACATGAAGCGCAGCTGTGAGGCAGGTGGATAGCATAAAAAACATTTATCATATACAGTACATCATACTGCAGCTGTTCTGGGAAGGATGGATGCTGCAATCCATATACCACTAGAGATGACCAGGCCGGCGATTAAGAGTGTGCTAAGATGAAGGATGTTGATGAAGACGACTATGATGACTATGTAGATCAAGACAGTGATGAGGTTGATGAGATGAAAGAAATAAACCAGGACAGAGAAGGTCGTGATATTGAGACTGGTTTTGTGGATCCTGGCTACGAGTGGGAACAGAGATATGTACGTAGTTATTTGTAGTTAATTCAACTCCTACCATTGTGACATTGTAAAACTAGTACTTGTATAAAGTAGCTGAGCATTGGTCTCATGGGATCCAATGGAGAGCCTCTCAGTATATGTACAATATATAGTGACTCCATTACTGTTAGGTCCTCCTCCCCTGAAATTCTGCACAATACTGAAAACATTGTCTCCGCGATGGGATGATTATAATCCAATGAGTGATTTCTAATGGCGGAAAATGGGAGTTTGGTTAATCAAGCCTTTGTTTGGACAGACAGACCAAAATGTTATGCAATACGTGATTTTAAGTGTCTCTTTGTTTTGCCATTATACGATGCTATTGCAGGTGAATTTATATACAAGAGTCAATTGAAGATCACATGGAATTTTGATTTTGAAGAAACTACCAACTGTATTATTAGTTTTGAAAATTACTCTGACTGACACCAGGGGGTAAACTTCACGAAGTAACTTAGTTTCTTTCGGACATTGTAGCTCGAACTGCCAGTATATATCATAGAAAAATAACGAAAATGTTTTGATACAGTGTTCATTGTGTCCTTAGTCGGGCAAATGAGTTTGTTCAGTATTTTCCCAATATGAATAACAGTAAAGCGATAGAGAAATATATCTATCTATCTATTGCCAGACGCCATAATCCCGTACGGGGTGGCCATTTGACTCTGAGTTATTTGTTTTACAGGGAGGAACACTAACCCTCCACCAACCCACTTGACACGTAGGGAACACGTATGGTTTGGTTTTATGGTTACCACCCAGCGTTGTTAATGGTTTCTTGGCTTACAGGAAACCATTTGGCTCCATTCTTTAAAAGCATTTCACGCAGAAAATTAAGTTCGTCACTGAGGTTAAAATAAGTGGGGCAAATGCGTTATGCCCTGAAGGTTAAGGTTCGAACTAGGTTTCGCTTAAAATTGAGGGGGATAAAAGAACTGAATTTAATACCGAGTCCGGTGAATGTTGGCTTACGGTACACGGATGTCTCAAAAGAATTACCAGAATGAATAATTTCTATGCCTAAAATAGAAAGCGAATTATTCGATTCTATTTCAGAAGTAAACTGTATGTTTTGGTGCTTAGAATTCAAATAATCAAGAAATAAAGAAACATCAGCATGGGACCTAAAAAGCAGAAAAGTGTCATCCACGTATCTCCTGTACATAATGGGTTTAAAGGAATCAGGGCAGTCACTGAGCCAGTTTTTCTCGTGGTGGCATAAAAATGCAATAGCCAAGGTCTGCCCTAGGTGAGACCCCCTTGCTACTCCATCTTTCTGTGTGTAAAAATTTTCACTGAATAATAACATATCGTTGACGGCCATATTAAGTAGTTCCCTGAACTGTTGCCAACTAAGTCCATGAACTAAGTCTTTTCCAGAAAATAGATTACTGATGCAAATTTCGATAGTCTCATATAAAGGAATGTTCGTAAATAAACTTTGTACATCACAACTTGCCATTACACATTCACTTTCATTAATATTAGTAATTTTTCTGACAAATATAAAAGAGTCTTTAACAGTGTATTCATCAACAATGATGGGTGATAAAATTGGAAGCAAAAATTTTGAAAATTTATATCCAGTGGTATCGATAGCTGGTAAAACTGGTCTAAGGGGGCAATTTTGTTTATGCACCTTGGGTAAACTATACAGTACATCAGGTTGAGAGCCAGAAACCTAAAGATGACTGTATGATCGTCAATTACACCTGTTGATTTTAATTTAGTCAGTAACCTATTCATTTTGTCCCCACATTTTAAGATTAATCGAAACACATCATCTGTTATCTGAGAAAATTTAGCTCTGTCCGCAAGAATAGTATCCATCTTAACTGCATAGTCAATCTTATCAAGGAGCACAACCCCCTTTTCCTCTATCAGGCCTCGTAACTATCAACATTTTATCTAATGAGAGGGATTTCAGTGATGAAAACTCACATTTAAAGAGACCATCACTATCACTAAACGGGTTGTGGGAATAGAAAGACTCGGATGCTAAAAACCTAAGAACATTGCTCACATAAGATATTCCTTTACCCTGTGGATTGTACAGTTCATGTGATGATAAAAATATATATATCTTTTTAAAAGACAAAAAATGCTGCACAAAGCGTAGCCGTTTAGTTCCTATATATTTTTATGGATACCAGTTACCGTACATTCATGCTCATGTTTCATGATTATTTGGAGATTTAATCGCAAAGAAATTGGAATAGCCATGTAATATGTTCGTTTTAAATTATGTAAGCCAAAGCTGATACTAGTCTTTGCAGATACACTGTTAACAGATGTAATTATGCCTTTTTGTGTAACAAATACTGTTTCTTATATAAAATGTTGGATAAAATATTTAAAGTAATCAATTTATGTGCATACATAAAGCTAAAATGTCATTTAGTTGATTTTGTTAATACTTAAATGTCAAACTTGACCTTGTCCTGACCTTAACTCCTCACCTTGACCTTGAAATGATCAGTTAACATCAGAAATGGACTCTGGATTTAAAAAAAAAGAGAAAAAAAAAAAAAGAGGAGAGGTATTACATGTCATTCTAGGATAAGTGGCAAAAAAGTTCAGTTTTCAAGAAGGCAGCCAGTGGCCATCTTGAATTATGCAAATTACAAGAGTTCCCCAAACTTACCATTTGGGTAACCAGGCTGAAACTGCTTAAGGTCCCAATGGGAGTACAAATCGATAAAATATATTTGATGAGAAAGAACATCTCTAGGTTCAAGAAATGGTAACTGGATTAATTACCGCAATAATACAAACACGTTCCTTGTTGCAAATTCCTTCACAAAACTTTCGTTGTACTTCCCAGTAGGCCTAGCTAATTCGCAAAAAAACATGGCCCCGAAAATAGTGCAATGTTTAATGATGTTTAGGCTATACTGAAAATCTGTATGAGCTTTATTTGCATAACTACTTTAGGATATAATGTAGTTTTTATCCTTGCCTTTACCTGTACATTACACAATACCACACTACAAGCTTCGTTTGGTTATTTTGGTATCCCTTCATCTTTTGTCATTACGTAGATACGGAGATATTCTGGAACACACACACACACACACACACACACACACACACACGTGTGTTCTTATCTAATTGTTCATACCTAATTGTATTTTTACAGGAATGAGTCAAGCTCGTACTGTTACGTGTATTAAGCAATTTTTATCATACTTATTCTTAAATTTATGAATAGTTTTGGCACACTGATTCATTTGGTAATGCAGTCCACTGATCAGTTCCCTTACTTGGGAAACTGAATTTCCTTACATCTTTGTCACCTCTCTTTATATTCATTTTTTTTTTTTTCAGTGTCCTCTCGCTGATATTCATTGATATCTATTATCTCTTTCCATGAGATGTATTTATATAGCGTAATCATATCTCCTCTTTTCCTTCGCTCTTGTACTGTTGGTAGGTTCAGTTTCTCTAGTCTTTCTTCGTAGGTTACATCATTTAAGTTTGGTACCCTTCTTCTAGCAGCCCTTTCTACTTTTTAAGTTTTATTTCTGCCTTTTTTAAAATGAGAATTCCAGAGCACTGATGCATATTCCAGGTTTGGCCTGATAAATGATGTTATTATTTTTCTCAGTTTGTCTTCATATATATATATATATATATATATATATATATATATATATAATATATATATATATATATATATATATATATATATATATACACACACACACACACACACACACACACACACACACAAAATGTATGGATAAAAAGATGCCTAACACAAGAGGAACTGGAATTACTGAAAGAGAAAAGAGAGGAAGCAAAAACAAAAAATGAGGGAAGATCAGAAGATGAGAAGAAGAATTTTTTTTACAAAGTAATAGGATTGCAGGTACGAAAGTGGTACACAAACAGGATGGAATAAAAAGGAGGAAGGTAGTAGAATCATGTCATGACAAGTATATAAACAAGATGATAAAGTTGATGTACTCAAATGTGGATGGAATGGTATCTAAATTACTAGAGATGAATGATTACGTCAGAGAAAATGAACCACAAATAATATGCCTAACTGAAACAAAATTAACACTAAGGATATCCAATGACATACTAAACTTAGAGGAATACAATATATGGAGAAGAGACAGAAATTAAAAAAAAGGAGGAGAAATTATAATATTAACTAAGAAAAACCTAAAAGCCAATGGAATAAAACTAGATATACCATCACAAGTAGAACTGATTGCAGTAGAGATCAACACATCTGAAGGTAAAGTAATTGTAGCCAATTTGTATATGCCACCCAGATCAAACACATGGGAAAGAGACGAATATGAGGACCTGGCAGAGAGTATAATTCAGAGTTTAAGATCATTACTACATAAAATGGAAGAGAAATCGGAAAGAATTATACTAACTGGGGATTTTAATACAAATATAAATTGGAATACTCTAGATATAATTAACCAAGAAACCTGTTGGGACCAAAAGCTCCTGGATCTCGTGCAAGAGTTTTTCCTAACGCAACATGTGAGGGAAACCACCAGAAAAAGAGGACTTGATGTACCTTCAGTGCTAGATCTAATATTTACTAGGCAAGAAAATGATATTGACAGTTTAATATATCACCCTCCACTCGGCAAAAGCGTTCATGCAGTACTAAATTATAACTTCAGGATAGCATATGACATAGTAAACAGCAATGACAATTACAAAAAGAGCCTAAACTATAAAAAGGGAAATTATCAAGACCTAAAGAAGTATTTCTTAGAAGTTGATTGGGAAAATGAGCTTAGAGGACAAGATTTAAATGCTGTATATTAAAAAATTCTGTAAATTTTATGAAATAGGAGTCCAGAATTACATCCCACAGCACAAAGAAGCAGATAAGAAAATACAGAAATGGTTCAATACAGAATGTAAAAAATCAAAAGAAAGAAGAGATTTGTTGTGGAATAGATACAGAAGACACAATAGTGAAAGGGCGTATAATAATTACAAACAGGCAAGAAACGATTATACAAGAATAAGGAGGGAAGCCCAAAAACAGTTTGAGGAGGATATAATAAATAAAAGTAGTGATCATCCAAAGCTGTTTTACAGCTATATCAGAAGCCAAACCAAAGTAAAAGATATAATACAATCCATTACGGACGAGGGAATCACCTATACACAAGAGAAAGATATTTGTGAAGCACTAAATAAGAATTTCCAATTAGTTTTTACAGAAGAAAAAAATTTTGAGAGGGACTATGTGGAAAATGCATGTCCACACATACTACCAGATATACAAATAGCAGAAAAAGTAATACAGGAGGAGTTAAGTAGATTAGACAGAGGAAAAGCAAGTGGTCCTGATGAAATTTCATGTTGGGTATTACGAGAATGTGCAAAGGAGTTAAGTTAACCATTATTTTTAATTTTAAGAAATCCTTGAGTCAAGGTAAACTACCTGATATTTTGAAAAAAAAAAAAAAAAGCAAATATTGTCCCCTTATTCAAGAAAGGAAATAGACAAAATCCACTCAACTACCGACCAGTATCACTGACCAGTGTTGTAAGCAAGGTATTAGAAAAGCTTATAAGAAAAGCTTGGGTAAATCATCTAGAAGAACACAGTATGATAACAGAAAGAGAATTTGGTTTCAGAAAAGGAAAATCATGTGTTACTAATCTGTTGAGCTACTATGACAGAGTAACAAACGCAATACAGAAAAGGGAAAGATGGGTGGACAGTATCTATTTAGATTTCAAGAAAGCTTTTGACACAGTACCACACCAAAGACATTTATGGAAACTGTACCATCAAGGAGGAATTCGAGGCAAACTGTTTTGTTGGATGCAAGACTTTCTCATAAAAAGAGAAATGAGAACAGTACTAAGAGGAAACTACTCATCATGGAAAGAAGTGACTAATGGAGTACCACAGGGTTCAGTGCTGGCACCAATCATGTTTTTAGTGTATATAAATGATATAAACAGTAACACTGGAAATGAGAGCTATCTGAATATGTTTGCAGATGATGCAAAAAATACAAAGGAGAATTACTAACACAGACTCTTGTAAAGAGCTACAAGAAGAATTAAATAAACTTCATGAATGGAATAGTACATGGCAAATGGAATTCAATGTGGACAAGTGTCATGTAATCAAGTTTGGTAAAAGTGGAAAAAGACCTGATTGGGATTATAAGTTAGGAAATAAAACCCTGTACACATCAGAAAGAGAAAAAGACCTAGATGTGATTATCAATAACAAACATCTCCGGCTGACCACATCAGTGAGAAGGTACGAAACATGTATACACTGCTTGCAAATATGAGAATAGCATTCACATACATAAGTGAAGACATGCTAAGAAGGATAATAACATCATTCATTAGACCAACCATGGAATATGCATCAGTAGTTTGGAGTCCTCATCTCAAAAAGCACATAGACAAGATTGAAAAAGTTCAAAGGGCCGCTACAAGATGGATACCAAGCTTAAGGGACCTAAGCTACGAAGAAAGACTAAATAAACTGAATCTACCAACACTACAGGAGAGAAGGAAAAGAGGTGACATGATAATACTACATAAGTGCATATCAGGGAAGGAGAAAATAGACATAAATGATTACTTAACATATGGAGAAGCATCAGGAAGAGGACACTGCAAAAAACTGCAAAAGAAGAGAGGTGATAAAGACGTAAGGAAATTCAGTTTCCCAAACAGAGCAATTGATCAATGGAATGCACTACCGAATGAAATAGTGTGTGCCAAAACAATTCAGAAATTTAAGGATATGTACGATAAATATGGTTTAAGACACGGGACAGTACGAGCTTGACTCATTCCTGTAAAGATACAATTAGGTAAGAACAATTAGGTAAGGTAAGAACACACACACACACACACACACACACACACACATATATATATATATATATATATATATATATATATATATATATATATATATATATATATATATATAAATGTGTGTGTGTGTGTGTGTGTGAATGTTGTTCTCATGTTAGCAGGGAGTGTATACATAGTACCATACGTACTGTCACAGGGTTTTTAAAAGGTAAATGCAATATTATAGAATACTATTCAATAATACTGATAGCAGGGACAATGAATTGTCTTGCTAAAAATCAAGCAATGATTACTTTATGCTGGCTTGCTTCGCCGATTCTCTAAGAACGAGAATTTATAAACTTTCTCAACAGTACACAGCAGAGACTAATTACTCACAAAGGCTGTTTATTAGTACTGTTGGCCTCTGGAGAAAGTGACTCCACCCCTGACAATCAATAACTAATGCTATTAACCCGCCCCGTCCCGGCCACTTTTCGACCACTGGTACCCCCCAATCCCGGGCAATTTTCGACCTTTTTTTTTTTTGCTAAAACTTTCGCTTTTGGTGAGAAACATCGAAAATTCATAGAGAAATCGCTCACCTGAGGTTTAAAATACACATTACAGGTAGGAGAGCCTCCTTACTTTACTGGGTTTTCTATCAGGCTGGCACCAAAGAAAACGAGTTCTATGGGAGGATAACTATTTCACACCACTCATAAACGGTATTTATTTATTTACTGTTACGAATTTATATGTAGTACAAAAGTATATTGGTTTTCAAGCAGTAATATAGGCATTATAAGCATTGTTTCACTCACTAATACCTGACCTTTTTTTGCCACATTACCTGATCATCATTTCTAACTGTTTCTTCCTCTAATGCTATGTAAAGTTTGTCCTCCACATTGTCATTGATTGGGGAATCACTCTGGCCCTGAATTTCGTACCGTGGCATGACATGGCTATACAGGCCAGGTCACTGATAACAGGTGAATTGCTGAGAAAAGGGCATGCAGGGGGGGGGAGGAGGTCATGCTGGGTAAGGCATTGTCTCTGCCTGGCATCTTGTTGAGGCAGGTGTCCCGTGTATACGTACCAAAAATGACTCGCGAAAATTGAAAATTGTGGAAATTATGAACCTTGCAATTGCAGGACGTTGAAGTACGTCCTCGGGATTAGCTGTGACAAAACGTGAGGACGTGGAAGTACGTCCTCGGGACGGCGCGGGTTAATGATAACAGATTCTTGCTGATGCATTAACCCGCCCTGTCCTGTCGATGTATGGGTACGTTGCAACGATTTTCATTTGCCAATCCCGGCGACGTACCAGTATGTCGTGCAATTGCAAGGTCCCTAATTTGCACAGTTTTCAATTTTCGTGCATGATTTTTCGTATGTATACACGGGACACCTTCCTCTATTCCTCTACAAGATGCCAAGCAGGGACAATGCCTTACACCGCATAACCTCTTCCCTCCTCCCCTCATGCCATTGTCTTGGCAAAGGACCTGTTACCAGAGACCTGGCTAGTAAAGATATTCAGGGCCAGAGTGATTCTCCAATCGATGACAATGTAGAAGACAATGTTTACATAGCATTAGAAGAAGAAACAGCCAGAAATATTGATCAGGTAATGTGGCAAAAAAAGGTCTGGTATGGTGATTAGTTAGTGAGTGAAACAATGCTTATAATGCCTTTATTACTGCTTGAAAACCAATATACTCTCATACTACATATACATTCGTACCAAGTAAATAAATAAATACCGTTTATGAGTGGATAAAATAGTTACCCTTCCATAGAACTCGTTTTCTTTGGTGCCAGCATGTTAGAAAACCCAGTCAGGTAAGGAGGAACTACCTGGATTGGGTATTTTAAACCTCAGGTGAGCGATTTCTCTATGAATTTTCGATGTTTCTCACCAAAAGCGAAGGTTTTAGCCAAAATTTTTTTTTCGAAAATACCTCGGGACTGGGGGATGTCAGAGGTGCAGAAAACCTCGGGACGTGATGGGTTAACTCGTAGATGGCACAACGGATTTTAAGCTTAACCCCTTCTTTACCGAAAATTTGTTTTGATGTACCCCCGTACATCGCCAGTAAACACCCGTGAGACACCGGAACTGCTACCGTTGTACTCTGGTACACCCTCTAATGAATGGCAGCTTATGGGCCTCAGGGTAGCTCGGTAAGGCTGTTTCTGAGGACCTCGTGTTAGCAACAGCTTTGTGTTTTGACGACAAAGACTGTAACGAAATTCTGACGAATTCAGACATCATAAGATACATCATGACTCAGTTGAGGTGGCACCAATGGCTTGCTCACTCATCTGTGATGTAACCTCTTTTAGACCAATCATTATTTTATTTATAATTTCTACTACAGATATCGTACTATATTTTCTGCTGACATACGGCAAAATTTACACCTCTTGGCCTGCCTGAGAGAGTCAGTTATCACGCACTTGACCACGAGAGAGAGTGTACAGGATATTTTTCTCTCATGGTGTCTCTGGCAGATTCCGATAGTGATGAGTTGATTCCTCATGAGGATACTTATTTAGATGTATCAGATGATGATGCAGCAGTGTCTGATGTGTCGGTAGATGACTGTGATCCTGAAAATGATAGCAAAGTTGATGTGAATGAGGAGGAGGAGGAAATTAGTAGCGAGCTTGGTGATGCTGCACTCTCGGCGACAAGTGAGTCAGGGTCGCCATCACCATCACGTGTGTCCACACACTTCATGCTCAGCTTACAAGGTAAATAAATAAGCCATCCATCTGTGCAGGACATTTTTTTCAAGCCAGTTTGTACAGTAGTTACCTGGGTAACAGTACTTTAGCATAAGATATGTAAACTTATATACCATTATGATTTATTTTATAATATTTTTCTTTAATACCAACATCATGCTTGGTTTATGTGATCATCAGTATACAAACAAATAAAAAAGAGTGAATAGTTTCGACGTGGCAAAAAATATACACTACCCCTCACACTACGGGAGGGGGAGCTATCAGGTCGGTATGGGGGGTAAACGTAATGTTTACATTGGGGGGAGGGGTCGGTAAAGAAGGGGTTAATACGAAAGGACTGGCCTAAATACCAGTTATGAATAGCAAAGCGTTTATGCAAGCTAGGAGCTATAAAGGAAATAAGCTTGATATGGAAAATAAAACACGAGTTTACATTCCATTAAGCTTGAGGAAAAGAACTGTTGAATTAATTGATTACAAAGGAATAAATTTACGTTACATTTCAAAGTGAATTCAAATAAGGAGATCGCACTCGCTCACTCAAAAGCTAACTCTTAAACCTAGGAAAATACGAAAAGAAAATAATGGTCAGAAAAGTGGACAAAGTGGATGACTGGGCGTCGTTACTGGAAGGACACTGCACTCGCTGTCTCTCGCAGATTCACCATCTAGGTGGAAGTTCAGGAACTGGACAACAGGAATATGCTCTGGGCCCAACCTGCTTTCACGGTGCTCAAACCTCGACTGACCAAATCGTGGGAAAGAGGGAAATGTTGTGGCCGCATTACCAACGGCTAGAATGAGCGAAACACGCCCACAACAAATCGCTCAGCAGAAGCGCCAATGTCTTGCACAAAGACGATCATTTATGACATTGAAAAATTGTTTTGAGAACACTCCCGACCGGGTGAGCGGTTAACTGAACAATAAACACTGGGATTCTACTAGAGTTCACGGTTTCCCACTAAATTTAATGTTGCGAGCTGACTCGTGACATTACGCCCCATCAAAAGTTGAAATTTTTTTCCAGGAAAAAAAAAAATTCAATATACATACATATAAATCCTACTCAATCACACAAAATTCACACTGTGGTGTGTGTGTGCTATCCTGCTACAGGAGAAAGTCACAGTTGCCAGTGAGCGAAAAAACCTCGTATTTACGTTAATAGAAGCAAGCTTGAGGGAAAAACTCCGTGCCGACGGTGAAAAATCCTGTACTCAGGTCAAACTGAGCGAAAAATTCGTTACGTTTACATTAACAACTAATTGTTATGTAGCGTGATGTATGTAATACATGGTGTAGATGTGACAGTTGTGGTGTAACTGTACCTACATGTAAAATCATGTAATGCAAATTTATAGTAAATAATGACGACGAGGGAGAAGAGAAGGTGCGGTAGCATGTGACAGGGACGACCAGCTGATCTGCACAGCAATGCTGCACCCACCAGCTGCATCTGCGAAAGGAATTAAGGTGGAGCATCAAAACTGTTATTTATCTCTCTCTCTCTGCCTAGCAATCAGTACTTATGTCATTATTAACCAGGAAACGTAATTCTTGAACTCACAAATTGCTTAGAACCATTATAGTTTACTGGTTAACGCTTATTAACTAGGAAACGTGCCAGTTCTTGAATTGCTCAAATCTCTTAGAACGGGCAGTTTACTAGTTAACCTAACATTATTAACCAGGAAACGTGCCAGTTGTTGAATTACTCAAATCTCTTAGAACAGGCAGTTTACTAGTTAACCTAACTCTACACTTACGACTAATAACAGGAAGCTGAGAACCGCCACGCAATCTTGGGCAGGCCACGTTTTAAGACCCACCATGGGTGTGAACACTCTTGTGGATAATGTGCATTCTCCGGGAATCCTCAGAGAGGCCCACAGCTCGAGACGTTCCACAAGCTAATTCATACACAGCCTTGGACTGTCTCTGCGGAGTTCTCAAACATCCCCCTTAACTTATGGTATACATGTATATACAGGCCCTGGACATACTGTGTCCTGTAGGGCCAACAGGTGAGACATCAGGTCTACACTTTTATCTGGGAACCAGGCTGGTCCTTGGATTACTCAAATATCTGAGAACGCCTATCTTACGGAACCCAGAATACAACAGTTGCCCGTATTAGTCATCAGTTAGTAGGCGAGACGTCGGGTCTGCACCCACATCACCACTACCCTGTCTCTCAACCGCTTCAGAGATTATGGGTGTGGGTTGAAGCGGCGCAGGAAGGACGTGTCCCTAATTGCTGTTACTTTGACACACACTGCAGGAACGCACAAAACTATCTATGTCTCGTCCCATCCCTGGCCGAAATAAGTCAGCTCAGATACGGTCCTGGGTCTTCCTTTTGCCCATGTGACCTCCTGAGGCTGAACAATGACCCCATTCTAACACTGCTAGGTGGTACTTAGCGGGAACGACAAACTGCAATTGAACCTCGCCCTAGGGTGTTCGTGACTCACGGTAGAGCCGTCCTTGTTTGCGAAGGAACTTGGCTCGACCTCCCCATGAATATTTAATCACTCTACCCTTTTGATTCTTCCATACAGCAGCAAGTGTCGGGTCAGAATGTTGTTCTTGAACAACAATTTGGCTACACATCAGATCTTGCGGCGATTCAATGGTCACAGGGGTGACACAGTCTGGAGCCTCAGCCATGGCTCGTGTTACTGTAGACGAAGTCTGAGTAGCATCATCTTCAGTGCAACTATACTTGGCACAGGGAATATTGCCTATGATTAGGTCAAATAAAGGTTCTGGCATGACAACTGCGAGTGTCATACCAGTGTAAAATGGAGATGCCACCTGGATACGTGCCTCAGGGAACAATCTCACTGATCCATCAATAAGGTTAGCTTGGATCTGTCGACCTGTATACTGCTCAGGCCGAACTAAACTTTGCTTGACAGAGCAACCTGAGGACCTGTTGTCTCTCAGGACCTTCACAGGAATGCCTCCCACAAACCCTGGCTGAACAAGGAAGGTACTGTCACCTGTGGGAGGGCCTGTGGAGGAAGCAGCTAGCCACTCATGAAGCTGCTGAATAAATGATGCGGCAAACATGGTGCCCTGAGAATAAGAAACTTGAGGGGTCGTTCTCACTGCCTGGGGAGATGGAGCATTGGCCATCTGTAGAGGGGGGTTCACACTCGCTGTGGGACTAATGAACTGTGGGGGAGTACCCGTACTGGTAGGGACGTGGCCACCGTGTTGCTGCTGAGGAATAAAGGCTGCATTCGCCTCCTGCCTCCTATTCACTTGAGCTGGTGGTGAAAAGGACAGTCCCAACGGTCGGTTGCGTGGCTGATACTGCTGCTGGGTAGGGTACCTGTTGTACCTCTTCCACTCAGGTTTCTGAGTATTTTGCCCCTGGTCCTTCCTCTGTGGTTTTGGACCTTGGCCATTATTCTGAGAACGGCCTTGTTGCTGGGGTTCAGTCTGAGACGGTTTCCCAGATTTATCAGGTTTCCTGTTCCAGGTATACTGCTTCTGAGTTTGATACCCGTATGCAGTAAAGAATGCATCAGCCTTCTTCACCATTTGGCTGGCATCTCTTACCTGACAGATCTTAAGCTGAGCCATAAGTTCAGTAGGCCACAACTTTTCTAGCTGCGTGCGCAGCATAAGGTCAATTATCCCCTCATGCATGGAAGGAGTTTCATCTTTCTCCATCCACTCATCGAAGGAAGCAGTAAGCCAGTCAAAAAACTGAACGGCAGTCTCTTTATCCTTTAAACGCGTCCTCATGAACTGACTCTTGGCGTCATCATCTGTGAGACTGTACGCTTCGACAAGTGCGGCCTTCATCATTTCATATGTGATATTGTCTCCATGAATTCTGTGGAGAATATCGAGGGCAGGGCCCTCAAACAGGCTAAGAAATTGAAGCCGCTTAGTTGCATCATCCAGCTGGTACAGTTGAGCCATGTCTTCAAAATGAGCTATGTATGGCTCGATTCACTCACCATCTTTGTATGGGGGAAGCTTGATGTGTGGGGTCACCATAACATGTGCAGGGAGAACGCTCATGGAGCTTGGACCAGCTGCACCAGACGTGTCTGAAGCCAAGGAATCTCGCTTGAACTTCAACATTTCAAATTCGTGTTTTTCATGTGCTTCTCGCTCAGCACGTTCATGTTCTCGTTCTCTCTCTCGTTCCTTATGCTGTTCTCGTTCATGTTCTAACTCCAGTTTGCGCTGTTTCTGCTCTTGTTCTAACTCAAGTTCGCGTTGTTTCTGCTCATATTCACGCTGTTCTCGCTTGTGTTCGCATTGGATTCTACGCTCTTCATGAGCATCTTTCTCACGTTCTTGCTCATAATTAAACCAAGAGAGGACAAACTCCTTAATTTCAGTTGGGTCCGTAAGACCCATATCTTTGGTTTCATGTACATAGATGCTGGTGGACATGATGGTAACTCAATCTAAATAACTAGCTACTCAGTACTGACTGCAATTTTTTTTCAGAGAAAGATGTCAATAATCAAGAAAAAAGAATACAGGCACAGGTTAGTGGTGACCAGTTTTATCTAATTAAACTGATAAAGAAAGATAATTAAACAAACAACTGACTGTGAAAACTATTATGTAAATAAATAAAAATGAATCAATAATCACCAGTAAGGTAGTGCCTATAGACTTTAATAACAAATACCTAAGTATGAATGAGTGAGTATTTTCTCGTGAATAGCTTTAGAGCTGGGAGTTAATGTCCTGGCGAGGTCGCCAATTGTCACGGGGTTTTTTAAAAGGTAAATGCAATATTAAAGGATAATATTCAATAAAACTGATAGCAGGGACAAAGAACTGTCCTGTTAAAAGTCAAGCAATGATTACTTTATGCTGGCTTGCTTCGCCGATTCTCTAAGAACGAGAATTTATAAACTTTCTCAACAGTACACAGCAGAGACTAATTTCTCACAAAGGCTGTTTATTAGTACTGTTGGCCTCTGGAGAAAGTGACTCCACCCCTGACAATCAATAACTAATGCTATTAATGATAACAGATTCTTGCTGATGCATTAACTCCTAGATGGCACAACGGATTTTAAGCTTAATACCAAAGGACTGGCCTAAATACCAGTTATGAATAGCAAAGCATTTATGCAAGCTAGGGCGCTATAAAGGAAATAAGCTTGATATGGAAAATAAAACACGAGTTTACATTACATTAAGCTTGAGGAAAAGAACTGTTGAATTTATTGATTACAAAGGAATAAATTTAAGTTACATTTCAAAGTGAATTCAAATAAGGAGATCACACTCACTCGCTCACTCAAAAGCTGACTCTTAAACCTAGGACAATATGAAAAGAATATATTGGTCAGAAAAGTGGACAAAGCAGATGACTGGGCTTTGTTACTGGAAGGACACTGCACTCACTGTCTCTCGCCGATTCACCGTCTAGGTGGAAGTTCAGGAACTGGACAACAGGAATACGCTCTGGGCCCAACCTGCTTTCACGGCGCTCAAACCTCGACTGACCAAATCGTGGGAAAGAGGGAAGTGTTGTGGCCACATTACCAACGGCTAGAATGAGCAAAACACGCCCACAACAAATTGCTCAGTGGAAGCGCCAATGTCTTGCACAAACACGATCATTTATGACATTGAAAAATTGTTTTGAAAACACTCCCGACCGGGTGAGCGGTTAACTGAACGATGAACACTGGGATTCTACTAGAGTTCATGGTTTCCCACTAAATTTAATGTCGCGAGACGACTCGTGACACATACCTTCTCATTTATGTGGTCAGCGGAGATAGTCTGTTAGTGATAATTACTCCTGGGTGTGTGTGTGTGTGTGTGTGTGCATGCGCGCGCGCATCTAGAACTGGATGTATTTGCTTTTTTATCATGTACCCGCACTTTGAAATTAAATATTAAAATATTTAATACTAAGACAGTATTTTAAATCGCGCATAGTCAAAAAGGCGTTTATGAAAATCGCGTCAATTGTGACAGGACCATATATATATATATATATATATATATATATATATATATACATATATACTGTATATATATATATATATATATTGCCAGACTCCTTAACCCTTTAACCGCTAGCATTGTTTTGCCCCGACTGGCCTCTCCCACGGGGGTTCCAGCCAAAATGTAAACAAACTTTAAACCTTTATAACTCTGCACAGAATAAATCTAGAGCGAAAAATAAGGTACCATTAGAAAGTACTAACCTTCGGCTTTGCAATGATGTAGGTTTCATGATTTCGTTGACTATCACTGGATGGGCAGTGCCATTAGAAGTGAGCGATCTAAAATCACTATTTTTCGCTCACACACCATTACCTTCGCTCACACACCATTACCAATGGCCAACCTCATTCTGATGATAATACTATAAACATATATGAACACTGCACATATGATAAACACCCACTCTGTATTCACTGAGGCAGGTAAAAGGCACTGTAATTGCCCACACTTCACTGCCACATCAGCGGTGTTGTAATCACTATTTTTCGCTCACACACCATTACCAAATGCCAACCTCATTCTGATAATAATACTATAAACATATATGAATACTGCACATACGATAAACACCCACTCTGTGTTCACTGAGGCAGGTAAAAGGCACTGTAATTGCCTGCACTGCACTGCCACATCAGCAGTGTTGTCACTCACACGGCTGGACAGATACTGATGCGTGTTTGGTCAGGGGTGGGGTGGGGGGCCCAGGAGGTGGGAGGTGGGGGCCTGGGGGGGAGGAGGGAGGTAGGGGTCGGCTGGAGTGAAAGAACTTAATAGCTACTCTCCCTTGAAACAATTGGCCCACGGAAAAAATGCGCGGTATTCAAAATATTCACAAACATTCGAGATGACACCCGCGGTTTGGTCCAGTTTTTGCAATGTCATTCTGGGATGACACCCGCGGTTAAAAGGTTAATCCTGTAAGGGATGGCCACAAACAGTTCGCCTCCATGTCGTCCTGTCACCTGCCATTTCAGTGCACTAATCCCAGCTCACACCCCCGTCTCTCATGTACTGTACCTCTCTACTCCATCCCTCCATCTCATCATTGGCCTTCCCCTTCCTGTCCCCCCCTCAGCCTCACTCACATACACTCTTCTCGTCAGTCTCTCACTATCCAGTGTCTCTACATGGCCAAACCACCTCAGCGTGTTTCTCCTAACGCTTCCTATAACATCCACATTCACGTCACAACACTCCTTCAATTCCTCATTTGTCAGTGTGTCTCTCCATGTGACTCCACATGCTCCTCTCAAATAACTCATTTCCCCTGCTCTCACTCTTGACTTTTGCCCTTCCAAAAGGTCCAAGTTTCACTTCCATACGTTAGAGTTGGTATCTTAATACTGTCATGTAGTAACTTTTTCACTTCCATGCTCATTACCCTGTTTCTTGTAACTGATTTCAGGGAACCAGCAACCCTTCTTCCTTGCTGTACCCTTTCAAGCACTTTACCCTCTAAACTTCCATCGTTACTCATCACTCTACCCAAGTACTTAAACACACTCACATTTTCCATTTCCTCCTCATCCAACCTCACTGTACATTCACTGAAATCACTTCTCTCGAAGACCATAACTTTACTCTTCCCTAGATTCGCCTGTAGATTCCTTTTATTACACACACTCCTAAACTCATCCACCAAGCCTTGCAGCTCCTCTTCATCTTCACTTAACAACACAGTATCATCTGCAAACAACACTACAGGGAGTTTCCAAACACTACCCTCTCTCATTAGGGTTGCTCCAACATCCACTGCCCTACCTGTATCTCTTTTATAACCCCATCCATATACAGGCTGAACAACTATGGAGACATGACAGATCCCTGTTTCAATCCAACCTTCAAATAGAAAAATTCACTCAGTTCACTATCCACATGCACTGCAGTCTTAGCACTCTTATACAAACTCTTCACAGCATTCGACAACTTCCCATCTACTCCATGTATTCTTAACACTTTCCACAATCCTTGTTTATCCACTCTCTCATATGCTTTTTCCAAATCCATGAAGGCCGTATACAACTCTTACCCTTCTCTAGAAACTTTTCCACTAAAGATATAAGAATGAATATCTGATCTACACAACCTCTTCCCTTCCGAAAACCTTTCTGTTCTTCTCCAACTAATTCCTCTGTTATTTCCCTAACTCTGTCAGTAAGTGTCCTACCATGGTCTTTTCCATTTTCACTAAGAAGACAAATGCCCCTATGATTACCACAAAGTTCTTTTTCTCTTTTCCTTTATACAGGGGAATAATTATACTTGACTTCCTATCCTCTCAGACTCCACCTTCCTCCCAGGCCAATCTGCACATCTTCCACATCCATTTTACTACTATCTCTCCCGCATGCTTCAGCATTTCATCACACACTTCATCAATTCCTGGTGGTTTCCCCATTTTGATTTTCTTCATTGCTTCAACAACTTCCATCCTACTGATTTCTTTCTCTCTTCTCACATGCCTCCGTCTCCAAGCCATTCCCAAGCCACTTATTCTTTCATTACTTTCATTCTTTTTGTTAAACGATTCATGTAAATGTTCTCTCAATCTGCTCACTTTTTCTCACTTCTCCACTAGTAATTTACCAATGTTATCTTTCACTTCCTGAATAAATTCTTTGAGATCCTGCCTAAGTCTCTTTACCTCTTTCGAGAACATTGTTTTTTTTTTTTACTTTCCTTCTTGTTTACACTCAAATTCATTCCAAATTCCTCATCCACTCTCTTCCTACTCTCTCCTACTAATCTTTTCACCTCTCTCTTCCTCTCTACGTATAACTCTTTCTTCCGTCTCTGTACTTCTTCCACGCTCCTGTTTTTGATCCACTCACTATATGCTTTCTTCTTTTGTGCCACAGCCTGTCTCACCTCTTCATTCCACCATGCTGTTCCCTGCACCTCCTTTCGCCTTCTCTTCACTTCACACACCACCTCACATGCTGCATAGATTTCTTCTGTGAATATCTTTGCACATACAGTCCACATCCCCAATCTGCTCCAATCCATATTTACCTAATCGCCCCTCCATTTCTCTCTTGTATTTTGTTTTTTGTTTTTTTCCGTCCTCTTGTAACCTTTACACCATCCTTGTATGAACTACGTCCTCCTGTCATTCCCTTCATCTATTTCTCCATTCTGTTTGGGCCTTGATTCTCACCACCAACAAGTGATGGTCAGAAAGTCCGCTTCCCCAACCTCTATACTATTGCATCCATTACACACCTTCTCATCCTATCATCCTCACACACATATTCAGTCATTGCCTTCCATTCATTCAGTTCATGACCCACCATTCTCATCACTCGCCACATATACCTAAGGATCATCTTGCGTCTGAAGAGGATATTGGCTATCATTAACCCCCTCTTGACACAAATGCCCACTATAGCACTGCCATTCTCATCCATCTCTGCAGGGACACCCCACTCAACAACTATTCCATCCACCTCCCCACTGAGGGGGGTCACTTTGACGTGGTGGCGGGGATTGAAGGGTGGCTGATGGTGCCACCTACTCTGGAGGCATGCCTACCTTTCTAGCGTTCGGTATTTGTCAGCCACGTGGACCAAGCACCCCCTACATCAATGGTGGAGGAGGGCTGCTGATGATGTTAGTCCCTGCCCATCTGCCATCTAGGATGGGACTTTTGCCTTCCCACGTGTTTGCCGTGCGTGACATCCCAAAATGCTGGGAGATGGAAGTCCTGGGGGTTGAGCGATGCTGCACGATGCGCCCTGCAGCTCGCAATACACCACTTTGGTCCCTTATTCAGCTAGACAGGTGGCCTGGTTGGGCTCGACCAGGTCAATCGGTTGGTCATGCGTTGGCTAGGGTCATATGGGCACTAGGGGGCCTGGTGGCTCCTATCGTCCTGGAGTCATTCATTGCCCAGATCCCTCAATGGTTACCAGCGTATATTCTCCTGCAACCTCTAGGGTCGCCAGTGGTGCTGTCCCTGGCTTTTGACCTTCCCTGTTGGGGTCCATGGTGGGTGGAGGGGTGGGGGAATGAAATTTTTATGTTGCTATATGGAAAGAGTAATTAAAAATCCTGTTGCCGACACCTCGCCTGTTGCCGGACACTCTTCCGACTCTTCTTCCCTGATTGCCACTCTGGAGCCATTCCAGACCCCTGGGGACTATCCTCCTTTGCCCCAGCATCCAGCTGGGACTGTCAGGCAGTCACGTTGGGCTGGTGGGACTTTGGAGTTGGGCCCAGCAGAAACTATGCTAGCATCTTATGGTAAGTATCTAGTACTGAAAACCCCTCTGGGTAGGTCAGTGCTAGATATTGATATCTTTAATTTATACCATGCCATTGTGTCTGCATGTGGGAAAGAACCTAAGATTTCATCACAAGGGGATGGAAGCCTCCTGATTGAGGTGTCCTACCCAGAAGAAAGCTCCCAATTATAAGCTCTCACTTCAGTTTCTGGTGTCCAAGTTACCTGTGTTACTCATGCTGCCTTTAACAAATGCAGAGGTGTGATTTTTTACTGTGACCTTCGTCGATACCCAGAGGCACAATTGTTGGAGGAATTGAGATCTTCTGGTGTTGTGAATGTTGAAAGAGTGCAGAAGAAAACTGATGGTGTCCTGACCCCGACTCCTACCTTGTTCCTGACTTTTGACAGATTGACGTTGCCTTCATCAGTTAAACTTGCTTGGCTGTCACTTCCTGTTAAGCCATACGTGCCAACCCCAAAGTGATGTTTCCACTGTCAGAGGTATGGGCACATTAGCTGAATTTGCTGCCGTGCACAGGCTGGCCTTCCTGGTGTCTGTGTCTCCTGTGGTGGACCAAGCCATACCAACGACTGTACAGGACCCTTTAAATGTTAGCACTGTGCTCTCTCTTCTAAAAACTGTCCAAGATACTGCCTTGAAAAGAAGATTTTGTCCATTCATACACGTGAGAGGGTTTCGTTTCCTGAAGCAAAAAGGAGAGCCCAGACACTCTTCTTTCAGCCCAGGGTTACTTATGCTTCTGTCCTTTGTGGAACACCAGTGCATCGCCCTGTATCTCAGAGCCAGCATCGACCCATTCCAATACCCATTCCTTCAACTCGTGATTTGCAGGATGCTGTCCCCACGACTAGTAATGTTGGTGAGAATGATGTTTGCCCGACCGTTACTCTGACTATTTCCGCCCCCACTTCAGTGGCTGACGACTTCTGTGGTTGTGGCAGATGTCCACGTTGATTGAACCCCTTCTCCCGTCATAGCCAGTATGCCCGAGGCTCCATCTGTACGTGGCAAACGTCACTGTTGTTCATCAGAGTCCTCTGAATATCAAGACTGGCCACGTAAGGTCTCTATTGTTGACCCTTCTGTCGACACCTCTACTGTTCCCTCTGTTCAGCGGGCTGAGGGATCTAGCCAGGTGACAGCTGAAGCTGATGGTTCAGCTCTGGTCAGGTCCCCACCTGAGAAGGTTGTTGGACAGCTCGTTGGTGCTTCAGATCTGAAGCAAAGGATGTCCTCCCCAAATTATTCGAGTCCTGTGGACTCTACTTCCACTTCCAGGGCTTCTGTTGGAGGCACTGGGCGTCCTACACCTCCAAAGGCAACCCCCAAACCACCTTCTAATCAAACTGGTATGCCCATTCAAGAAGGAGTGTTGTAAAACTTACTTCCTCATCCTCTCATTTGCCCACAGATGTCCGACAGAGGGTGTGGGTTTCTGATGCTGGGCAGGCTCCTACGAAGGATCTTCATAAGCATCAGTCCAAATCCCCTCATGTGTCAGGTGTACAGTCCCGCACTTAATCATCATGCCTCCATTAAGGGTTCTATCATCCAGTGGAACTGTCAGGGTTTATGAGCTAACTATGAGGAACTGTGTCATCTTGTTTTTCAATTTACTCCTCTGTGCATGTGCATCCAGGAGACCATGGTAGGTGATGCTGTTCCTTCCTGTCCTTCTGGCTACCATGCCTTTTATTCTGATCCTGTGCCAGGCCAAGGTCATCATGGAGGTGCTGCTATCTTCCTTCTTCTCCCCTGCAGGCTGTGCCTATCTGGATGTTTTTACGTTGGCAGTACACAGTTTCCAGTCTTTATCTACGTCCAGGTGCTACTGTTGAAAGGCCGGACCTGGAATGCCTTATTCATGGCCTTCCTTCTCCCTTTCTGTTACTGGGAGATATGAATGGTCACCATCCACTATGGGGGAACAGTGAGGCCAACCCTCGGGGTGAAATGCTGGATTCTTTAGTGGAAGATGAGGAGTTAGGCATTTTAAACTCCAATATAATGAAGTATTTCCATAGCCAGATAGGAACTTTTACTGCCATTGATTTGTCCTTATGTTCAACTGATGCTGTTTTAGATTTTAACTGGGATGTGTTGCCAGACCTGTATGACAGCAACCATTTTCCGTTACTTTTAACTGCCAGTGCAGGTGGACCTCAGCCACATCTTCCTCGCTGGCTTCTGGATAAGGCTGACTGGCCACGTTTCAGGGAATTAAGTTCAATTTCCCTTTCTGTCAACGAGTTTGGCTGTCTTACTGAGATGGTATCATATTTCAATACCGTGTTGCACTCAGCAGCCCTATTATCTATTCCAAAAACAAAGGGTTAGTTTCTTAAATGGCCGGTTCCTTGGTGGAACTGAGGGTGCAGTTCCGCGGTGAGAGCCAAATGAGTCATCTTCTCTCGACTTCGTCGTCACCGTGGAGATCCTCAGTATTTGGTGGCATATCAGAGGGCACGAGCTCATATGAGGCGGGTTTTAAAGGAGGCCAGGCATTCATCCTGGAAGGGTTATGTTTCCTCCATCAATTCGAGGACTTCCATCACCCAGGTGTGGAACCAGGTAAGGAAAATTTCAGGGAAATTTACTGTCCCCTCCCCTCCTGTTTTATCTTTAGCAGGTGGAACTGTGGCTGAAACATTTGCTATTGCAGAGTTGCTTGCTGATCAATTTGCCAGTGCGTTAAAGAAGGATGCAGATACGCCTTCGGCTTGCCACCATCGGCATCTAGAGTCTCGTGGTCTCAGTTTTGCCTCTGCTGGGGGAGGGCCTTACAATTCCATTTTCAATTTCTGAACTCCAGGTGGCTCTGTCACAGTGCCATGATTCCTCTCCTGGTCATGATGATATTCCTTATGCCTTTTTACACCACCTGTCTGATGAGTCCCTGTTGTTTTTGCTTTCACTGTTTAATAAAATCTGGTGTTATGGGGAATTTCCAGCTTGTTGGGGTGTTGCTGTAGTTATCCCCATCCCCACACCAGATAAGGACCACCTACAGGCGACAAGTTCTCAACCTATTTCTTTGACGTCTTGTATATGTAAAGTTTTGGAAAAGATGGTCAATGTTAGGCTTGTGTGGTTTTTAGAGAGAGGTCACTTCTTATCCCCTGCCCATTATGGTTTTCGAAAAATACATTCTATCTTTGATCCACTACTGTCGTTGGAATCTTCTGTCTGTGAGGCATTCTCCTCTATCCAACATCAGGTCATGGTCTTCATCATTCTGGAGAAGGCATATGACACTGCCTGGCATCATGGCATTTTACTCTCTCTTCATAGTTTGATCTTCGTGGGCGCTTGCCTATTTTTATTCAACAGTTTTTATCTAACTGAATTTTAAGGGTGCAAGTGGGAGGAGTGCTTTCTAATGCCCGAGCACTAGAAGATGGAGTACCACAGGGGAGTATCCTTAGTGTTACTCTGTTTGCTGTAGCAGTTAACAGCGAAATCAGTATACTTCCTGATGGTGTACGAGGATCACTATATGTTGATGACCTCTCAATTTCCTTCACGGCGTCTAGAATGTCTCTGATAGAGAGGAAGTTGCAGCTGGCTCTCAGTAGAATTTCTGACTAGGCAGAATCTCGCAGTTTCCATTTTTCTTTAATAATGACAGTGGCTATGCATTTATGTCGTCTTTGAGGGGTTCACCCAGACCCTGACTTGTATCTCTATGGTCGGAAAATATCCTGTGTGGAAGAGACGCAGTTTCTGGGTCTTCTGTTTGATAGACGGCTAACCTGGGTTCCTCATATTCATTCTGTTAGGGCGGCTTGTGTTAAAGCTTTGAGTCTTTATACGGGTTTAGCTCATACCACTTGGAATGCTGACCGACAGACCCTCCTCCTCTTGCATAGGTTTCTTATTCTTCCTAAAATTGAATATGGATGTGAGGTCTACGCCTCTGCAACAGATGCCCATCTCCGGTTGTTAAATTCTGTGCATCATGCTGGTGTACGTCTGGCAACCAGGGCATTCAGATCATCCCCGATTTCAAGTTTGTTGGTGGATGGTGTACTCCCCTTGGATTTGCGATGCCAGTTGCTAATGATGAGGTGTTGGTATCGTCTTCACCGCATTCCAGACTCAATTTCTTGTACCATCATCTCCCAGGATTCCTGATCTGTTTATGGCACCCATCCTAATTTCCCAAAGCCATTTTGTTACAGGGTCCGGTCTGTTACGTTAGTCCTCTCTGTTGCGAGACTGGCAATTTGTCCACATCGGATCCCAAGGGTGGGTTCTTGGCTACTCCCTCGTGTGACATTTGGTAGGTCTGTAGTTGGAAAAAAAAAAAGACACTTCCTTCCCAGGTGTCCCTCTCTCTCTTTTTAGAACATGCCTCTATTCTTGAGGGTTCTGTCCCCATCTATACGACAGGTCCAAGACAGATACTGAAGTAGGATTTGGCGTAGTCTTCCCTTCCTTTAGTAGGGGTGGTAGCCTTCCTGGCATTACTTCAGTGTATACGGCGGAACTGACTGCAATTTTATATGCTCTTAAAATAATTTTTACTCTTCCCCAATCCGTTTTTGTGATTTTTAGTGACTCGTATAGTGCTCTGTCCACACTGAAGTCTTTTAATGCATCCCATCCATTGGTTTTTATCAATTATAGAGTCTCTTTCTTCTTGGCCTTCGTGGCTGCCATGTGGACTTCTGTTGGGTTCCTGCACATGTTGGTGTGGTGGGCAACGAGAGACCAGATACTTTAGCTAAAGTTGCGTCTTCTCAGCCCCCAACCGACTATCCACTTCCTGCTTCTGATGTAACACCTTACTTATGGTACGCAATTCATATGTGTTGGCAGACACTGGGATGTTGTTTTTCATAATAAACTAAAAGAAATCTTTAAGAGAGTGTTTGTGCCAAGGGTTCATCCCACCATGTCTTGGCGATTGGAGGTGGCTTTTGCTAGGCTTCTCACTGGGCACCCTCGCCTTACACATGGGTTCCTCATGAGTGGTGAGACTCAACCGTACTGTGATTACTTCCTTGTTCGCCATACTGGGTCACTTGCTGGTCGACTGTCCGAGTCTAGGAGACCTAAGTCAGAGATTCTTCCATAGCCATAAGGGGGCAGATGATGCCTACTGTTTGTCCTCGATGCTCAGTGAAGCCTCTAGTTATTTTACTGATGTTTTTAGTTTTCTTCAGGAGGTGGGCCTCCTTCCACTCTTATAAGTAATTGATATTTTATGAATTATTCTTTTATTATTTTCAGTGTTTTATTCCTACTAAGAGATATTAACTTTATTTTGAATTTGCACTTTTTTTGTGTGTGAGGAGTAGACTGTAGCACCAGTCGACCAGGGCAGTACTCCCGGGGTGGATGGCAAGCTGGTGATAGGGAGAGCTGGAGCTCCCTTTTTGCCAGCTCTCAGGACTTGATCCTGACCATCCCCCTCTGTTGAACATTTTCAGTGCTTTCGTTTACACAGAGAGTAGGCCAGCATGCTCTCTTAATACCTCTGCCTTCGACTGTCTACACCACACTACATGTTCATGACATATCACACCTTTTATTCCACTCTCTTAGCAATGGCCGCTGCAATATTACTTTCAAAAGAGGTGGTACCTCGGATTGCCACCACCGGCAGGGTACGGCTGGCGGCACAGGGTCCTCCCGGTCGCCATCAAGCGACTGTGGCGGCAGCGACTAGTGCGATTTCCGGCCATGCTCATCAGTGGAGAAGTGAAAATGCCACCTTATTCTTCACCAACATCCGTGGGCTTAGTACCAACTTCAATTCAGTCCATTTTTTCCTACAGTCCATATCCCCTCTTGCCCTATTGCTCACAGAACCACAAATCTCACCGATTACTCATATATCCCCATATTGTTTTCCCGGTTACCATCTCCTCACAAATTTCCATAACAAGGGTGGCACCTGTTGTTGTATCAAATCCAAATATGCAGTTGACACCATTTTAAACCTCACTTCACGCAGTTTTGATTACTCACTGTATAAACTAAACTGTCAAAATATTACCATATATATCTCTGTAGTCTACCGCTCCCCCAGTGCTTCTTCTGAACCAAGTGTATTTGATTCCATTTCCACACAGTTGAGTAACCTGAATCTTGCCCTTAGCACCGAAATTACCATTTTGGGTGATTTTAATATACATAATGTTGAACGGTTATTGCATTCTGCCAGGACTGACGATGCTGGTCTAGAGTGCAAGCTGTTTGCAGAATTGTTTAATGTCACGCAACACGTAAAGCAACCAACCAGAATACAAGATAATGCTGACCAAAATGCCCATCTTTTGGATCTGTTCCTGACAAATAATCCAGATCAGTACAGGATAGAGGTATTGTCTCCACTTGGCTCCTCTGACCACAATCTCATCAAAGCCTCACTAGTTAGTCCCCCCAAATCTCCCCATTCTGAACCTGTCAGGGTGACCCGATGGCACTTTGATAGGGCAAACTGGGATGAATTTAGAAATTATTTTGCTGACATTCCAAGGCAGTCTTTCTTCTCTAATGATGTCAATTCTATCCAGTCCCACATTTGTGGCTTAATAGTAGCTGGTATGGATTTATTCATACCAAGTCAATAATTCACTAAAAGATCGAACTCTCCAAAATGATTTGATTGCAACTGTGCCAGAACAACAGCCCAAAAGTCATCAGCATATAACTATTACTTAAAATCAAAAACATCAGAATCACTCTCTCAATTTAAAATTGCTAGAAACATGCAAAAGCTGTAATAAATCTTGCCAAATCAAACTTTCTTCAAAACCAAACATCGGAACTACTTAACAACCCTAATGACAATAGAATATTCTGGTCAACTCTCATTTCTTTCAATAATTACTTTACCAAGTCATCATCCATTCCCCAACTAAAATCTCGAGATGGCAACATTACAAATGACCCGCGTGGGAAAGCAGATATCTTTGCCAGTACTTTTGCCAGAAATTCTACCTTAGAGGAAGCCAGCCAGAACGTCCCAGCACTAGAACTTGATTTTCCCGAAATTGTTCCACTTAAAATATAGACAAGGTACGTGAAATTCATCCTAGACAATTTACCTACCAACAAAACTCGAGGCCCAGATGGAATTCCGCCAATTGTTTTGAAAAAGTGTTCCCCAGAACTTGCCTCTCTTCTTGCTAAATTATTCACACTATGCATACGTACTTCTTCATTCCCTAGTTCATGGAAAGAAGCCAATATCCACCCAATTCCAAATTAAGGAATTTCCTCTGACCCCTCTGATTACAGACCATAGCTGTCACATTTTCTCTTGGTAAGGTTTTTGAAACGGTAATTAATAAGCACATAGTTAAACTTCTTGAATCCAACAATTTAATTAGTGACAGACAATATGGCCAAGATCTTAATTTTGACCCTCCTAAAACCTTCTTTGGCTAATAAAGATTCCGAATATGTAGGTTGAGGCCAGGTAAAATGAAAATTGAGGGAGTAGTTTGCGAACAGACAGACAAACAGAAAGTGACATTCATATAATATATATATATATATATATATATATATATATATATATATATATATATATATATATATTTATATATTTATATATATATATATATATATATATGTACCCCCTCCACAATATGTCTACCCCCCGATGTATATATGTCCCCCCCCCAATGCATACATGCCCCCACTAAACTTGCTGACCTAGCACGCTTTCCCAGGGCCCCCACGCCTGGACGAAGGCGTTATTGCATCAGTTGATAGCAGGCAGCCAAGACGGGCAGACTATTTTACTGTGAGCTCGTAATAAACTCCTTATCTAGCTGTTTGTACACGGAGTTTCTATCACCAAAGTATTGCAAGTTACATTTGGTAGCAGCGGTGTTTCAAACCATCAGATTCTGACCGCCTCCTCCGATTTTCAGTGCCACCACATGATACACGACGTCTCGCATCTCCCAGCCTCGCCCCTCCTCAGTGCCTCTGGTGATGTAATGCCTGGCTGTGCTTTCCGAGTGTACAATTTCTCTCACCAGTGCTCACCTCTCAAACAACCCCACCCACACGCCTTGTTCCTGACCGCAAGTGTCACCGTCGCCAACCTACGCACCTGTTGCCCCTCTTCCCAGCATCTGTTCCCAGCACCTGTTCCGAACTCATCATAACTCCTGCCCCCACGGTGCCACTTATCACTGTCTGCCCACTGCCTGCCCACCACCATTCTGTGCATTTGCAACTCAACGGCTCTACACCTGCCTTGAACCAACATCTGCCCTCACAACCCACCACCGGCCTCCGCTGCCGCCATATCTGGTCCGCATTCGTGAGCCTCCTAAGACCGCCACTCCCTGCCGGTGACTCATTGCGGTATCTCTTCTCCTCTCCGCCCAGCTGTCTCTCCACTGCCGCCCCGCTTCGCCCCGCCCCGCCCCGCCCCGCCCCGCCCTGCCCCAGCCCAGCTATGCCCAGCCACCCCCTGCACGTCATACATCTCGACAATCCCGTCTGTACTGTGTAAATATAGTATCCCTTACCTTTCTATAGAGATTATCCTCGATTTTCTCTACAGATTGGATATTGTAAATATTCCATCTCATTTCCATTACCTCGTTTTCATCTTCACCTACGTTATTTATAATCCATCTCATCCTTCGCCTTTTATTTAAATCATCCATCCCCTCACCTTCATTCATTTTCACACCTACTCGTGTATTCCATTCTCTCATTGTTATATTATACATTTCCACCTATGTATCCATCTTCATCCTTTCATCTTCCATTGCCGCATTAAATGTCATACTTTCCATGTCAACCACTTAACACCAGCCCTCTCGACCCGGAAAAATCACCTGATCATACCCCGTCTGCCGACTCTAACACAATAACTCATTTACGAAGTGGCAAAGAGTACCACCGCCCTGTACCTGAGACTCCCGTTTCACTTCCCGCAGACTCACTTACTACCCATCCTACACTCGTAAATTCAGATACCTCCTCCTCTACTCCTGCCTCTACACTCCCTTCTTCTTCCTCTACTCCTTCCCCTGTCATTCTCTCTCCTGCCTCCCTTCATACCCCGTCTTGCTCGCCCTTAACTGCCACTACCTTCTCTCTCTCCCACACCTCTCCTGCCGCCACTTCTGCACTTCCAGTCATGGCCAACCCTCCACAGTCTATCTATCTCAACGATGCCAATCGTCCCAAATTTACCGGCCAGGACCCAACTTGGTCTGTCTATGATTTCCTCAGAGAAGTCGAAACAGAAATCCACAATAGACAAATCACCGATGAATCGCTCAAAGTAGCCTACCTCATGGGTTGCTTGCACCATGGCAAATCGGACATCGGATCCGCGATCCGTGCAGGACATTTCGATAGCATTCATACCTTTGCTGATTTTCGTACGGAACTCATCAGCCTTTGTTGCCAGCATTCAAATACCGCGTCTCTCATGGGATTCATTAATCTCCTAAACCAACTAGATGAGGACTTGAGGGTCTCAGCGCAACATGCCAAGCTCCGCGAAGCTGCCGCCGCCATGAAAGCAACTAGCAGCGAGATGCTCCAATTACTGGTAGGCACGAAATGGTTAGAAGACAATAATGGCGTTCCAGTGCTTTCACTCACCAACTTTGCTGACTTAATTGGTTACCTGAGATTCCTTCACTGGCTTACTCCTAAACAGCGAGAGCTAGCCTTGGAAATCGGTTTCAATCCAGGAGATAAAATTATTCAGGTTACTAAAGCCATTCATGAAAGAACCAGTTCGCACTACACGCGTCAGGGCACCACCCAACCCTAGGCCTCCTCAGTCTGTCACACCTCCACTACCCCAGACCAATCTCGCTCCCGTCCCACCACACGCGGCAGACCTGCCACGCATCGTTCTCCTACTGCAGGTTGTGTTCAATCTAGCATCCGACGGAACAGACAATCTTCGATTCTTTGCTGGCACTGTGGTCATCCTGGACATCGAGCATCCAGTTGCGACCGTACATACAGACGTCCTCACTCCCAAACCAGACAGCGTATGCCTTCCCGCTCACGTCATCCACACTGCAAATACCACAAATCAAGCACGACTCACACCACTGAGGAATGTCGTTACCTCAACCGCCAACAGTCGGGGGAAGCGCCGCGCCCGTATCGGACCAATATCATGTAGAACCAGAAACCCAACTCCCCATCTGCCATGTAGGTCCCATAACATCCTCGGGTTTAGTCATTCTCGGATACAGTCATGACATACCAACGTCATTCTTCTTGGACACAGGATCTATAGTAAATCTGATCTCTGACAATTCCTTACAAATTATTTTTCGGCATCACAACCACGTCAGTTTCCTAGAATCACCAGACATTCGCAATGTGGTGTCAACGGCTCAGAGTTTAAGGTTAAGGGAAGAGTCACCCTTGAAGTCAAACTCCACAGAGATTTGCCTCCTATCCCAATTGAATTTCATGTCACTAATGACTTGCAGTATCCCGCAGATGCCTTTATTGGTTTCTCCACCATGGCACAACACTCCATTGCATTATTACCTGCTTGTGGTAGTATAGACATTTCTGGATTCCCGGTTTACAGTATGGAATGTCCCCGTCCTCTTCTTATGATCAAATCAGTCCTTCAATTACCTCTGTCCCTATCACTACCAAATAGTCCAACCCAGCCCAAACCACCACTATCATCATCTGAGAATACAGAGATCATTCCTTTACTGACTGCGAGCAAGGACATAAATTCCTCAATGTCTACTGATACATCATCTCAACCTTTGGACATGGCTCTTACCTCCTCTCCCGACAACACTATCGCTGACTCAGACATGTCTCAGTTACCTACCTCACACAGTCTGAATGATCTTCTCCAACACGCAGAGACGAAACGTGCAGTAACGAATACATGCACAATTTTGTTACTGCATGAGTTCATCAACGTCTCTGTTTGTGTTGCCGGTGCAAAAGAAGGAGTGGATGTACTAACACTACCTGAGACGTGTTGTGTGAATGGCTTGACTTATGAGTCAGCGTGGTGTACAGTCTTAGAGGACAGTTTATGCTACCTGTACTTGCTCAATGTCACAAATGCTCCACTAAAACTTAAAAGTGGTGTAAAGATTGGAGACTTCCTAGTATACCCAGCAGCCGTAAATGTGTGCCAGGATTCCTCAATTCCTACTATTCAGACTGATGATAGTACGCCAATCGGTGTATGTACTATTAACTCTACGGGATCTGCGCCGACATATTCACCCGATATGCTCTCAGATCTCACTTGCACAGATTTCCCAGAAAATACGCCTCAACTCCTCGACCTTCTGACTTTGTACAGAAACGTGGTTGCCTTACCCGGTGAACCGATGGGTAGAACAGACCTTGTCAAACATACGATTGAACTACTACCAGGAACTCAGCCGATTTACATACCAGCGTATCAATTTCCTCACAGCCAGAGAAAGTAGACAGATCAAATGGTACAGAACATGTTAGACCAAGACATTATTGAACCTTCCATCAGTCCATGGAATAGCCCACTTTTCTTAGTACCAAAGATGGACGGCAACTTTAGACCAGTAGTCGACTATCGTAAGGTCAATGTCACCTTTCCAGACCATTTCCCGTTACCCGTCCTCACTGATTTGCTAAAATCCCTTGATTAAAATAACGTAGTCTTTTCATCTTTAGACCTCCTCAGCGGGTACTGGCAGGTCGAAATGGAAGAGTCCTCTCGCCCAGTTACAGCCTTTAGCACCCCTTCCGGACATTTTCAGTTTAAGAAATGCTCCTTCCGTGTTCATGCGACTTATCCATTCAGTCTTCAGCGGTATGATGGGACACTCTCTTTTTGCTTACCTAGATGATATCATTGTTGTGAGTAAATCCATCCCTGATCATTTTACCAAACTCCAGCAAGTCTTTGAATGCCTCCAGCTTGCAGGCCTGAAAATCAATCTCAGTAAATGTGATTTCCTGCGAAAGAAAATCAAATTCCTAGGCCATGTCGTAGATGCACAAGGCATTCATACTAATGAGGATAAAACTAAGGCGATTATTAACTTCCCAGAACCTACCACTACCGAAGCTGTATGAAGTTTCCTGGGCCTCAGTGGCTATTATCGTCGATTCATACGGGATTATGCAAAGATCGCCGCTCCTCTGACCCACTTACTCAAGCAGAATGTGCCCTTAGTTTGGACTAACGACCAGTCACAGGCCTTCCAAAAGCTAAAGACAGCTCTTGTAAATGCCCCTGTTCTAGCATTCCCTGATTATACCACACCCTTCCTTCTCTGCACAGACGCCTCAGGCACTAGACTTGGTGCCGTTTTGATGCAACTCGATGAAGCATCAAGGAAGCGCGTAATAGCGTATGCTAGTCACACCTTTACAACCGCTGAACGTAACTACAGTGTCATAGATCTCGAAGCGCTAGCGGTAGTCTGGTCCTTGAAACATTTCAGAGATATAGTCTATGGTTATCCAGTGCATATCCAAACAGACCACCTTCCACTATGTGATTTGTTCAAGAATCGCAACCTAACAGGTAGGCTAGCTAGATGGTCTGTCATCATCCAGGACTTTAATCCCACTTTTCAATATGTACCAGGCAAGTTGAATGTAGTCGCAGACACACTCTCACGTCACGTAGCAGCAGCTATAACATCACTGCAGCCCGAAGTAACTGAAAACACTACATTAACGTCAGAAGTTGTTCGAAACTTTCAGCGCCACGACCCCATGTGGTCCAAAGTCATTTATTTCTTAGACTCTGGCGATGTCTCGACCTTACCTACTCTGCCAGTATCACTAGATGAGTTCATGCTAGATGATGATCTCTTGTACAGGAAAACACTGCTAACAGGCAAAGATATGCCCAATCGCGAAGTACGCCAACTTGTTGTCCCCACTGCCCTGATACCAAAGGTTCTTCATATTGTTCATAATACTCCTCAAGCTTCCCATCCAGGTAAAGACCGATGCTTGCGCCAAGCACGTCTCAAATACTATTGGCCAACCATGCGCCACGATATCAATGCCCACTGACTCTTGCCTCTCCTGCCACCGCCACAAAGGATCAACCGGCTTACCAGCACCTCTCTTACAATACCCAATCCCGTCACGACCATGGGAAACTGTCTCAATCGATCTCTTAAAACTACCTTTCACAGAATCTGGCGCTGAGTACTTGTTCGTAGCGGTCGACCACTTCTCCAGCTACTGTGTCCTCGTACCCCTCTCCGACAAGACCGCGAAGAGCGTTGCATGTGCCTTTGTAGATCACGTAATTTGCCCGTTCAGTACTCCTCATACCATTCTTACTGACAACGGTACAGAGTTCAACAATAGCCTTCTTGATGAGATCTGTCGCCGCTTTCATATTAGTAAGTGCAATGTCGTGCCTAACCATCCGGCTTCCAATGGCCTTGTAGAACACCACAACCGAAAAATCTTAGAGTGCCTTAGACATCTAGGCTCCCATAGTTCGTCCTGGGATGCCTGGATTCCCCAAGTGGCATCCTCAATCAATAGCTCCATCAATGCATCCATTCCTGAATCTTCCTTCTTTGTCCTCTTTGGTTTTGACAAGGACCTCCCATACTCTCTCTTATCCTCAAAGCCAGAACCCATCTACAACATGGATGATTATGTTAAACTAAAATTGGCCAACTTCCAGACAATCCACCAGTATGTCCAATCCACTTCGCCTTCCTCTCAGGAGGACATGCTGCAGCACCAACATAAGTCCGCCTCTCCTATCACTATCAATGTAGGCGATCTTGTCTTTGCTCATTCCCATACGCTTTCCTCCAAGTTGGATGACAAATTTACAGGGCCCCACCGCGTCCTCACTCAACAAGGCAACAAATTTCACCTCCAGGACCTGTCCACTAAGGACACCAGATGGGTCCACGTCAATGACTTAAAGCGAGCACCCCGTGGCCTCGTGTTGGAAGAGTCACTTACACAACCTCCTGCCCCCTCTTCCCCTCCACACATCCCTCAGTCTACCTTGTCTCCACCTATCCCTCAATCTCCTTCCTCTCCACCTCAACCTGCTCATTCATCAACCAATGAATATCGGTCCAAACTGCGCTCTGCCCATCACCCTCTTCCCGACCTCCCCCATTAACTCTACCCTGATTTTCTAGGTACGATGTTAACGATCTCCCTGCTGGCAGTGCTGACCCTCCTGGGGTCTGGGTCAGGTCAGGACAATGGTGGAGTACGTCCCGGGGCCTTGGTCGGCTTGGGAGGCGAGGTAATGCTTATCGAAGACGTAGCCTCCTTGCGCTACGATCTTGCGCCCCTGGCCGACGTAGCCATTGCCCTACCTGCCTACGCGCACCAGCTCCACGGAATCAGGAACCATCTCACGACAATCATGGGGACACACAACCCGAATGAGTATCTCTATAACATTTTCCTACCACTCTCCTGGCAATTGCAATACATAAATAACAGATTCACTGAGCTCAGTGACACATTTTCCATTCAGACACCCGTGGGTCGTTCTCGTGTGAAACGAGGTCTCTTCGACTTCGGCGGTGAGATTCTGAGTGGCTTGTTTGGTGTTGCTACAACCCGTGACATTTCTGGCTTCAAATCTGATCTCACTCATTTAGCTTCAGCCCTAGAATCACAACGCCGAGTCATTGAAATCCAACACACTATGTTACAGAAGCTCACGACCCAACTCAATGAAGTCACGTCCACTCTAAGCAATTTCACCGATATCTTACAACGCCACCTTTCAGATCTCAACGTTATCTCTCAGTTCTTCTACCTCAAACTCAACATGGATACTCTCCAACTGGCCATTGACTCTCTCCTGTCTCAAGTCTCTACCTTGGTTCATATCCTGGTCGATGCTATCAATGGACGTGTCATTGCCGACTTAGTACCTGTCTCAGCTCTCCGTTCTGTCCTGGAATGGGCTCACTCCACCTTCGGTCACTCCCCAGTCCTCCCTTACTTCTCCCTTGAATATTATTATCCTGTTCTCGAAGCCACTCTTCTCACCACATACGTCATCGTCCATATTCCTCTCCATTCTGCCATAACCTTTAACCTTTTCCACATCATTCCCTTCCCTTTCTGCCTCAACCACTCCTTGTTACAAGTATCTGTTCCTTCAAAATATTTCCTCCTCTCCCATGATCATCTTTCTGTTGCTTTCCTTTCTTCCACAGACCTTCAGAAATGTTCCTCCCTTACTCCGACCTCTCGTGTCTGTGCTGCCCACCTTTTCGCTATCTTCCCTAGCAGTGCTACACCCTGCACCCTGTGAGTCTGCTTTAGTTCGCAACCATTCCATCTACTCGGCCTGTTCTTTTGTCCCAGCTCCTGACCTCCCGGTCCACCATGCTCACCTCAACCATGTCCAGTACTTTTTCTTTGCTGTTCCCATCTCTGTCACAATCATGTGTCCTGGTTCTTCGGTTCGATCCGTCCCCTCTAGTGGTCTCTACAAAGCACCTGACTATTGTACCGTCAAATCAGAGTCCGTCATCACTTACGCCACTCGCTATCACCAAGCTGTCCATAAACACTCCTATGACATCTTTCAACCAATCGACATGCCTTCAACCCTACCATCTGCCAACATTACCATCACCTCCCCTAACTTGCGCATGCTAACCTTCCTCAATGACAGTGATTTCATAATGGATCAATTTTCTCTGGCTTCAGCCGTTCATGGGTTCATCCAACAGTTGCGTTTCCCCCTGTGGTTATCGCTTTCGTGGGTTTTCTACTCATCATATGTGCAGTGCCTTGTTGTGTCAGAAAAATAGAACGTCGACTCCAGGAAATCAGAGTCGCTACAGGCACAGTACGCCCTACACACGACGTAGAAATTCCCCGTACTTAGTGCCCTCACGTTCAGTGACTACCAATGCCATCTGACAATTAACCAAACTGTGAACGGAACTCTGCCTACTAGAAAATGATGGTATTTCTTTAATGCATTACTGAGGGACAATGTATCCTACGGAAAATACAAAAAAAAAAAAAAAGAACGAAGAACACCAATAGAACTCTCATATCTACTCCTTGTTTATCATGTATCAAACTATTATTGTGTAATTCCCATTATGTCTATGTATACCTTCGACCCTTACTGGACTCGTACCTATTAATCCTTGTATATCTTATATGTATATTATATCCTTCTAATT
>NC_136961.1:28092966-28330466 GCF_032717465.1 Coenobita brevimanus | reverse complement strand
ATTTCGTAATTTATAGCGATCACTGTAATGAATTATCTGAGTCTTCAGGCATCATCATACGTCACATTGGGTCACTGATCAGTAAATCACTACATAAATATCCACAACATAGAAATACAAAGTAATGGTACTCTGCATATTTTTTTTTTATTTTTTTTTTTTAAATATTTTCAGCCACAAAATTTCAAACTTACTAAGACATTCATAGTTTTCTTTGGTTACTTTTCCATTTTGCAAAGAGGTGGCCGCACTAAGATGACGTCTTCAGTAGTTTATGTCCAATGCATCATCCTCTGACAAATGACCTAATGAAGATAAAACCGTAATTTTCAAGTCAGACCATAACAGTATGCTTCCAAGTTTGTCTTGCTCAGGTATATCACAAGTTAGTTTAGTTCGATTTTAACAAGTAATGGAATTTTAAGCCCTTTCACGGCATTTTAAATTCAATCAGTTTAGCTAAGTCTCACTTCGTACCCCAAACAGGAAAGACAACCAAGTGAACACCAGACTGAACTGATGACTTCGACATCAGAGGATCAATTCCTTCTAAGTAAAGGGGAAATATTGCTGGGAAACCAGAATGTTTCACTACTAAATTCTTCAGTTTTCTACACGGCCAACATTATACCATAAAGAATAGACTCGACTGTTTATATAAAATATTAAGTAACATTGAGGCATGCTCACTTAGCATATACATAAAAAATCACACTTCTTGAAAGAAACATGTCTTTTTGAAGCAGAAAAAGAATAATTTTTGCTATATTTAAGTTACCTTCTTGAAGGAGGACGCGAACACAGTTGAAGATATTAGCCTCCAGCCTGGCTTTGTGGTGTGTGTGGGTGGGAAGACAGGAGGGCACGAGCATCAGAACAGTGATCACAGACAGCAGGGCAATTATCACAGCCGCCCACACCAGTGGTGATAGGGGCTGCAGGAAGCCCCACGGGTCCACTTTAGGACGACCACGTGCAGCAAAAACCGTGTATTCAGTGTAAAAGATGCTGACTGTGTAGTCTATCCATTTAATTCGATTATGTGTTATTCCAAAAGGACCAAGAGCTAAGTCAGCTTCCTGAAATGAAATAAGAACGACCATCATCACCTTGATTGTGTTCGTCTCATTTCAAGTTTTGGTGGCATACAAAAAGGGTGTATGAACAGAAACACAACAATAATTATATTAGAAATCACAGGGAGCTTTGCAAGGAATGTTAACATTGCAGTTCCTCCCTATCAAATCTTCAAACTTCTTTGCCACATGTCATTCACCAAAAACTCACTCCATAAATATTTATGGGAAAGTATTTTTTTTGTCTCACGGAGATGTAATGGAGATGAGTTGTCTGAGGAGTATGTGTGGAGTGATGTGTATATATCAAGTGAGAAATAAAGTGCGAAGGAGAACTGGAGTTGTGCGGCAGATGGCTGATCGACTTGAGCATGAGCAGAGAGTGTTGCATTGGCTTGGGCATATGGAGGGAATGGATGAAGAGCGATTGGTGAAAAAGATAACTGGATCAGATTAGAGAGGTGTACGGCTGAGAGGAAGACCATAAATGGGATGGATGGACAGTGAGAAGAGAGCGTTAGATGTAAAAGGGATGTCTGTTGAGCAGGGAAGAGTGGCCACACATGATAGGGATGACTGGAGGGAAATTGTAAATGAATAAATGGCGATGCGGCCTTGAGGGGATATTCTTCAGAACCAAGTCAGGTGTTGGTAAGGGGATGGGTCCAATTTGATGTGGCAGGGGTAAACTAGCTTTGCTGTCAGTCTCTGCTGCTGATGTTGCAGATTGCACTGCGCAGTTGACCCTTGTGTGGTGTGGTGCATTGAGGATCTGTTCCTTCTCCCCTTGGGGCTAAGACACGAATAAATGTGTGTGTGTATGGATGAGTAAATTAAGAGTGTGTCATCCTGTCTCGGCTACCTCCCTTTCTTCGATGGAAACAGCCTAGGTATATACTGTAGATTGATAGAGATTTTTCTGCTGGCTAAGTTACAAAAGAGTGCATTCCATGACCTTATATCGTCTTATGAAACTGGAGAACAACTCTAAATGCTGGCTTGCCAACTACTTATCCGGTAGTCAATCACTCGATACATTCTGGGGCAAGTCATCATGTACACGAAACTTCTATAACGGTGTTCCACAGGGCTCCGGTATTTCACCTACAGTTTTCAGTCTAAACATGCATAGCATTCCTTCACCTCAACCACCTACAAACATTGTCTCATAATTATACAGATGAAAATACTACAACCTCACATAATACTGTATACACAGTCTGCACAGTGCCACAAGACTATTTCATCACACTTCAGGGTGGGTCCAGGATAACAAACTGACGCTCATTCCTGCCAAATCCACCATCACACTCATCACCAACAAACATGAGCGCATGCACATCCCTAACATCACACTCTGCAATGTACCTGTGCCACACACTCTCTTCACTAAGATCCTTGTAATGACAGTGAATTCACCTTCAGGGACCACAGACAATACTTCAGAAGCCTTTTACTCCCTGATTCAACACTCAGGACAAATACAAGGATATACTTCAAACAACAAAAAGGAACATTTCCTACTCTAGTGATAATCCATTTTATCAGTTATGTCCTACACCTCCCTGCATGTGCCCCTTTCCTAACTCCCACTATAAAACCTTGCAGACTATACAGAACAGCGTACTACACATCATCATTGGCTGCACGAATACCACTTTCACAGCTCACTTACACTTTGAAATCAAAGTCTTCCCAGTGAGATATTATCTTGACATGAATGGCAGACACTTCTGTGTGGCAGTCTGTCGTAACACACAACACCTTGTCATTATATGACTGATCCACAAAACGCAAACAGATCCATAAAACAGTCACCTCACAAGCATTACCAGATCCTCTTCAGCAACATCTCATTTACTGACTCAAACAAAAGCAATGAAGAAACACCTACATACCCATTTCACGCACACGACAATACATCTCAGAACACTATGTCACATCCCCCCCCCCTCACATTCCCAACATCTACTTATCAGAGGTACCCTTAAACAAAGCCGACCAAAATTAATCACCTAGCTTGGTTTAGCACAGGACATCACACAGCTCTCCTCAGTTACTCACTTATATTTACGTTGGGTGGAATCATAGATGGCACATGTCTCATCTCATCTCATCTCAGTTCTGGCCCAGCAGTCGTAGCAACCACACGTCTTCCCCAGTGTCCCAGATACTGAAACGTGGCCACTCCATCCCGCACACATATCCCATCATCCATCTCAGCACAGCCAGTCCACTTCATCTCATCCCTTGCCATAGACTTTTACCGATCGCAACTCTACATCCTCGCCAATCTTTTTTTCTTTATTATCTATCGGCTCATTCCCCAATGTAGACTCTGGTTCTGATTGGGCTCACCCAGTAGTAGCTCTGGTGTGGTACGACGCCGAACCCCGAGGCCAGTGGCACGAGGAGTCCCCATTAGGGGGTGGTTATAGGAAGCACCAGGGCGGGTTTTCTATAATAGGGATAGGAATCCAGGGTACTCCTTCGGCCTTGCAAGTGGTCACCCCTTTCAGAGTTGGGGAAATTTAGGGCATAAGCCCTGGATATTAGGTAGGAAGGACATTTTAGGTGGCCTATTAGTGGCCAACAGAACTCCACCAAATGAACCAAAATAGGTAAACTAAAAGTAAAACACAGAACGCCTCAAGATTCGCCAACAAAACTGAAACTGTTAGAAACTATCGCCCCCCAAGAAATTAAAATCACTGGCCTCAGTGCTTCAAAAGATTACATCATTGCCTCCACGGCCTCAGATGAGGATGTAGAGAAATTACTGCCCCACACAGTAAAACAAGCACTGCAGGAAAATAGCTTAACGCCGATCCTCCCGCCAGAAATTAAAACAAAAAGAAGCATCATCTGCACTAAGGTAGATGACATCATATACTGTCATACCGAAGACGCCATTGATCAGGAACTTATGGAAGGAAACTCCTGGGCCAAAGTAATCGAAATAACCAAATTTGGAAAAAGAAACACCATGAAAATAGAATTCGACGAGGCAAGAATGGCAGAATAGGTAACGAAGGGCTTAAAAATGTACCACTTATGCATCAGCAAACACCAGATCAAACCTGAAAAAAACTTAAACATCATGGATTGCATGAGGTGCTATGCACTGGACTCACACCCCACCAACGGATGCCCCAAACCCCCGGATTACAAAATCAGCTCAGAATGTTCCTCTCTAGAACACACATGGAGAAATTGCAATTCTCCCACTAAACAATGCGTTAGCTGTGGATGTGATCACTGCTCCATGGCAATGAAATGCCCCTCAAGAAAAGGTGCAATTGCCATTAACACATAAGTCACCACTCCCGCCTCAGTCCGCCCAGGAACAAGCTTCGCTCAGGCAATTAAACAAACCAGCACTTCTATCCCCACAACAGCAACTACTCATAGCACAACACCCAACGAGCAATTCTCAGTCTACATAGTTCTTATCATGAATGCTCACATGAATGAGCTAGCCATGCCAGGCAGCTTCAACAAGATATTAGAGCAGAGCTGTACACTAAATGGACTCCCTGTACTGAAACTTCCCCCCAGTCCCACCTCTGAAAAAATACTCCAAGTAATACTACCCGCATCAACAAAAAATCTTTCTCTTCCACCAACCGGCTTAACAGCAAATCCCCCAGACCCACCCACTAGCTCACCTCCCACCTTTAACTCAGCCTCTAACTCTGACGAAAATAACGAGGATGTAGCAACACATAACTCCCTCCCCCACCCCCCTGGGGCTCACGGCCTCTCACACGAAGAGGAAACGCATCTCCATGTCTCAAACTCAGCCTACCGAATGGACACTGGCTCAGATGCACACTCAAACTCCTCAGAAGATGAAGAGCAAATTGATATTGAAACTGAAGTGGACCAAATAACATTCACAAAATTGGAAAGAGTCAAGACAGCACTCCTCCCCTCAATATGGAACCTCAAGAGAGAATGTAAACATAGTGATCTGTCCATGGTCATTAAAGAGAAAAAAAACATTAGTTAAGGTGAACAACAAAATAATTATGTCCACAGATGCAGCATTAAACAAAGAAAAAGCTGTATGTGAGAGACATATAAATTCCAATCAATGATCCGACCCACAGACACCACTGAAGAAAGACACCTTCTACAAAAGCTGGACCAACACACAAAAACATCACAACCCGCCCAGTCCAGACCCCAAAGAACAAGATAATGAGAATAATTCAATATAATGTGCTTAACTGGCATGGACGAAAATTTGGTCAAATCAACACATATCGTAACACAGACCCAGAGATCATCCTGATCAACAGCCATGGCATTCCAACACAAAACTCTCTACATATCCCTGGCTACGCCACACACACACACACACACACACACACACACACACACACACACACACACACACACACACAGAAATCTATTCAATCTCCCCACCGTTGGAACAGTCATAGCCTTAAAAAACAATATGCAATATAAACTCTTGGACCACTTCATATCTGACATGCTGACTGTAGAAATTGAAACACACACTGGCAAAATTATCATTGCCACAACATACCTCGCCCCAAGTAGTCCTTACCTCCCAACCCCCGACTTCATGAACCCATTTAGGAGAAACTCCCCAGTATATCTAATAGGAGACTTAAATGCTAAACACCATCTCCTAGGCAAGAGGACTTCAAACACCTCAGGCAGACAAATAGCCCAACTCATCACCGACACTACACTAAGACATATAGGACCCTACCTCCCCACATTTCACTCACACAACTCTTCCACCACCCCTGACATTGCACTCAACATGAACACATACCACAACATTCGCTTCTACCCCGGACCCCTTACTACCAGCGACCACATACCTTTAATTGCCACCATCTCCACTGCCCCAGTATCCATTCCCATTCAACCTAGACCCAACTTCGCCATTGCCAACTGGAACAACTCCAGACAAGAAATAAACACTGGTAACTTCCCCAACCCACAAGAGGGCACTCTCGAGGAAATTGACCTAGCCCTCGACAGATTGTACTCCATCATAAACGAAGAAATCAGGAAGGACATTCTAACAACTACATACAGAACAATTACTCATCCAAAACACTCCAGAGACACACAGATCCTCATTGTTCAATATAACGCTCTCAGAATCCCCCCAAACACACTGCTGGACACGAGCACATTTCAAACTCTACAGATCTCTTCAAACTCGATTACATACATCTCTTCTAAACGAACACAACACACACTGGACTAACATCGTCACGAACACTGCCAACACGCACAACGGCCCCTCCACCTTCTGGCGCAAAATCAAAATTCTCTCTGGCCACTCAATCCCTTTTCCCCACTATGTTCTAGAGTTAGACCCTCGAGGCACTAGACAATACTCCCATAGAGAACAAGAAATCACACACAGAAGATATTGGGAAGCCACTTTCCAAGAAGACGACTATAAACATAACAACCAAAGACACGAAGACATGGTAAGAGAATATCTAAACAACAATCCCAACTAACTCACATCATACCACACAGCAAACCCTGCCAACTGACTCACACCATACCACACAGCAAACCCTGCCAACTGACTCACACCATACCACACAGCAAACCCTGCCAACTGACTCACACCATACCACACAGCAAACCCTGCCAGACTAGATTCACACACAATTTTTACTACTCCCATCTCTGAAGGAGAAATTACTGCTATTATCAAAAACATGAAGAAAACGTGCCCTGGAGAATGCGGAATCAACAGAACTATTTTATCTAACCTTCCTAGTGTAGCCAAAGAAACCTTCAGGCATATATTTAATGCAACCATTTCAGCAGGATATTTCCCAGATAAATTCAAAGTCGCCTCTATCAGATTAATCCCGAAAAGACAATAATCCACATCTAGTAGAAAACTATAGACCTATATCCATCCTACAAGTTCCAGGGAAGATCCTAGAAAGAATCATTAGGAAAAGATTAAGATTACTCTTAGATTCTAACACCCTATATAACGAAAAATCAATATGGTTTCCGCTTCTTCAGAGGCACCACCCAAGCAATCGCTACTGCAACAGAACACATCGCAATTAATAAACCAAACAAAGAACAATGTCATATAGTCCTCAGAGATATAGCAAAAGCGTTCGACAAGGTATGGCACATAGGGATAAAATACAAGTTATTCAATCTTAACCTACGAACTCTCAGTGAAAAATCTTATGTGATTTTCTAAATGCCAGAAGAGCCAAAATCAAATTTAAAAATCACACTGGACAAAGTTTCGCCCTGGGATGTGGTGTCCCCCAAGGTAGTGTTCTGTCCCCAACTCTCTTTACCATCTACACTAGTGACACCCCTCAAGCCACACATGGCACCAACATCAGTTATGCCGACGATATCACTCAAATAATAAAATACCCAGGACCATCAAGACACATAATGAACTCTAGAACTAAATATGAAGTAGAGAAAATAAATGTACATGAGAACAAGTGAAGAATCAGGACCAACATCAATAAATTCACTGTGATCCAACTTGCCAATACAAGAAAAGAACCATTAATAATCAACGAAGAACTAATTGATTTTAAAGAAGGAGGAAAAATGCTCGGCCTGAATCTTAACTCTAGAGGATACCTAAACAGTGTAAGAGACAGAAAAAAACAAAGCTACAGGTGCACTATGTCGTCTACTCTGCTTTAAAAACATGCACACCAAAATTAAAACCCATCTTGTTTAAACGCTAGATCTTTCCATCCTAGAATACCCTCCCCATCCCTACACACACACCTTCAGCCGCACCTAGATGAAGAAACTACAGACAGTTCAAAACAAGGCTCTCAGATTTGCCACTAACCAACATTACCCATACACACTAAACACCGAACAAATACACGAAATAACCAAAATCAAACCCCTGCACAACCAAGCGAGGAAATTATGAGGGAAAATCGAGACAATCAACAATGAAACATAGAACTCCCTCAAAAATACCATGGATGAACGGAAACGTACATTCCACGGATGGTTCCCAAATAGTTTAAAAACCATCACAAACAGCCCAAACCCTATGCCCATCTACTAACACATACTTCAAAAACAAACACCCACCTAAGCTAACTTGCTAGTTAAAAAAACAACAACATTGTGGTCAGCCCACCATCTATCTACTCCCTTCCTGTTTCCTACTGTCTCTTCCTTTCTGTTCTCACCCATGTTCCTATACAGTATATATATATATATATATATATATATATATATATATATATATATATATATATATATATATATATATATATATATATGGCACACGCCCCGGTTGTAGAGTAGCCCCACTCAACAAAGCACCCATTATGAAGGAATGAACAACACATGCCACGCTATGACGCAGACACAACTTCAACGGTGTAAAGAATCTGTAGGACGACCCCGTAGGGGCAATTTCTCGTCGCATTTGACGGGTCTGCTGGTCCAGGCTGACATGGGATGAACTACAAAAGCATCATTATCATCTTCCAAACTTCATTTTAGAAGCTTTCTTTACGTCGATTTCCGCATATACATGCATTCTTTATGGGCAAATTCACCCTACGTATACAATCAACTAAAAATTAGGTGTGACATAATACTAACCTTAAATCTTGTGATTTCATCAGTTGTTATTATCTACGCTAGTCCAACAAAGTGAAGTTTTTACTTGCATTTGGCCTACATTTCTATGTCGCAGTTTCCATGCCTACATTCTTTAAGTATTTTCTTGAATTTAAAAATATCATCATTAAACTGAGGATCCATACAATTGCAAGTTGGTTTGAGTTCTCGTCAGTTACTCAGAAATAAAAAGCTTTTCGGGAATACTGTGGGGGAAGCAGCCTAGGTAAATAGATAGATAGATAAATCGTCCATGGCAAGTCAAGAGTAAGAGCAGTGAAGCTGGGACTGTTCAGAAAAGTGTGCTGCATGTGGACAGTTAATGGGATAAGGAACAAGGTGAATGGAGAAAGATGCATAATAAAGAAGTCTGTTCAGAAATGTGTGCAGAGTGTGGACAGTGCATACGATAAGGTACAATATAACTGGAGATAGATGGATAATAAGGAAGTCTATGAACACAAGTTGAAGAGACTGTGCTAAGATGGCATGGGCATGGGGAGAGAATGGGTGTGAATAGAGTGGTGAAAAGGGCACGTCTGGGCTAATTTGGAGGTGGGAGGAGGCGTGGTAGGACCAGAAATAGTGGATAGATATGGTAAACGAATATGTGGGAAACAGAGGTATAGGAGCTAAAGTGACACGCGAACTGACTAGTGATCCAGCTGGCTGGATGAATTTCGTGCGGGGGAGTGTATTACCAGAGTTTAGCAACCCATTTTAATTTGACAGTCGTCGGATTGGCTCTGTCTGATGGGTAGTTGTGAATTAAGTGTGGAATGTTTTCCAACCCATCATGTGGACACAGGATTCTGGGGGTTTCAATTGTGTCCGAATGAAAGTGTGGCTCATTCAACTGGGCAAACTTTGATTAGGATCTCATTTTTATCGTTTTTATTTATCGATATCTGGCTCTCTTGACAATACCTTACCCCACCTGGGTTGGAAAGGTCTGGATGATGATGATAAATCGTCAAAGCGTTTTATTCCTTCTTTATGAATTGTGATAATAGCTTAAAGAAGAAAAATACTGACCTTTTGATCTGTAAGCCAAATAATAGTAGAGGAGATATTTTGCAAAACAGAACAGATTATGTACCTATAATGTATGATATCAATCGTAATCCTACTAAATAATTAAAATGATGTAAGCTGCCATCTGTAAAATGAGGTTGACATTAAATAAAATTAACAGACGTATCAGCAAACTAGTCAGAATGAGCAAAATTATAGACGATGAACCAGAGCATAATCGAGTTGCTTGGTTATCCCCAGGTATCATGTACAACTCCACAAAGTTCTTATGTTGAAGTAATTTACAGCCAAATTAATAAATCCGCCGACAATCCTGGACCAGCATTGACCCCTGCCATCCATATTTCTCATTCCTTCCCAAGCGGCTAAGGGAGTCCTTCCTTCTCACATTCATTTGTTGTCTGTTTCTTATTATATCACAATAAAAGAGTTCATTTAACACCTTTCACAAACCTTTAGTAATGGTTCTATGTTTCAGATATAAAACTGATGTGTCAAATGTGTCAGCGCTTCTGGTTTCCATTCTCTTACAGATCATTTTAAAAATTCGGATAAACCGTCAAAATATTTATTCAGATGTTCACTTCCCTCAAAGAGCTATATATTTACCTACGAATGTTAGATTAGGGTAGACCTCATTCCCTTTTAATATTTAATGCAGCTAATGCATTCATGAATACAAGTTTGTTATTAAAGAATATATTTCTATTTCTTTTACCACACTTAATCAGCAGTGTAACGGAGGTGCTTGGGTTCTGGCACGACACTATGAAATATGTGTATCCATCAATTAAAAATTAATTAGTTTGCATTCTTACCTTTCAGATTTTAAGGCAGTGATGTACCGGAGACATGTGGACAAATTACTGAAACCTAGAATGAAGCGTTTATTACCACTTTCAAATGGAATGAGCTAACTAAATACATCTATAGACGGCCTGCTAAAAGTTTTCTCCTGATAATGTGGGATGGTGTGAGGCATCATCCCAGAATGTTGTGACACGGAAAGCTGTTTTAAAAATCTTTAATACTTATAATGCCATATTATGGGAACTCTTTGTGTATATTATGAGGCATATGAATACTGACATGATAACATCTAGACCAATGGCTCTCAACCTGGGGGACATGAGCAGTTTCCAAGGGAGGCGCAAAGACTCAAAGGAAAAACAGAGTGAATCGAAAATGTGTGTGTGTGTGTGTGTGTGTGTGTGTGTGTGTGTGTGTGTGTGTGTGTGTGTGTGTGTGTCATGATGAATTACCGATTTGTATTGAGTACTCACATTCTGTCTGCTCCGGCCTTGAAAGCACTGTTTTTTGGATCCGTGGAATGAGGTTTTTTCTCCTCTGTTGTGTTGCCTAGTCACCTCCATGCTTTTTTCTTTTTCCTGTTTCTAATGTGATCATTTTGAAAGAAAATGAGACACCAAGAAGTCTTATACTGCAAGATGGACCGCAGCTCAGTTAAAAGGCAACCGTCCTCCAACTCTTCCCTCCATTTCCCTATAATGGGGATAGTGGAGAGCAGGATAAGGGCTAATTCAGTCTGTATTCGCCTGGGTTATCGTTAACCTGAAGCTGCGGCAACAGCAAATAACAAGTACCAGACACAACAAGCTTCACCCAACAGCAGTTATTTTATTGTTGTTAAATACTGACTTGTTTCGACCATTTAGTGTCGGTGCACAATTAAAGGATGAGGTAATGGCACAAATGAAAAGCAGTTATCTTGCACTTGACCTTTCAAGGTCACTCAAGGTCAAAGGTCATGCTACCAAAGGAATAGTCCAGTCAATCTTGGCCAAAATAGGGCTCAACCCAGGAGAAATTGCAATAGTAATGTTTCATATTTTTTATTGGTCCTTATACCCTCCTGCATCAGATATTAAAAGTATACCTTCATAGATTTATTGGAACATAGTTTTTTTCAAGGTCATAAGCAAAGTTTTGACGTTTTAGAGTGGCGAGGTCTGGGTAAAATGGTACTAATATTGGATGGACTATGTACAACTATCCAACATATTCGGTGTCTTTTACTACGTTTTTTTGGGGGGGCAATCTCTCCAATGAGGCATTTTTAAGAGAATATTTGAATGCTTTATACATGGATTTAGGGTAAAGCTACCGAAAAGCACTATTTTTTTTTTTTTTTTTAATATTCCACTTACAGACTGTGCCACACTACTCTTATGGGTATATCCACACATACATGGACAGACGTCGTAATAAGTTCGTTTCCTTTTCTGTGGACTAAAGCGTTTGTAACACTGCTCGATGGAGAGCTACCCCCTCCTCCTCTCTTCCTCATAGTACCACACTCCCACCCAAGCCCCCCTACTTTTCTCTCCTACCCTATAACTCCATCCGGTACCCTCCATGCTCTCGCTCACAGCCAGCTACGGGTTTCTGTGCTTCAAGCACCTCTCTACGTATAGTCCGAACAATTAATAAAGAAATAGTATAGTATATACATAAACAAAGTTAGGGAAAATTTGCTACACTGAGAGAGAGAGAGAGAGAGAGAGAGAGAGAGAGAGAGAGAGAGAGAGAGAGAGAGAGAGAGAGAGGAATAATGAGAAATGAGAGGGCAGTTACAGAGAAAATAAAAAGGGGAGAGGCAAGGAGAGAACAACGAGAGTTAAGAGACAGAGAGTGAGAAGAAGAGACGGTGAGAGGTGAAATGATATTCAAGCAGTGTGAAAGGGAAAGAGAAAAGGGTGATGTGAATTGGAAGGCTGGGAGACAGGAAGCAGAGACAAAAGGGGAGACAGCTGAGAGAAAATTGGAATGGAGCAAACATAGAAATAGGGATAACAAAAGGAGAAAGTGTGAAAGCGAGCTACGGAACGGAACACTGAGAACGATATGAGAAAAATTAGAAAAGGAGGCAAGATAATGGGGAGGAGGAAGAAAGTGCGTTATTATGGCAAGGACGCAGGGAAAGAACTAAGCAGGATAAGACGAAAGCATTGAGGCTGAGTAGAACGAATCACATTCTAGTTAAAAGGGAGGGAGAGAAATAGAGAAATTAGAGAAATTTGCGGAGAGAAAGTAGAGATTACGGGTGGGAAGAAAATAGGTTAATTTTTAGGGCAAGAAAGGGGAGGGGGATGTTAAGAAGGAAAGACAAGGGGAGGGAGAGGGAGGGAGGAAGGGAGGGAAAGACAGTGGGAAGAGCGGAATGAAAGAAGAGATTTCGGGTGACAGGGAGAGACGGAGAGAGGTGAGAGAAAAAGGAGCATGCAGTTATTAATGGGGAAAGAAAGCAGTGAAGGAAATGGGTTTAGTACAAGTAAAGAATTACGGAAAGAGTAATGGAGAAAAAAAGGTAACACATGACAAATGAAAAAAGTAAGACAAAGTTGTGACACAGGGAGAGAGAAAGAAGAGTGAGGTAAGGAGGGAGTGACTGAGGGGGAGACAGACGAAGGAAAGGCGAGAGGGAGGAAGGTAGGGACTGAGCAGATAGTTATAAAGAAAGAGGAAGGAGGGAAAAGGAAACTGGGGGTGAGACAAAGGATCCAGAGAGAGAGATTGGGGAGGGGGGAGGGGCAGTACACAGACAGGCACAGACAGATAGGTCGACAAATATTCAGAAAGTATGCGTTTGTGAGTGTGTGTGTGTGTGTGTGTGTGTGTGTGTGTGTGTGTGTGTGTGTGTGTGTGTGTGTGTGTGTGTGTGTGTGTGCTTCCGTCCCTGTGTCACCTCTATAACATTGTTCCATTTTTTCACCTGCATGGTTTCCTCTTCTCTGCTTTAGTTTCTCCTCTCACTTTTCTTATCAGTATTTCTCCTGATTGTTCTTACCATTCCAAGTCTCTCTCTCTCTCTCTCTCTCTCTCTCTCTGGGAATAAAGATTTTGTTCTCACAGTCTATATCTCCTTAATACGGCCACTTCCTAAGTTGCTGTGGAATTTTGGTCGCTTGAAAAAGACATACGTCGACTTTGAAAGAGTTCAGTAGACTAAGGTATCAGGTTCGCCTGAGGGCTGTGGGACTTTCTGAGTAGAAACTTGTAGACTACGAGGTCAGTTCATTAAAAATTTTAAAATCTGAATGGGTTTCACAATCATTACATAGAAAGTTACTTACTATTAACACTGACTCGGCACACAACCATGGCTTGAAGCCGTAAATGAGAAAATTTACCAACAGAATTACGTGAAAACTTTTTCACGTGCATGATCTGCTCCACATGGAACTGACTCAACATGGACATTGTTAACACTACAGTAGAGAAGTTTAAGGGATTCATCGGCAGGATCTTACACTAGAATAAATTACTGGATATGCATTCCCAGGCAAACAAGAAGTATCTCCACAGTATGGGCTGCATAGTCATGATCCTAACTTTTCCTTGTAACTCCTCTCTCTCACTGTGTGTGTGTGTGTGTGTGTGTGTGTGTGTGTGTGTGTAAAAGAGGTGTCTACTATCGCAACATTTAATCACAGCAGATTTATTCTCTCTCTCTCTCTCTCTCTCTCTCTCACACACACACACACACACACACACACACACAGTGTGGTAAACCTTCCCCCCCCCCTGTGGCGGGGGTGGACACAATCTGGCCGCACTATGGGGTGGTAATACTACTCTGCGGCCAGGTTGTGTTAGGAAGAATACTGCCACCGTATTCCCTGTGTGTCGTAAAAGGCGACTAAAAGGGGCGGGGTGAAGGGACTAGGGACCCCCTCCTCTGTTTTTTTAGCTCCTAAAAAGAGACAGGCCAGAGAAAGGCATGGGGGATTGAGTGATCCCCGTACTCTGAAGATTGGGTCTATGGATGTGCGTGGATGTACGATTGAGGCTTAAAGGGAGGAGATTGGAAGAATGTTTTTGAGAAGAAAGTTGGATGTGTTAGCTTTGAGTGAAAGAAGATGAAAGGGAAGGGTGAGTCTTTGTTTGGAAATGTGAATGGAAGATTATCAGGTGTTGATAGAGGAAGGGCAAGAGAAGGTGTGGCCTTGTTAGTGAGTCCGTAAGTACAGCAGTGTGTGATTGAATGGAAGGAGGTGTCATCGAGACTGATGTGGGTGAAAGCGAAATTTAAACGTGAGTTGTGGGTGTTTGTGAGTGCATATGGGCCTGGTAGTGAAAAGGATGAAGAAGTGAGAGAGTCCTTCTGGAATGATGTTGATGAGTGTCTGCAGAGTTTGGAAGCAAATATGAATGAGGTAATGATGGGAGATCTGATTGCTAGATTGGGAAATATAGGAGTTGAAGGTGTAGTTGGTATGCATGGTGTTCCTGGAAGAAATGAAAATGGGGAACGTATGATAGGGATGTGTGTTGAGCGAGAGATGATGATTGGAAATACGCTGTTCGAGAAGAAAGATATTTACAAGTATAAATGGGTGAGACAGGAGGGTGGAATGGTTGTGGATAAAGCATTGATGGACTATGTGGTTGTGTCTAGGAATGTTATAGGAAGATTGTTGGATGTGAGAGTTCTGAGAGGGGAGGGTGGAGGTATGTCTGACCACTACGTGGTGGAGGGAAAGTTAAGAGCAGGTAAGAGATGGGTGAGAGCTAGGAGGGTTAGGTGTGGCAAGGAGGTTTTGAAAGTGAGTGAGTTGGATAAAAGAGAGAAAATGATAGAGTATCAGGAGAAATTGAAAGATGAGTGGAACGCAGTGAAAGATCAGGAAAATGGCAGTGTGGAGGAGGAATGGCAGTTGTTTAACAGTGCGGTGGTGGGGCATGCAGAAGAGGTGTGTGGTGTGAGACGTGTGGGTGGTGGTGTAAGAAAAGGAAGTGAATGGTGGTGCGAGGAAGTAAGTATGGCTGTGGCTGAGAAGAGACTTGCATATGAAGTGTGGCTGCAAAGGAAGGATGAGGAGCCATATGAGAGGTATAAGGAAAAGAGGAATAGGGCGAGAAGGGCTGTGCGTGATGCTAAAGTGGCAGCAGATGAGAGGTGGGGTAGGCAGTTGACTGAGAATTTTCAACAGAATAAGAAAATGTTCTGGAAGGAGGTGAAAAGGTTGCGAAAGGGAGAGTCTGGGAAGGAAGAGCGAGTAAAAGCAGAGGATGGAAGGATGATAACTGAGATGGATGCAGTAAGGAAGAGATGGGCAGAGTATTTTGAAAGATTGTTAAATGTAGAGGAGGAAAGGGTGACTGAGATTGTGGTGGATGGAAGGGTGCAAGGAATAAATGTGTTGGGAGAGTTGAATGATTCTTTGATCATGAAGGAGGAAGTGGAGAAGGCAGTATAGGAGATGAAAACAGGGAAAGCTGCACATATTGTTGGGTGTGCTGTGGAATGCCTGAAGGGTGGTGGAGTGACTATTGTTGACTGGTTAGTAAGATTGTTGAATGTGTGCTTTGTGAAAGGTATGTGTGCCAATTGACTGGGCAAGTGCTTGTGTGGTCCCGTTGTATAAAAGCAAGGGTGATAAATATGAATGTACTAGCTTTAGTGGTATAAGTCTGTTGAGTGTTGTAGGTAAGGTGTATGGTAGAGTGTTAATTATGAGAGTTAGAGAGGGTACAGAGGGAGTGATTGGTGATGAGCAGTGTGGCTTTAGGAGAGGGAAGGAATGCTTGGATCAGGCGTTCGCTGTGAGACAAGTGTGTGAAAAATATTTAGCGAAAGGCAAGGATGTGTTTTGGGCATTCATGGATTTAGAGAAAGCTTATGATAGAATTGATAGGTAGGCTTTGTGGACTCTTTTAAGATTGTATGGACTTGATGGTAGGTTACTAAAAGGGGTGAAAAGTTTTTATGTAAATAGCAGAGCGTGTCTAAGAGTGGGAAATGCTGTGAGTGATTGGTTTCCCATGAGAGTGGGGCTGCGACAGGGATGTGTGATGTTGCCATGGTTGTTTAATATTTATATGGATGGTGTTGTAAGGGAGGTGAGTGCAAGAGTGTTAGGTGGAGGTCTGAGTTTGGTGAATGTTGATGGTGGAGAGTGGAATCTGAAGCAGCTGCTGTTTGCAGATGATACTGCACTGGTGGCTGATTCAGAGGAGAGGTTAAAACAGTTGGTAGAGGAGTTTGGAAGGGTGTGTGATAGGAGGAAATTGAAAGTAAATGAGAATAAGAGTAAACTGACGTGTACGAGATAGGTAGATGGTAGGGGGATGAATATAGTTTAGAATGGTGAGTTGCTTGAGGAGGTAGAGTGTTTTAAATATTTAGGGTCACATGTTGCTGTGGATGGAAGAATAGATGCAGAAGTGAAGTTTAGAATGAATGAAGTAGGTAAGTTGCTTGGAGGAATGAAAAAAGTGTTTAGATGTCGTTCGCATAGAATGGATGTAAAGAGAAGGCTGTATGAGGGTGTTGTGGTACCGACTGCATTATATGGGGCTGAAACATGGAATATGGGTGTAGCAGAGAGGAAAAAATTGAATGTAATGGAGATGAGGTGTCTGAGGAGTATGTGTGGAGTGACGCGTATGGATCGAGTGCGATATGACGAGGTGCGAAGGAGAACTGGAGTTGTTCGGGAGATGGCTGGTAGAGTTAAGCAGAGGGTGTTGCGATGGTTTGGGCATATGGAGAGAATGGATAATGAGCGATTGGTGAAAAAGATAACTAGATCTGATGTGAGAGGTGTAAAGCTGAAAGGGAGACCACGAATAAGATGGATGGACAGTGTGAAGAGAGCGCTGGATGCGAGAGGGATGTCTGTTGAGCAAGGAAGAGTGGCTGTGCATGACAGAAATAAATGGAGAGAAATTGTGAATGAATAAATGATGATGCAGCCCTGAAGGGATATTCTCCCACAGTTGGTCTGATCAGCTAGTCAGGTCAGGTGTGGGTAAAGGGATGGGTCTATTATGATGTGGCAGGGGTAAACCAGTTCTGCTGTCGGGCCCTGCTGCAGATATCACTGATTAAACTGCGCAGTTGACCCTTGTAGGGTGTGATGCAGTGAGGATCTGTCCCTTCTCCCCTTTGGGGCTAAGATGTGAATGAATGTGTTTGAATGGATGAGTAAATTGCGAGTGTGTCGTCCTGTCTCGGCTACCTCCCTTTCCTTGGGGGAAGCAGCCTAGGTATATAGATAGATAGAAATTTCTTTATTAGTTGTTCGGACTACACGTAATGGGGTGCTTCTGAAAAAACCTAGTATTCCGGTAGCTGTCACTACCATTGGGACAAACAGATTCCCCGCGCCCTTTAAAAAGCATATTTTTCTTTGTTAAATATCTACATTGTTGTGTGAAACTGTTAATCATAGTATTGTCATATACCGTAATATAAATAATACAGATAGAACACGTATATATAACGTAGCGTGAATTGTTTATATTTATCATAAACGGAAATTAAAATATCATTGATGGAATATGATGGTCTTATATTATTTAATTCTGCTACATTTAGTGCAAGTTAGGTTCTTAATACATAGTTTGATCAGACTGTAAATTAGGCCTAGTAGGTATCTTGACTCATTCAGTCTCTATGTGGGCAGAAATTTAATGCTGAGTAAATACTGGGACTCAACATTTTGCTCACTCCCTTCACGCATGCGCACAAGACAGTCCAGTGTTTAAGTTTTTTCAAATGAGATTTGTTTTCAAAACAAACGCACTAGGGCTAATGCTTAAAATAATACAATTTAGACTAGGCTACTTGTGGTCTGGTTAGGTTAGATAAAGTAAGGTACTGTAATTGCTTTGGAGGGTCTGAGGGGTCAACACCACGGCCTTCTCAAACCGTGGCAGACGGGTCTTGTGATGTGCATGGGTGAAGGGAGTTAGCAAAATGTTGAGTCCCAGTATTTACTCAACATTAAATTTCTGCCCACATAGAGATTGAATGATTCAAGACACCCACTAGGCGTAATTTACAGTCTGAACAAACTATGTATTAAGGACCTAACTTGCACTAAATGTAGCAGAAATGAAATAATATAGGACCACTGAAATGGCGGGTTGCCATCGTATTCCATCAATGATATTTTAACATCCGTTTTATGTATATAAACAATTCATGCTACGTTATATATACGTGTTCTATTTGTATTATTTATATTACAGTATATGACATTACTATGGTTCACTGTTTCACACAACAGTGTAGATATTTATCAAAGAAAAATATACTTATTAAACAGCGTGGAGAATGTGTTTGTCCCAATGGTGGTGACATCTACCGGAATACTAGCTTTGAAAGCACCCCATTAGAGAGGCGCTTGAAGTTAAGAAACCCCTAGCTGGCTGTGAGCGAGAGTATGGAGGGTACCTGGTGGGGTTATGGGGTAGGAGAGAAAAGTGGGGGGGGGGGTTGGGGGGGAGTGTGGGACTATGAGGAAGGGAGGAGGAGGGGGTTGCTCTCCATCGAGCAGTGTTGAAAACACGGAAAAGGAAACGAACTTATTCCGACGTCTGTACATTGAACGCCTATTATCAAGGCATGTTTCTAGCCTGGCCTCATTTACTGTTTCAGTCTGTGTGCTGATCTGCATCATGGTTTTCATGGAAAAAACAAATTGCTAGGACAAAGTTTTATGTGTAGAAAATTCTATGAAAATAACTTTTTTATAATCCAATTTGTTTGAATTTGAAAAAAAAAAAAATCTTTTTCTGGGGTAAGAGTACCTCCAGTGTACACATAGGCATTGAAAGCAGATCATATTTGATGGTTGTAAGTGAAAGAACATCGTAGAAAACCAATGTAAAGAGAAAAATCACAAGAAAATAGCATGTTGAGAAACAGGGATACACTTTTCTTTGTCTGACGATAAGACAATAAAGCCCAAAATTTCGACCCTTGAATTTACCTTGATCCACTGTGTATATAATGGTATACTTTTAATATGTTATTTGGACGTCCCAAGGGATCACATTAAAGCTTAAATGATTACTATTGCAATTTTCCCTGGGTCAAACCACATATTGACTGGACTAGAAAGCCCATATGAGACTTCCTTTATCTTGGTAACAGTAAAAATCTCTATCCTCAACGAGTTTCGAGTTATAGACCCTGAGTATCCGTGACCTTGAGTTTGACCTTTCAATGCCACTTTCGATCAAAGGTCAAGGTATCAATTAAAAACCCATATGGGATTCCCTATATGCTGATAATCCCTCTGTCTTCAACCAGTTTCGAGTTATATCCCCCTGAATATCCATGACCTTGAGTTTTACCTTTCAGGTTCACTCAAGGTCAAAGGTCTTGGTGGCAAATGACAGCCTATGTTACGAGTTCCTGTATGTTCCTAATAGTAAATATCTCTATCTTCATTTCCAAGTAATAACCCTCAAAAAACGTGACCTTGATTTTGACTTTTCATTTTAATCACTTTCTTTGGGGTCCATTGCCCACATAACCTGAAAGTTCCATGTAATTTCATTCTGCTGTTTTTCCGTAATGTTGCAGACAAACAAGGAAATAAACAAACTTTACTAAAAACAATACCTTGCCAGACTCCGTCGAGGCATGGTAATTATTCAAGAATAATTTTTAAGATGGAAGGAAATGGGGGGGGGGGGGAGGCGTGGATATGTGGACCAAGGCTGAGGGAGGCGCAGCCAGAAAAAGGTTGAGAACCGTTGACCTAGACTGTGAAACTGTCACTAAATTCCACGTGCGTTTGACTTACCTCCCTCACAATAAGGCCCAGCATTCCTGTCCATGTGCCGTCTTTTTGCCTTGTGCCCCAGCTTCGGTTAGGTGATCTTTTATAGGTGTAACTGAGAAATTCAGTAAACATGGAACACGTCAGTAACAAATCTGTACATTACTGTGTATACAGGCATATGATATCTTGTAAAAAATATTAAACCACAGAGACATCCTTCAGGTTTTAGTGTCTTCAAAATAGGTTATGTACAGTTTTGTGATAAACATAATGGAACAATAATTAATCACTGCTTGTCATAAAAATGTACAAAAGTAGTAGAGGGATGTGAAACCATGAGGTGCATAATATGGATCGTCACTAAGATTTGTGTGAGTGAAAACCTTGCATCTGAAAAACCATTGGCCACTCGATCAAATTCTCTTGCATCTAAATATTTTTAAGCATGATCTTGCCTCACTGACAAATGAGCCTCAAAAGAAAATGTTGTTCATCATTTGATAAGGAAAAGATTAAATCCTAACTGAGATAATGTAGCTCTTCACTGTGAAGACTAATGATGTCAAAGTCTCTCCTCTCTCTCTCTTTGATTTATAAGGACTCCAACATGCATGCTTCGGCCTTGGTCACCTAATGGCGACTTTCCACACTGCTCGAACCCTACCAACTTTTCTACTTAGTCCTTTAACCCTGAGATTACACTATATGATCTCGTCCTTGGGCCTTCTCGATCTGCCATTTGCACCTCTATCTTTATCATTGACACATCCTCTGCAACCAGTTGTCATCATCCATCCTCTCCACATGCCCAACTCAACTCAGTCAACCCCTTCCCATTACAGCACTATTACATCCAAATCCATCTCGCCATTGACGGGGAGGTATAGTGATAGTCAGAGGACATAGAGTAAAGGAGTGTTACTTTTGTTTTTAATGCATAATGCAATGTGTAACACGAAATATCACCAAGCCATAGCTCCAGCCTCTACAGGCGACTGACGAGTGATGAGAGATGCTGTAAGATATATATTTTACTAATATATATTGATGGTGAAGGGGAGTCTACATGTGTTGCCGTATACTTTACAATGGGTGGAACAGTTGCAGCATTCACCCAGGAGAAAAACCTCCCCATTTTCCCCTTCACCTTGCCATGGGGATGGACCCTGGTCCAAACTCTTTTGAGATACTGTGTTGTATCTGTAGGATGACCCAACAGAAGTTGCTTATCTATAGTCGAAAGGACTACTCGGCTTGACAGACTGAGGTTAAGCAACAACAACATCCAGTGTACCAGTACTTTCTATGATACTCACTACTTTTGTGGCTTTGTTTATCAACTGAGATCAATACTTAGTTTAGCAATTAAACGGCAACTACAAAACAAAAAGAAAAAAAATGGAAAGACAATGAAGGCATACCATAGGCTTGAATGCCCTTCTGACAACCAAACAATTGGCGGGATAGACTCCCGGGTTAGGCTCCAGCAGCAAACTTCAAGTAAACACGATATAATTTGTTTATTTACCAGCATACAAACCTAAACCCACACAGTTATAATTAACACAAGACAACTCCAGCCATCCATGGATGAAGTTTGACGTACCTGAAGTTAAGCTTCTGGGATAAAAACTCAGCAACATTATTCATGGGTCCCCGGAAGGTGAGACGCTTGCCCCCCGGCACTGTGGGATCATCTACCATTATAGCTACTTGAGTTGGAAATGCTTCAGCTGTTATAATCAGGTGGGGCCGGTGACTGAACCTGCGTTTTAAAATTCCTACAAATAATACACATTGACTGTACAACCAATATTTTTATTAGATAATGTGTAAATATGTGACTTGCGAAGTAAATGTTTTATCTGTCGCTGTTCAGCCTATATTTAGAACTACGTATTATAATTCCTTCTCCCCTTGGGATTAAGATATGAATCAATGTGTGTGTGTGTGGATGAGAATATTGGGAGTGTGTCGTCCTGTCTCGGCTATCCCCTTTTCTTTGGGGGAAGTAGCCTAACTATGTAGATAGATAGACAGATATTATGGTCTGAGGACAGTTATCATCTGTCACACCTGAATATTGATTCGATTTGAAATAATTTTCCAACATTCATTACCAGGTTCTCTTCCATCCCATAGCTCTTGCCGTGATCATTTCAAGACTCGCTTCACACGCACACACACACACACACACACACACACACACACACACACACACACACACACACACACACACACACAGTTAAGGCATCAGAGAGACAACACGCCATATCACCTCAGTCTGAGCGAGCTGGCTACCCTTGGCCACAACTGGCCATACCTAAATAGTATCTTTATATGAGTCAATCTCTCTACTGGGTTTAACTAATCGGTGTTCCCAAACAATAGAGCAAGTTTAAGCAAAAGTGTTGCCCAAATAACAAAATACAGACAATTAGTGCAGGAATGTGCTGATCAAGTCCTGACTACGGTAAGTAAAAGCTTTTTCTTTCTTCTTAGAAATAGCACAGGAGGACCATCATATTTAGTAAAGCGAATATGGAAGGAATTAAGAAGAGGGATAAAGGTAGAAAACAGGATGATTACCAGGAACTGGTTGAAATGGAAACATAGAGCAAATTAGTAGCAAGGGTGAACAGATTGGAAAGGGCATTTCAGAATGAAATGGATGAAATTAAGGAGCAGTTGCGCATGCAGAAGGAGAAAAATGAAAAATTTGTAAAGGAATTAAACAAACAAGACAAAACAAGAAATGACCTGTCAGTTGAGTTGGGATCACTTAAAAGGAAGCGTGGTGAAATGGCAAGTACAGTACAGTTGTCAACCACGAGAGTATTATAGAGGAGTTCAGAATTGATACAGAGACAATTAGGCAAACAAGTAGTCTGATGGACCAAAACAGTGATACCGAAGAGAAGATAACCCAGGTGAATGAAGTGATGCAAAGTTATAAAGATGATGTGGAAACTACGTATGCTGAAGTATGCTGAAATGGTGAAAGTAAGGAAAGACATAGAAACAAGAGTCAAGGAAAAAAACATCAAAAAGGAAGTGAAAAGAAATCCATAACAACCTAAAATTGGTCAAAGATTCAGCAGATATCAACAAATCTACATTAATCACTGGTATAGAGGAAGAAGAAATAAAAAAAAATGTCGAGACAAAAAACAGATGGCAAATATAATGAACATACTGAAGGACGTATCAGAGGAAATCTGTAATAAAGACATAGAGGAACACAAAAGGCAAGGGAAATATGAGAGAAATTAGTCAAGGCCGCTGCAAGTAACCTTCCAGAGTCTGAACACTGTGGAGGAAATACTAAAAAATGCAAACTCATGGAAAATGAAGTATATAAAAAAGTTTAGATAAAAATATGCCTAACTCAAGAGGAATTGGGAATACAAAAAGAGAAGAGAGAGGAGGCAAAAACAAATAACGGGGGAAGATCAGAAGAAGAGAAGAGTACCTTTTTTTTTTTTTTTTTTTACAAAGAAATTGGATTGCAGGTACGAAAGTGGTACATAAATAACAGGGAACAAAAAGGAGGAAGGTAGTAGACTCAAGTTATGGCAAGTGTGTAAACAAGATGTCTTACAAAAACTTTGTAGCTTCTTGTAGTGCGTTTTGTAGATCAGTTATACATACATTAGACTCGTGGACGAGCGGATGTTATACGTGAGTAGTTTTGTAAGTAGATAATCGTCGTTCCCTTTTGTCATGCAATGACAGGAGAGGTAAAGATTAGTACGGGACTATTTTCATTTGTCTTGGAAAAACAAAGTCTCTCACACACGAGTGAAGTATAAAGAACGGTAGAGTTCCGCGAGCTACCTCCTGTCTCTCTCTCTCTCTCTCTTTCTCTCTCTCTCTCTCTCTCTCTCTCTCTCTCTCTCTCTCTCGCCCATGTTGCTAGCCTCCTTCTCCCAACTACCTGTCGGTTCTATGGCCAGTCTCCTTCTGATCTCAAAATCCTACATTCTGGTGTAGCAGGGGTCGTGTCACGTGTGCTCTACTATCGTGGAAACTTCTAGAATACTGTATGTCTGTGTGTATGTACTGCTTCCGGTGCACGATCAACATTCCATCACTTAAAGAGTTGGAAGATAATTTCCCGTTCCCTCATGTTGTCTGGTGCTCTGTCTATCTATCTATCTATCTATCATGCTTTCTGGTATTATTTGTATTTATAATATGGAATCCTGACAGGTGGTTAGGTTGAGGTACTCAAATGTAGATGGAATGGTGTCTAAATTATTAGAGATAGAAGACTATATCAAAGAAAAGGAACCACATATTATTTGACTAACTGAAACAAAATTAACCAGAAAGATACCAAACGGTACCATAAACTTACAGGAATACAATATATGGAGAAGAGACAGAAATTTAAGAAAGGAAGGAGGAACTAAAATCTTAACATAGAGAAATCTACAAGTCAAAGAAATAAAACCAGATATACCCTCGCAAGTAGAACTGATTGCACTTTGAAATTAACACATCTAATGAGAAATTAATTGTCGCAAATTTTTACATGCCATCCAATACCAACATTTGCGAAAGAGGTGAATATAAAAACCTGGCAGAAAGTAAAATTCAAAGTTCAAGAACATTACCACATAGAATGGAAGAGAAATCTGAAAGAATTATATTAACTAGAGACTTCAAATATAAATTGGAAATACTCTAGATGTAAAAATCCGTGAAAGCATTTGGAATCAAAAGCTCTTAGATCTTGTGCAGGAGTTCTTCCTAACACAGCATGTAAAGGAAAACACCAGAAAAAGAGGACTTGATGATCCATCAGTACTTGATCTTATATTTACCTGGCAAGAAAATGAAATTGACAATATAATGTATCACCCCCCATTCGGCATAACTGACCATGCAGTATTAAACTGTAACTTCAGGATTACATATGATGTTACCAGTAATGAGTGTTACAAAAACAGTCTAAATTACAAAAAGCACAACTATCGTGACCCAAAGAAATACTTCTTAGAAATAGATTGGGGACAGGAACTTAAAGGACAAGATTTAAATATTACATATAGAAAATTCTGTGATCTTTGTGAAATAGGAGTCCAAAATTTCATCCCTCAGCACAAAGCAACAAAAATGAAAATAAAGAATTGATTTAATACTGAAGATAAGGAGGTAGGCCATAAAACAGTTTGAGGAAGATAATATATATAAAAGTAGTGGTCAACCTAAGTTTTTTACAGCTACATCCAAAGAGAAAAAAGAGACTTCCTGTGGAATAGACACAGAAGACACAATAGTGAGAGGACATAGAACAACTATAAACAGGCAAGAAATGACTGAAGATAAGGAGGTAGGCCATAAAACAGTTTGAGGAAGATAATATATATAAAAGAAGTGATCAACCTAAATTTTTTACAGCTACATCCGAAGCAAAACCAAAGTTAAAGATAAAATACAGTCCATTACGGATGAGGGGATCATCTATACATAAGAGAAAGATATTTGTGAAGCACTAAATAAAAACTTCCAATCAGTTTTTGCAAAAGAAAGAAATTTCGACAGAGATGATATGAAACATGCATGCTCACACATATTACCAGATAAGAAAAGCAAATGATCATGACAGAATTTCAGGTTGGGTGCTACATGAATATGCGGAAGAGAAGCAGGATATGTATTTAAAATTCAAGGAATCCTTTGGTCAAGGTAAACTTTTTTATGCAAGGAAGAAGGAACCAAAGGCCGCAAGCCCGCAATTATTGTTCCTTCCAAGAGAAAAACAAAATACAAGAGAGGGCCATATTCAAGATCCGATCATTTCGAGATGCCCGGACACACTGCATTTGAAAGACTTTAGATCATAGGAAGCAGGAAATACAGACAGAGGGAAACAGTTCCAGAGTTGACCTGTTGCATAAATGAAGGACTGGGAGTAATGGTTAACTCTTGCATTAGAAAGCTGGACAGAAAAGGGATGAGAGTTTGCTGCCAGACGGATGCTATGCGCCCGATATAGAGGTGGAGGAATGCATGCAGACAGTTCAGAGGAGCAGTGACCATTGAAGTAGCAATGGAAAAGAGATGAAGATGCATCAGTGCGACGAAGAGACAGAGGTTAAAGGGAGTCAGGAAGAGGAGGAGAGTTAATGATACGAAAAGCCTTTGACTCCACCCTATTGAGAAGAGCTGTATGTGGGGAGCCTCCCCACACATGAGAGTTGTACTCTAAACATGGGAGGATAAAACCCCTGTATACAGTCAACAGTTGTGCAGGGGTAAAGAAAGTATGGAGTCGGCTTAGCACATTTTATCTCTTGGAAGCAGATTTTTCAAGAGATGCAATATGATCTTTCCAAGATAATTCCCGGGTGAATGGAACCCCAGGCATGTTCAAGGGTGATGCAGGATTGAGCTGGATATTATTAAACATTAGTGGGTACTCCCGTGGAAGATTGTTTCGGGTTGACAGGTGTAAAAACTGAATTTTTGATGTATTAAAAACGACAAGATTATTTTTACCCCCGACAGAGATACGTGCCAAGTCAGACATTAGGTGTGCCATAGCCTCATCCTTTGTTTGTTGAAATAACTACTGAGATGGACACTGTGGGAACCGAATGGAAAGGTGAAGGGAGGAATCATCAGCATACGAGTGGAAAGGGTTAGATGTACGGCTCAGAAAGTCATTGATGAATAAAAGGAAGAGAGTTGGTGATACGACAGAGCCCTGAGGAAAACCACTGTTGATAGAACTAGGAGAAGAACGATGGCCGTCTACAACAGAGGCTATAGAACAACCAGAAAGGAAGCTATAGGTGAAGGCACAGACAGAAGGATAGAAACCGTAAGAGGGTAGTTTGGAAATTAAATATTTATGCCAGACTCGATCGAAAGCCTTTGAGATGTCAAGTGCCATGGCAAATCTTTCTCCAAAGTCCGTAAAGGAGGATGGCCAGGAGTGTGAAAGGTACGTGAGAAGATCGCCAGTGGAGCGCCCCTGATGGAACCCATACTGACAATCAGAAACAAGGTTGTGATAGGGTAGATGCTTTAAAATTTTTCTATTAAGAATTGACTCAAAAACTTTTGAGACACAGGATGTTAAAGCAATTGGACAATACTTAGAGGGTTGGGAATAGTCATCCTTCTTTGGGACTGGGTGAATCAGAGCAAACTTCCAGCAAGAGGAGTAGACTGTAGCACCAGTCGAGCAGGGCAGTACTCCCGAGGTGGATGGAAAGCTGATGACAGGGAGTGCTGGAGCTCCCGTTTCATCAGCCCTCAGGACTAGTTCCTGACCATCCCCCTTTGCTGAACTTTTTCAGTGTCTCAGTTACACAGAGAGTAGGCCAGCATGCTCTCCAGTACAAATTTCTCTAACTATCTTCACCAAACTACATGCACAGTACACACTACACTTCCTTTTCAAAAATCAACAAAAATGGCGTCTATCAATCAAGCCTCGGAGTCCCCAGGGGGGGGGACCATAAATGCCCCCGCCATCTGCCCCTCTCCCGGTGACGACTCGAGGTGCCTGGAACCACTGTCTGACTCTCTTCTTCTTCATTTCTGCAACATTCGCGGCCTTTCATCTAACTTTCGCTCTGTTGAGCACCACCTCTCCTCCTCTAAACCTCACCTTCTTTTTCTGACGGAGACTCAGCTGTCTGAGGCAACCGACAGCAAACCCTTTTCTGTATCCTCCTACTTTCTCTATACTCATTTCAAAGCCAAAGGTGGCTGTTGTGTATACATACGCAACGACTTATCTTGCTCTCGTGTTCCTGAACTTGATTCTTCTGAATTCTCCACACTCTGGCTTCGGCTTTCCTGTCATTCTCTGACTAAATATATCTGTGCTGTTTACTTATCCCCTAATTCTACTGACTATCAAAAATTCTTCGACTATCTTACTTCTACGATGGAACACATTCTGTCCATTTCTCCTTTCTCTGAAATCTCCATTCTTGGAGATTTCAATGTTCACCACCACCATTGGCTCTCCTCTCCTTTCACGGATCCACCTGGTGAACAAGCCTACATCTTTTCTATCCTTAATTACCTAGAGCAGCTTGTACAGCACCCTACCCGAATCCCTGACCGCCTTGGAGAGAGCTCCAACATACTTGACCTCTTCCTCACAACTAATCCTTCTTCTTACTCTGTTAATCTTTTCTCTCCGTTGGGCTCCTCCGATCACAACCTTATTACCTTAACCTGTCCTATCACTCCAGTACGGCCTGTGGACCCTCCAGGGAAACGTCGTCTGTGGCATTTTGGAGCCGCGAACTGGGAGGCCCTCAGGCAGTACTTCTTTGATTTTCCCTGGAATGATTATTGCTTCCATGGCCGGGAGCCTTCTGAGTGTGCCTCGCGCATTACGGAGGTTATTCTCTCGGGCATGGAAGCATACATTCCTTTCTCATATCCTTTGACTAACGCAAGAAAGCCTTGGTTTAATCACGCTTGTTCTAATTCTGTCCGCAACAAGGAGAGGGCCTACAAAAGGTACCGGAGCCAACCCACCCCTGAATCACATCATCTTTACGTTTCTGCCCGGAATCGTGCTAAGTCTGTTCTTCGCTCTACTAAAAATAATTTCATCCATACTAAATGCTCTCAACTCTCCAACTCGAATTTTTCCCGCTCCTTCTGGCACCTTGCCAAAAATCTTTCTAACAACTTTACCTCATCATCCTTCCCTCCTCTTTTCTACTCTGATGGTTCTGTAGCTATTTCTTCTACTGATAAAGCAGATCTCTTCGCACAGACTTTCTCCTCCAATTCCACCTTAGACGATTCCGGTGCTGTTCCTCCATCACTTCTCCCCTCTGACTTCCTCATGGCTGACATTAAAATTTCTTCAGTTGATGTATTTTCTGCCATCACTGGCCTCAGTACTAACAAGGCATATGGGCCTGATGGGGTCCCTCCTGTTGTTCTCAAGAACTGTGCTTCTGTGCTTACACCCTGCCTAGGCAAACTCTTTCGCCTTTGTCTGTCAACTTGTACATTTCCTTCTTGCTGGAAGTTTGCTCTCATTCAGCCAGTCCCAAAGAAGGGTGACCACTCCCAACCCTCCAACTATCGTCCAATTGCTTTAACGTCCTGTATTTCAAAAGTTTTCGAGTCAATTCTTAATAGAAAAATTTTAAGGCATCTTTCCTATCACAACCTTCTTTCCGATCGTCAGTATGGGTTCCGTCAGGGACGCTCCACTGGCGATCTTCTCACCTACCTTTCAGACTCCTGGTCATCCTCCTTTCGGGACTTTGGCGAAAGCTTTGCCATTGCACTTGACATCTCAAAGGCTTTCGATCGAGTCTGGCATAAATCTTTAATTTCCAAACTGCCCTCCTACGGTTTCTATCCTTCTATTTGTGCCTTCATCGCTAGCTTCCTTTCTGGTCGTTCTATAGCCGCTGTTGTAGACGGCCATCGTTCTTCTCCTAGATCTATCAACAGTGGTGTTCCTCAGGGCTCTGTCCTATCACCAACTCTCTTCCTTTTATTCATCAATGATCTTCTAAGCTGTACATCTAACCCTATCCACTCATACGCTGATGACTCCACCATTCACCTTTCCATTCGGTTCCCGCAACGCCCATCTCAACAGTTACTTCAAGAAACAAGGGATGAGGCTATGGCACACCTAATGTCTGACTTGGCTCGTATCGCTGACTGGGGTAAAAAGAATATGGTTGTCTTTAATGCATCTAAGACTCAGTTCTTACACCTATCAACCCGACAAAATCTTCCACAGGTATACCCATTAATGTTTAATAATATTCAGCTTAATCCTGCATCATCCTTGAACATGCTTGGGGTTTCATTTACTCAGGACTTATCTTGGAAAGATCATATTACATCTCTTGTAAAATCTGCTTCCAAGAGATTGGGTGTGCTAAGCCGACTCCGCTCTTTCTTTACCCCTGCACAATTGTTGACTTTATACAGGGGTTTTATCCGCCCCTGTGTGGAGTACAACTCTCATGTGTGGGGAGGCTCCCCACATACAGCTCTTCTCAATAGGGTGGAGTCAAAGGCTTTTCGTCTCATTAACTCTCCTCCTCTTACTGACTCCCTTCAACCTCTGTCTCTTCGCCGCACTGTTGCATCTTTATCTCTTTTCTATCGCTACTTTAATGGTCACTGCTCCTCTGAACTGTCTGCTTGCATTCCTCCACCTCTACGACGGGCGCGTAGCACCCGTCTGGCAGCAAACTCTCATCCCTTTTCTGTCCAACTCTCTAATGCAAGAGTTAACCGTTACTCCCAGTCTTTCATTTATGCAACAGGTCAGCTCTGGAACTGTCTCCCTCTGTCTGTATTTCCTGCTGCCTATGATCTCCAGTCTTTCAAACGAAGTGTGTCCAGTCATCTCAAAATGATCGGATCTTGAATTTGGCTCTCTATGGTATTTTGTTTTTCTCTTGGAAGGAACTGTTACTGCGGGCCATGGCCTTTGGTTCCTTCTTCCTCGCATAAAAAAAAAAAAAAAAAAGAAGGAAAGGTACAAATTGACAGACAAAGGCGAAAGAGTATAATTAGGTAGGGTGTAGGCACTGAAGCACAGTTCTTGAGGACAGCAGGAAGGACTCCTTCGGGCCCATATGCCTTGTTAGTATTGAGGCCAGTGATGGCAGAAAATACATCAGCTGAAGAAATTTTAATGTCAGCCATGAGGAAGCCTGATGGGGGAATTGATGGAGGAACAGCACCAGAATCGTCTAAGGTGGAATTGGAGGGGAAAGTCTGGGTGAAGAGATCTGCTTTAGCAGTAGAAGAAATAGCTACAGAGCCATCAGAATAGAAAAGAGGAGGGAAGGATGATGAAGTAAAGTTGTCAGAAAGGTTTTTGGCAAGGTGCCAGAAGGAGCTGGAAGAATTGGAGTTGGAGAGTTGAAAGCATTTAGTACAGATGAAATTATTTTTAGCAGAGCGAAGAACAGCCTCAGCACGATTCCGGGCAGAAACATAAACAAGATGTGATTCAGGGATGAGTTGGCTCTGGTACCTTTTATAGGCCCTTTCCTTGTTGCGGACAGCATTAGAACAAGTGTGATTAAACCAAGGCTTTCTTGCATTAGTCAAAGGATATGAGGAAGGAATGTATGCTTCCGTGCTCGAGAGAATAACTTCCGTAATGCTCAAGGCACACTCAGATGGTTCCCGGCCAGAGATGCAGTAATCATTCCATGGAAAATCAAAGAAGTACTGTGTGAGGGCCTTCCAATCTGCGGCTCCAAAGTGCCACAGACGATGTTTCTTTAGAGGGTCCGCAGGCCCTACCAGAGAGATAAGACAGGTTAAAGTAACAAGGTTGTGATCAGAGGAGCCCAACGGACAGGAAAGCAGAAGAATTAGTTGTAAGGAAGAGGTCAAGTATGTTGGAGCTCTCTCCAAGGCAGTCAGGGATACAGGTTGGGTGCTGTATGAGCTGCTGTAGGTCATTATGTATAGAAAAGATGTAGGTTTGTTCACCAGGTGGATCAGTGAAAGGACAGGAGAGCCAAAGGTGGTGGTGAACATTGAAATATCCTAGAATGGAGATTTCAGAGAAAGGAGAAATGGATAGAATGTGTTCCATCGCAGAAGTAAGATAGTCGAAGAATTTTTCATAGTTAGTGGAATTAGGAGATAAGTAAACAGCGCAGGTGTATTTAGGCAGAGAATGTCAAGAAAGCCGAAGCCAGAAAGTAGAGAATTCAAAAGAATCAAGTTCAGGAACAAGGGAGCAAGATAAATCTTTCCATTCATATACACAACAGCCACCTTTGGCTTTGAAATGAGTATAGAGAAAGTAGGAGGAAACAGAAAAGGGTTTGCTGTCAGTTGCCTCAGACAGCTAAGTCTCTGTCAAAAAGAGAAGGTGAGGTTTAGAGGAGGACAGGTGGTGTTGGACAGAGAGAAAGTTAGAGGAAAGGCCGCGAATGTTGCAGAAATGAAGTGAGTTAGACAGTGGTTCCAGGCATCTCTCTGAGTCGTCACCAGGAGAGAGGCGGATGGTGGGGGAATTTATGGTCCCCCCCGCCGGGGACTCCGAAGCATGATATATTGATGCAATTTTTCTTTTTCAGTTTTGAAAAGGCAGTGTAGTGTGTAGTGTGCGTGTTGTTGGGTGTTGACAGTTAGAGAAACATGTATTGGAGAGCATGCTGGCCTACTCTCTGTGTTACCGAAACACTGAAAAAGTTCAGCAAAGGAGGGTGGTCAGGAACTAGTCCTGAGGGCTGATGAAACGGGAGCTTCAGCTCTCCCTGTCATCAGCTTTTCATCCACCTTGACAGTACTGCCCTGCTCGATTGGTGTTACAGTCTACTCCTCTAATCAATCATTGCCTTCCGTTCATTTAGTTCGCCACCCATACCAGTCACAAACAAATATAAGGGCATTCACTACCAGGAACGCATGCTGCAGAACACGTACTCTTAGCATGCCTAACTAAACATTTGTTGTATGCCTTCCACAGATTTCAATTTTTTAATGCCATGTATTTATACCACGCTGAAAATAACTGAGGAGGCTAGAAATGGAAAGATCATTTCACCTGGCATGGATGAAGCTGTGCTGCGCAAGATGTAAAAGAGGTTAATTCCAATTAAGGGTAAAAATGTATATTGACCATAATTCAAAGCTACACAGCAAGCGTGGTCAATTTTAAGTTTGGCTTAAACTGGAAGATAAGTGAAATATATGTATATATCATTGTTTCTTTAATACTCACCGCATTCAGACGGATTTAAACCATGGATATCAAAGAAATAATGTATGATTAGAGAATGACAATCGACTAGGATATGATTGTGATATGAGGAATCCAATAGGGTTGATACAAATGATGAAATAAACAAACAAATAAAGATAGTTCTGAGGTTAAAACTTTTAAGACGTTCATGGATATGTTTCGTGTAGCCTACTCTACAACTGTTTCAGGCCAAAGAAAGTATAGAAGAGATATAATTTTACGTTGCTTCGAAAGCAGCATACCTTAAATCGCTGCCATGGTCAACAATGAATGGGTCACAGAAACATACTTTTGCCATTGTTATGGTGCATCGGAGCGTAGTATCCTCTTGTCCGGTGATATATGGCATTTACAGAAGTAGCTGTTGTACAACAACCAATGGCGCAAATCACTGACCACTTACCTCAGAATGGTGAGACCATTGTTAGATTTTTTCCCCAACCTTGTATGTAGTGTTACCCACTTATATGGGGATAATTCCAGTTCTTCCCCACTTCACACGGTTTACTGTCATCTTCGAATCATAGAAAGAAAAAACAGAGATAGCTGGGAGATTAAATGAATATTGTAGGACAATCGTACACTTATTGATGCGGGCAACAAACTTGGCATGGACACTCATAATGGGATACTGTTTTGAAAAAGTCTGTTAACCATTTCATATTTCAAGATGGCCGCCATTTTCTTTTTTTCAAATTTCTTTCAAGTTGACTGTATGATTTAACTACGAAGAAGTTGAGCTGAAAGTACAGTTTAATTGCCGTGGAGAAGCCAAGCTGGGGGAGGCGGTGGCTGAACCGGAAGAGAGGCGGCCTGCAGTTGTAGGGGACCGAGGATCGAATCCCAGCTGGGCAGGGAACAGTTTAAGGATTTGAATTTCATAAAAAGCAGACTCTTCTGATCTAACAGATAACCTGCTGACATGTCATAATAATACCCCATTAATACCAGTACACCACTCCTGTATGAGACATCCCTAGCATCTATTCAATATGGACGGTGGGTGTTAGCGCCGAAGTGGTGACATGTGGAGGTGTGTAGGACAACTGGGCCTTTGGATTGGCCTTGAAAGCCTTTGCCCAGAGTCGGACACTTAAAAAAAAAATACGGTTTTCTAGAAAGATCTTCCACCATATTTCCTAAGAAAAGAGTGATTGTCAAGGCGCAACCAGGGCACACTGGTGACATCACTGCTGTGAAACTCAGCGTGGGGTCCAGTATCAGCTAAGTATCTCTAGACTGCAGCAGAAGATTTGTTTAGTGTCTCAAATGCTATCTAATTAGCCCTACAAACATAATCTACAGTGATGTTTTAGTTAGATAGCCACACCTGAATTGACAGGATGTGCCAGCGTGGGAGAGCTGAGCCAAGGGTAACGGGGTTTCAGTTATCCGGATGGCGTACAGATCGCATGGGACTTAATGATACTGGATGAACGATCGGGCTAGATGTAGGAAGTCTTTATATCCGAACCTAGTTGTATCCCATACTTGAATGTGACTGTTCAGTACTCTATGGTCAAAGGTGGTAAAAGGATAATCCTTCGACGTTAAACCATCAATAGTGCTTCCGATTTCGTGTATATGATACACATGTGAATCGTGTATAATACGTTCGTCTGTAATAATAGTCATGTATAATATATTAGTGTATAATAATGATTCGTGTACAATATGATACGAAATAGGCCGCATTGTTGACAGGTACAGTACGTTGCCAGCGTACGATAATGACAACCTCAGAGTTATGCGCCGCGACTATAGGAGAGTTAGCCGTTGTAAGGTACACATGGACGAAGGAGTGGTGTGTCCCTCTGTTCTTAGAAACTCTTCACCATTGTGGCTATGGACAGCATAGCCCTTAATCGAACAGTAACCACAGCCACCACTTTCCATGGAATAAGCATATCCCTCTTCCAGTACCCAACATCAGACAATGAAAGTGAAATGTGTGAGCCACTTCTGAGTAAGACTGAATGCAGTGGCAGTTGGAAGTGTTATCGTTTTGGTCTTCCCTCTACAGATTTATGCAGCTGCATATGTGAAGATTTGCATCAACAGACACCAACAATTCGATGCAAGGATAACAATTACACAGCACACCTTTTTTTTTCCCACTAAAGCACTACAAATGTAGATATAAACTGGACATACACCATGCATTTATGTCCATAGCGGGCATTAATGACATTAAAGAAGCTTCTAATGGGCCAACTGTTCACAAAATTGATTACCTTATGCATCAAAACATATGATTTGATACCAAAATTGTTAAGATCGGTTATCTATGTCAAGTTTTAGTGAAGAAATTGTATTTTAGAACCGGAAATGGTGTCCAAATTGAAAAAATGGATGCCACTTTATATTTTTGCGTGGCTAACACGTTTTTTAGTTAAAGCAGGATCAGAGGAGTATACATACCATTTTGGTGCTTGCATAACAAAGTGCATAAATTTTCGCCAGTCTGCGTCGCTAAATAACACAATCACATTGATCCTAGTAACAATGAGCATTGATGGGACCAGCAGATTTATCGTTGTCTTGTTTTCTTTTGAACTCTTTTATAATTTGGAGGATATGAATGATGTTAACTTGCCTCACAAGTTTAGGAGGAAAGAGATAAGATGTTGAAGTATGAGTCAGGCCTTTGCCGGCAGTCCAAGAGGCTACCCGTATAGGCTTATCATTTGGATCGCTGTATGGCAGGAAGGAATACACGCTGCCACTGGAATAATAGTATAATGTTAAATGAGCAAAAATGGGCACTGAAAGTGAAGGAATACTCTTAGCAAGATTTTAAAAATGATTTTTTTTTTTTCGATCTGATGACATACTTTCCATATCATTCTTGCTATTTCTAGATTATTTATTCAGCTTGAAGGAAATCTACCCTATACGAGCAGGAATTAATCTCCATCAGTCTAACCTGGAAGTTAGTGAGGTGTCATCGATGACGATGATGAGTGAGTTGGTGCGTGATAAAGCCTTATGAAAGTGGTGGAGGGTGTGGTGGTGGTGGAGAGGGAGGCGAGTGAAAGCAAGCAGCCTCGTTGTCTGGACCAGCAGGAGGTGGCTTTTGAAGGAGGACTCAGCGAAGGCGCCGAAGAAGGTTGGATCATCGCTCACCATCACCACAGTTACGCACCACAACACATCACGCAGCTGGAGATATAGATAGTAATTAAGCTTTTGCCAATACTGATTTAACGTCTTTGCTACCATAACACCCGTTCTATTCGTTTTCTTGTCAGGTTACTGCTGATGATTTTCAAGGTTGTCCATACCTCTATTTTGGCAGTAATGATAATAAGGAACATTAGAGTTCGGAGATTATATCACCTGCCGAAAAGGGTAATACTCGTAGCGGGTGGATAGGTGGTGAGATAGGGAAGGCGGGGCGGGGGGAGCAAGGGCTTTAGTTTCACTAGCCTACATGATGTAGTTTCGAGTTATGTTCATTTGTTCACATATCTATCTGCACCGCAGTACATTCATATTCCATGAAACACATTCTTTTAAAATGAATTGATATAGTACGATATCTGTTCTAAATTAAAAGCCAAAAACATTTGTTGCCTGCATTTATACAGTAGTGTAACATGTTCTCAAGCTTTTCATGTTTATTTTCTGTATTTTTTCCAGCCTGTCTATTGCATTCAACTTCGTAAACATACCTACATCTTGCATACCCTAGTGGTCTTGATCAAGCTTTACAGTGCCCTACCGAAAGTCCTGACCACATCGAAAGACTTGGTACTTATGGTCTTTCCTACGGTTATTTATACCTTGTCACTGGGGATGTGCTGCCATATGGGAATTAGTTATTGGATATTGATTAACGTCAGTCAGTATAGGGAGACAGCTGGTACTATCTCTCTTACACGAGTTAAATAGCATGCATTGGCTCTGGATGCAATACATATAAGCTGCTTTGACACAGTGCCATATAATAACCGAAACATGACACCAAGTTCGTTCTTATCGAACTTGGTTCACGAAACTCCGCACTAATGGTTATCAACCGTATCAGAGATCTGTTTTGGCGATAATATGTTTTTCTTGCCATTCGTCATGAAAACTACACAGGATATGCAGAGAAAAAGGGGGGGGGGGACTACTGTCACCCTTTATATCATGAAATTCCCCGGTGGGTCGGTGTCCACTGAAATTACAACTTCAGTATTTATTAGCAGAAACTGCGAATCTGGCGCCACAAGACGGGTTGGTATAGCCAAGTATATATTAATGTAGGCCACTGCTGAAACACAAGCCCAAACATTCACAGGTTCTGTAAAACAAGACATGTACCATACATTTTGTTGTCTATGATAATAAAATAAATCCATATGAGTTATTTCAAACATTTATATACAATATTGCTTGGATGATTCCCTAATGCAACAGAAACCATAAAACAATGTATGGCATACACATCACTACCAACCTTCGGCCCTACTGTAGAAGCACTCATATCTCAAAGTTTATCATCCAGTCTCATATCATTTCCCACAAAATATGCACAAACACGTGTGAACTACTGCACCTGCATCTATTTACCGTTGATCACATGCAATCCACATTTCTGCCAGAAAACGTGTTTACTCTGTCCTTTGACTCTTTAAAACGTCATCCTATAGAAATGCTAAGAACTTTCCGAAACAAAGTACTGTAGCATCGTTCTTGTTGATGCCTTGCCAAAACCACTCGAGCAAACAATAACCGCTTCGTTTCCACTCACAGAGTTTCTCTTTCCTGCACTGATAAAATTCTACTTTTCCGTCAACCCTTGGTCTGTCTATCAACTTTACCAGTAGTCTTTCACCAATATATATTTGTCTAGTTTTACTTGCCTCTGCTATATATCAACATTTCCCCAAAGGATATATTTACTGCTCTCACTGGCATCCACAGTAATAAAGCATACCACTGTGGTGGGGTCCGTACTATTGTTCTCAAGATCTGTGCTAATGATTAAACATGACCTCAGCAAGCTCTTTCGCCTCTCTAATTTAACATTCTATTATTTCTAGAAGACAGCGCTCGTTCAGCCTGCCTGGATATCTTTTCCCACTAATTTAACTCTCGGCCGCCCCAGTGGTCGATAGGCCAGAAAAAAAAAAAAAAAAAAAAACTCTGCCAGTTGCTCTAATATCTTGCATTTTAGCAGTCTTTTTAGTTTATTCTGTGCAATACGATTTTCACATACATTTCTTTTCATAATACTTTCACCGAACGCAAGGACTGTTTCTGTCACACGTGCTCTGCTATTTCTTTCAGTTTCCTGGACCATATTCTCTTCAGATTTTTAATAAATTCTTTGCTTCTCTGATAGATATCTCAAAGGCCTTAGCCAGATTCTGGCATTCTTTAATAATGCCTTTTTTACGACTTTTTACTTGACAAAATCTCAGTTACACAAAAGGAAGTTACTGTAAATGCCATCGTTGGTAATGTTACTCACAGCTATAATCAAGGCTTCATTAATGTCGAATTTATATGTTAATGAGACAGAAAGTTTTCTTCTTTGAGCAGTTTGCAGATCAGTGCACATAATTGGCCCCAAGTGACTTAAAGTTTAACCTTACCCGTTTTGCATCCACAGCATGAATCCAGGAAAGGAATGTCTGTGTTTCGTTGGTGTTATAACTTGCGACTGAGCTCCTGAATACTCCTAAGCCCCATGGTGCTGGGATCTCGTCTATTGCCTGTAGAATATATTTTGTCAGTGAATAACCTGATGCACATTTCATCAATAATTTACAGATATCTTTGGCCATGCACCACTCTGAAATATTAATATCACATAATTATATTAATAAAGTGACTTTTCTATACTCCGAGACCTAAAGTCTAGCAGTGACAGGCAACGTGCTGCAGTAGCGTTATTTTTTAGAGTCAATTCACCACCGCTGACGTCTATGCATGACCGTCTAAGGCCATTTACATTAACGTTAATTTAGCAGTCATTTCAGGCTTTGGGAAGATCAATATAACGAATGTCTCATGGAGACATGACAATATCAGATGAAAAAGAGACAAATTGTACAACTGAATAATCAGAATATGGGGTGGGTTCAGGAAGGAGTGGCTTCATAGCATACTCAAATTCTTAGTGGCTATTTTGCAGTCTTTGATTGACCTATGGGAGCACATAACATGACACAAGACTACTTACCAACTATATCCGTAGAAAAACGTAGAAAAGATGTAGGAATAATTATTATCGCTGCCTAACAGCTCAGCATACCATAACAAATAGTGAATGGGCGGCATAGGAGGGGTTCCCAAAAGTTCACAAAATTTGTCTAAAGAAGGAAAATACCTTAGGTTAAGTCCTAGTCACGACCGTTCCCTTCAAAGCAGTCTCCTTTGGTGTGCAGACATCGATCCCAGCGCTTCTCCCACGATCAGAACGCGTTCTGAAAGACCTTCAGCATCATATTGTTCAGTACCTTCTGGGATTCCTCCTGGATCTACAACAATGGTGTTAAACTTTAGTCCTCTCAGCAGGATTTTCATTTTCGGAATGAGGAAAAAAATTACATGTGGCCAAATTTGGTGGATGTGGGGGGTGGCAGACAAACGACAAGTTTACAGGGGGTGGGGGACAACTAGCATGTTTTTTTTTTTTTTACACCGAAAACAACTGGACAACAAGGGCTGTGTGCCCTGGTGCATTCTCATGGTGAAACAACCATTTTTTTTTTTTTTTTTATGCCACTTGTCTAAATATTTTAGCTTCACGTCCTCCCGGAACCGTCTCAAAACGTCAGTTGAACTTTGCATTCATGGTCTGTCCTTGAGGCACAAATTCCTTCATGTCAAAGAAAGCGATGAGCATTGACTTCACATTGCTCTTGACCTGACATGTCTTCTTTGGTTAGGGCGAAGCTTGGCTCTTCCACCGCAATGGTTTTTTGTTTGGTCTCCGGGTTGTACCAGTAAACCCAGCTTTCATCATCAGTAATGTCACTGGATACGGAGTTAGGGTCATTTCTGGCCAATTCCCTGAGCTCCGAATAGACCTCCATGTGATGCTGCTTTTGCTCATCAGTGAGGAGCCTTGTGACAAACTTGGCGGTGATTTGTCTCATGTCAAGGTCGCAAGACAAAATGCATTGTTAAGTTTAATACGATAAACTCACTGTGCCACAAACATCGTAGATTGTCCTCCTGTGATCTTCGAGGATGGTTGCAAGAACTTTAGCCAAACTGTCAGGAGCTGAACTGGTGGAAGGATAACCAGAACATGCATCATCTGTTGACACCAGTCCGTTTTTAAAATGCTTAAACCTGTCCTAGGTTTGTGTAACCCAAAGATCATTGTTACAAAATGCTTGTTTTAACATTTTATGAGTTTCTGTTACGTTTTTCCTGAGTTTCACATAAAATTCGATGGACATGCACTGCTCTTTCACATCCTCCATTTTTTAGATAACAGCATTTGCAAATTGACCGAAACACAATGACAAAAAAACACACACATACACTGAATGCATCCACCATGCTCAACACCACTTGACATATTAACAAACAATGGGTGCATGCACTGGCACCTACCATCCACACACCATACGACAAGTAGTTTCCACCCTGCTTTCAGATGTTGGGAAATTTTGGGGTAGCACCTCGGAAATGAAATTCGAGGTGAAGCACTGGATGGACAGTTGTGCAAAAGCGGACCAAACTTTAAAAACCGGTGTCAGTTTGGTCAGCTGATATGAAAATCCATATGACATTTGGTACGAAACGTTTTTGCAGAAATTAAGCCAGGAGGAAAGACATAAACCTGAATTAAAAGCTAGCAAAGTTCTAATTACAGCGTCCTTCACAACTACCATTCTGTTGAGCCAGAAGATAATGAAGAGAATGATTCTGAAGAATCCTTCAACTAAAATGCCACAAAAATACTAAAAGTACAAGACATCAACATATGCTGGCGATACATATTTGAATAGAACTCACCACACATTTGGGAAGGCTTCCACAAAGAAATAATAAATTAATTATTTAAAAAAGGTAAAAGACAAAGATAAAATGTTGTCTAGGCTGGGTCTCAACACAATTACCTAGTATTTTATGGACAACGTGATTACTTAAAAGGGAGTACTGTAGACTGTAACACCAGTCGAACAGGGTGGTACTCCCAAGGTGAATGGCAAACTGATCGTAGGGAGAATTGCATCTCCCGTTTCACAAGTGCTTAGGACCTGTTCCTGACCATCTCTCATTCAGTGTTTTCATTAGCACAGAGAGTAAGCTAGCATACTATCATATTATCTCTACCTCCAATTGTTTGCTTCACACTGCATGTATGTACATTAGACATCTTACCATCTGTTTCCATACCCTCTAAGCAGTGCAGTATTATCAGTATATTCGGTGGTACCTCAGGTCGCCACCACTGGCAGGGTAGAGCTGGTGGCACAGGGGCCTCCTGGTCTCAGTCTTATCACCTTAACCTGTCGTATCTCTCCAGTAATGTCTGAGGACCCTCCCAAGAAGTAGCAGCTGTAGTACTTTGGAGCTGCCCTGAGGCAGTACTTCATTAATTTTATGTGGAGTGATTATTGTTTCCATGGCCATCTGAGTGTGTCTTGTGCATTACAGGGGTTATTCTCTCAGGCATAGATACATACATTCCTTTCTCATATCTTGTGACTAGTGCGAAAAAAAAAAAAAAACGGTTTAATCACGCTTGTTCTGATGCTACCCACAACAAGGACAAAGCCTGCAAATGGTACAGGAGCCAACTCACCCTTGAATTTCATCCCTTTTATTTTTCTGATCCGAATAGTGCTGAGTCTGTTCTTCGTCCTGCTAAAAATAATTTCATTCCTGCTAAATGCTCTGTACTGTACTCTCCAAATCAGATTGTTCCCACTCCTTGTGGCACCTTGCTGAAAACCTTACTAACAACTTTACTTCATCATCCTTCCCTCCTCTTTTCCACTTTGCTGACTCTGTAGCTCTTTCATCTACTGATAAATCAGAATTTCACGCTCAGACTTTCGGCTCCAATTCAACCTTAGATGATTCTGGTGCTGTTCCTGAATCACTTACAACCCCTTGACTTCGTCGTGGCTGACATTAAAATTTCTTCAACTACTCTGTTTTATATCATCACTGGCCCAAATATTAACAAGGGCAATTGGGCCTAATGGGGTTCCTCCTGTTCTCCTCAAAAACTGTGCTTCTGTACTAACACCTTGCCAAGGTAAACCCTTTTGTTTTTGCCTGTCAACTTGTATCTTTCCTTCTTGCTGGAAATTTGCAGTCATTCAGCCTGTCCCAGAGAGGGGTGACCACTCCCAGTCATCTAACTATTGTCCAAGTGCATTAACATCCTGTATTTCAAAAGTTCTTCAGCCTATTCTTAAAAAAAATAAATAAAGCAACTTTCCTATCACATCCTTCCTTCCGATCTTCAGGATGAGTTCTGCCAGGGAAACTCCACTGGCGATCTTCCCGCCTATGTTTCACACTCGTGGTCTTCCTCCTTTTAGGACTCGGCGAAAGCTTTGCCACTGCATTCATTATCTCATAGGCTTTCGATCGAGTTTGGCATAAATCTTCAACTTCCACACTGCCTTCATGCGGTTTCTATCCTTTTATCTTTGCCATCCTTTTTAGCTTCCTTTCTGGTCGTTCTACTGTATAGCTGCCGCTGTAGACGGCCATCGTTCTTTTAGAGTTATCAATAGTTGTGTTTTCCAGGGCTCTGTCTGATCACCAACTCTCTTCCTTCTCTTCATCAATGACCTTCTACCTTGTACATCTAACCATATCCATTCTTAAACTGATGACTTCATCCTCCACCTTTCCAACTGCTTCCTGCAGCGTCCATCTCGGCCATCACTTCAACAAACAAAGGATGAGGCTATGGCACACCTAATGTCTAACTTGGTTCATATCTCTGATTGGGGTAAAAATAATCTTGTTGTTTATAATTCATCAAAAACTCAGTTCTTACATTCTTCTACCCGAAAGAATATTCTGCAAGAGTATCTGCTAATTTTTAACACTGTTCAGCTTATTCCTGCATCATATTTCAACATAACATACTTGGGGCTTCATTCTCTCGGGATTTATCTTGGAAAGATCACGTTACCTCTCTTGTAAAGTTAACTTTGAAGAGATTATGTGGGCTTAGCCGACTCTGTACCTTCGTTTTCCCTGCACAGTTGTTACTTTACACACGGGTTTTATTCATTCCTAGGTAGAGTACAACTCACATGTATGGGGAGGCTCCCCATATTCAACTTTTCTCAACAAGGTGAAGTCAAGGCTGTTCGTCTTAATAAATCTCCTCCTCTTACTGGCTCCCTAAAACCTCACTCTCTTCATCCCACACTGTTGCATCTTTACCTCTTAATCACTACTTCAGTGGTCACTGCTTCTCTGAACTTGCAACACTCCACCACTACGACGGGTGCATAGCAACCATCTTGTGGCAAACTCGCATTTATTTTCTCTCAAACAGTGTAATGCAAGAGTTAACCGTTACTACCAGTCCTTCATGTATGGGACTAGTCATTTCCGAAACTGTCTCCCACTGTATATCCTACTGTCTATGATCTCCAGTCTTTCAAATACAGTGTGTCCAGGCATCATGAAATTAAAGGATGATAAATTTGGCTCTCTGTTATCTTGTCTTTCTTTTTGTATTTTTCTTGGACGGAACATTCTTTCAGGCTCCTGGCCTTTTGTTTCATCTTCATTGTATTAAATTTTAAAAATCAAGTGACTGTGCTGACAGCGTTTATTGTAAACACTGATACTCGTCAGCAATGAACTGCGGGTTCGTCCTTATATTTTACTAACATCCGTGGTCTTAGTAGCAATCTCAATTCTGTACACTTTTTCCTCGAATCTGTAACTCCTCTAGCCCTGTTCCTCATAGATACCCAAATCACTCTGTCTTCTGGCTCCTCCCGATTTTGTTTTCCTGGTTACCATCTCCTCACAGACTTTTGTAACAAGAGGTGCACCTGTTATATCAAATTTGACAACGTTGCTGACACAATTTTGAACTTCATTTAAGCTAACTTTTATTAATCATTGTACATACTAGATTGCCTAAATATTACCAAATTCATCTGTACAGTTTAACATTCCCCCAATGCCTATTTCAGAAAACAGCGTATTTGACTCCATATCCACAGAGTTGACCAGCCTTAACCTCACCCTTCTATCTATATACCTTGGCTGCTTCCCCCAAGGAAAGAGAGGTAGCCGAGACAGGACGACACACTCCCAATTTACTCATCCATTCAAACACATTCATTCGCATCTTAGCCCCAGAGAAGGGACAGATCCTCACTGCACCACACCGCACGAGAGTCAACTGTGCAGTGCAGTCAGTGACATCCGCAACAGGGACCGACAGCAGAGCTGGTTTACCCCTGCCACATCATAATGAACCCATCCCCTTACCCGCACTTGACCTGATCAGTTAATCAGACCAAATGTGGGAGAATATCCCCTCAGGACTGTGTCACCATTTATTCATTCACAATTTCTCTCCAATCACTTCACCCTTATCACTGAAATAACCATTTTGGGTGATTTTAATGTCAATAGTATGGAATGGTTATTGCACTCTGCCAGGAATGACGATAAGGTCTAGAATGTCAGGTGTTTGCAAAATCATTAATCTCAAGCCATTGGTAAAACAACCAACCAGAATCCTAGATAATGCTGACCATATGGTCTATCTCTTAGACCTATTCCTGACAAATATCCCAGATCAGTACAGGATAGAGGTACTGTCACCATCTGAATCTTCCTACCACAGTCTCGTCAAAGCCTCATGACTCAATTGCCCCAAACCTCCCAGTCTGAACCAGTCACAGTTACCAGATGGCACTTCGATAGGGCAGACTGGGATGCATTTAGAAATTGTCTTCCTTACATTTCATGGTAATCTTTCTCCTCCACTGATATCGGTTCTACTCAATCCCACATTAATGACATAATACAAGCTGGTATGGAATTGTTTATACCCAATCAACAATATACTATAAGATCAGACTTCTCAAAATGGTTTGACTGCAATTGTGCCAGACCAACGACCCCAAAGTCCTTAGCATATAAGTTTTACTTAATATACAAAACATCTGAATCCCTCAGTCAACTTGAAATTGCGAGAAACCATGCAAAAGTAGTAACAAATCTCGCTAAATAAAACATTCTTCAAAACAAAACATCTACTGTACACTATTCAATAATCTTACAGACGAAAGAATAATTTGGTCAACTTTTGATTCTTTCAATAATAACTTTACAGTAATAAGTCATCACCCTTTCAAACAAAATCCTCAGATGGATATACTATAAATGACCCACGTGGAAAAAACAGACATCATTGCTAGTCCGTTTGCTACAAATGCTACCTTAGAGGAAGTCAGTGAGATCGTCCCTGTCCTAGAATGTGACTCTCCCGAACTTGTTGCAGTTCAGATACAGACTAGATACGTAAAATCCATCCTAGAGTATTAACCATCCAACAAAGCTCTAGATCCAAATGGATAAAAGTGTTCCCACAATCTTGCTCATGTCCTAGTCAAGTTTTTCAGACCATGTATAGGTACATTTTCTTTCCCTAATTGTTGGAAAGTAACCTTTACCCCCCCAGTCCTGCAGAATGGAAGTTCCCTTGATCAGTCTGATTACAGACCAATAACTATCACATCTCTTTAAAGTATTTGAGACTGTAAATAATATGCACACTTTTAAACATCTTGAATCCAACAACATAATTAGTGACAGACAGTATGGGGTTCGCCACGAAAGATCCACTGTTTATATATTCAATCCCTCCGCTCATACCATCTATCAGTCAATTGACCAACATGGATAAACCTATGCAGTAGCCATTGATATTTCTAAGGCTTTTGACAGGGTACTGGACCATTTCCTGCTATCCAAACTCTCTTGTTATGACCTGTCAACTATTGCTCTACGGATATCTCATATCTCAGCGATAGAAAAATATGAGTAAAAGTAAATTATGTATCTTCCAATTTCCACTCGAATAATGCAGGCATGCTACAAGAACCAGTTCTGGCTCCAAGCCTATTCCAAATTCATTTTAATGATCTCTTATCTATCACCCATAATCCCATTCTCTCATTTGCAAATGACTGAACAGCTCACAGTTCCTTTACACTTAACCACTCATTCACAATGTTTAATATCTCTAACTCGCAACTCAGTATAACAGTCTCCATAAATCAAAACTTATCTCCAGTAAGATCACTGAATGGGGACAAAATAACATTATCACATGTAACGCTACTAAGACCAAATATATACTGTTTACTAACAGATAGATATTACCTATTTCCTATATGTCTTTTAGTGTTGCTAACAGTCCTATCTCGAAAAGTATTGAAAGTGTCAGTTTTTCACTTAACAATACCCTTAGATGGACCTCTGATGTTAGATCACTTGCTCAAACCGCTTGAAAGAAACTTCGATTATTGTACGGAATCCTTAACTTCCTCACTGACGAGCAATTAGCTATAATTTACAAGAGTCATGTGTTCTCCCAGCTGGAATATGGCTTACCTTTGTGGGATGGATGTGGAGAGGTTGCACTAAAACAAGTGGAAAAAATCAGAACAAAGCTGTAAAGATTATTAACCCCTCCATGGCCGTGTCTCTGGAAATTGATGGGCCACCCTGGCCAGAGCCAGGACAATTTTTTAAAATACATAATTTTTTTTTCTTTGCCAAATTGAAGAGAAACGTCGGGCCCACCTAGCATTGCAATTTTTAGGTTAAAATGCCCACCCTGAGCTTCGTTGTGAAGAGCAGAAAACTTCTTCAAGTGACCGCTAGATGCCGGACTTTGATGGATGGTCGTGGAGAGCGCAGACGTGTATTCGTTGTTCTCTCCTCTAGCGTTCTAGAGCTACCTCACCGGCAATAGTTTTGTACATAGACTTAATAATGTTACATTAGCTAGATCTCATTTTCCTCCCAGGCCTATTAGAGATACAGGAGGTGTCTATATATACTTACTAAGATCGCCTTTGCTTACTCACCTCTGGAGTGTACCCTCCCACTGATCACTCTGGGGTGTGAGTTACACACAGGCGTGTCCTCCTGAGAGTGATTTGAGAGGGTAATCTCAGACTAGGTGTGTCTTCCTCAGGTACTTTGTCCCTTGCTCGCTTTTCTCTTTCTTCCCACTTCCCCCGCAAAGGGGAAGTGGTACCTATGGTGGACGCCCGTACTGCCTCCTCCCCCTTCAGGGAAGGAGGTAGTCCTGACTGCTGCACGGACAGACTGCCCCGAGACAGAATGACCCCAGACACATGCACCTCTGGACATAAGTGTACATAACGTCTCATTCGTCCTCATTCATACAGTTGGTTCTACTCCCCTTACCAGCCTTAATCCGTTCATCATCAAGAAGGTGATTGATGGGTGTGTAGGTGAGGTGGAACATGTGAAAAAACTTGCCAGTGGAGATCTCTTAGTAGAGACAATAAATTCTGCCCAGGTCAAGGATTTGCTGAAACTGAGGAAGTTCCACTGTTACGATGTCCAGACAACTATCCCGCATGCCATGAATTCCTGCAAGAGTGTTATTACCTGCAGAGATCTCGTGCTTATGGAGGAGGAAGAAATCGTACAGGAACTTGCTCAGCAAGATCTAATGGAGGCTAGATTCATTACAAGATTTTCGGAAAGCAGGAGGACGAAGACAGCAACCGTTGTCTTGACTTTTGGAAAAGTATCTCTTCCGGCTAATGTGAAAGTTGGATACGAAATTTTCAATGTCAGACCGAACCCCGTTCGTTGTGCAAAATGTCAGATTTATGGACATGATGAAATGACTTGTTGAGCTTCAACCGTGGTGTGTAGCAAGTGTGTGGCTGTAGGCCACTCTGCTGACAAGTACATCAGAGACTGAATGTTGCTTTCACTGCCAGGGCACTCACTCCACTACCTCTAGGGTTTGTCCCAAGTGGAAGGAGGAGAAAGATGTGTGCACAGTGAAGGCAACTGAGGGCATTCCCTTTTATGATGCAAGGATGAAGGTGAAGGAGTTGCATGTAACTCCCAAGCCTAATATCTCCTATGCATTGGCAGTTGTGTCCCATCCCGTGATGTGCACCATGGAAACGCAGACTGACCTCACATTCGCTCGTCATGCCTCACGCCCTACCTCTCAGTCTAAGCCTCCTGTACCCTCCAACTCTCTTACGAACATCCCTGTTGCTATCTCGTTCTCTCAAGCTGCCGCTGCTCTTTCGCAGTCAGTGCATTAAAAACAGATGTCTGACAAGTCTGATAAAATTAATTTGACCAAATTCACCAAGCCGGCACATCCTCATGTCCTTCCCGCTCCTGGTCCAGCGAGGGGGGAGAAAGAATAGCTCTTCCTCGGTGGAGTCTGGGAGCCTTGTTATAGACGAAAATATGGAGGTCCCCATGAGCAAGCACCGGGAAAGGTCCCCCGGTAGCCACTCGCCTGTTGGCAGGTGGCATAAAAAAACTAAGAGCACTGGCCACCCTCGTAAATCTTAAACCGTCGCTTTCACTATATTACAGTGGAATTGTAGAGGTGTTGGAAATAAGTTACAAAATATATCAACCTTGCTTTCCTTACACAGGCCAGACGTTGTTTGTTTACAGGAGACATGCCTGGAGGATCATCCTGATCCTCCACAGTTCAGACACTAACACTCGTATAGAAGATATGAAGGTCACGGAGTTGCCATATACACACAAAAATCACACCCAAAAACGGAAGTGAATCTAAATTCTACTCTGAAAGCTGTCATGTGCAGAGTAAAATTAATAACACGTATCTGTCTATTTGCTCTCTGTACTGTCCTCCACATGGCCCCATTGATAGTGATGCTTAAAATTCACTATTTGACCATCTTCCTGGCAATAAGTTAGTGTTGGGCGATTTTAACGCCCATCACTATCAATGGGGTAGCTTGAGGATCGATGGTTGTGGGGAGCAAGTAGCCGACCTAATACTACAGTCCAACCTCTGTCTTCTGAACAATGGTAGAGTGACTCGTGTAGATGATCGTACTGGCAACTTTTCGGCCATTGACTTATCTTTGGCCTCCCCTGGTATACATGAAGATTTCTCATGGGACCCTTATGATGACTCCTTGGGAAGTAAGCATTTACCCATCTGTGTTTCTTATACATGCGACATTGTTTCGGACCCTCCACCTCCAAAATTTAACTATAAGAGAGCAGAAATGGGATCCTTCTCAAGGATTGCCAATTTAGATATATCTGGGGAGACCATAGATGTTAAGGTCGAAAATGTAACTACTTCCATATTACACACAGCTGAGGCTGCTATTCCCAAGATTTCTACAGTTGATGCGAAGCATAGAGCACATTGGTGGACGCCGGATTGTCGACAAGTATTAAGAAAACGCAACAGGAGATACAGGATTTTTGAAAGTCAGCCCACTGAGGAAAATTTTATTGCATACAAACAGGCACTGGCTGAGGCAAGGAGAATAATAAGAAGGGCCAAACGTGACTCCTGGCGGTCCTTTGTGTCCAAGGTGACTCATACAACACCGTTAAGTAAAGTCTGATCCACCATAAGAATATTAAATAATAAAGGCCCATACTTCCCTATCACCAACCTGCAGGTGAATAACACCATCTATGACTAGCCTGTGGACGTTCCTAACATCCTCAAAAGGAGATTTTCCCATGTAAGTAGCTCAGCTAATTATGACCGGCGTTTCCAACATCATAAACGCACGGCTGAGCTACATTTAATAGACTTTGCCACAGAAGACTAGACTCCCTGTACAACCAAGAGTTTATGCTAGATGAACTGCTCCTTTCCCTAAAATCCTGTAAAGACACGAGCCCTGGACAATACACCAACACGTACGGTATGATCCAGCATCTTAATCAGGACAACCTGATTAAGATGTTAACATCGTATAATGAGATTTGGGCGTCTCGAACGTTCCCAAACTCATGGCACTTTGCGCACGTCATACCGATACCCAAAGAGGCTGGTTGTCTTATGAATCCCACTTCATTTCGTCCTATTGTGTTGACTTCTTGTCTATTAAGGTCACGGAACGCATGGTTAATAATAGGTTTCTTTTTGTTTTAGAGTCGAAGAATTTGTTAAATGATCAACAATGTGGCTTCCTTAAATACAGAAGTTCACTAGATCATTTAATGAATTTGGAGCATTGTACTGCAGAGGCATTTGCCAATAAAGAATTCGTGATTGGGGTGTTCTTGGACATCCATAAAGCCTGTGACATGACATGGCGACACGGTATACTAATGAAGCTCTATGGTTATGGTTTAAGAGGTAATTTGCCTATTTTTATTTCAAATTTCTTAAGAGACAGAACTTTCGCTGTCAAATTGCCCCATAATGTAACATTGGATATATTTATCCAGGAAAACGGGGTGCCGCAGGGAAGTGTTCTTAGTCCCACCTTATTTAGTATTATGATCAATGATATTCTGTCATCAGCTCCTATCCCGAGGAATCTTAAATACTCGCTCTATGCTGACGATTGTGCAATATGGCACTCTTCCCATAATGCACAATTTTCGGCTGGGCGGATTCAAGCAGCCCTTGATTCCGTCCACCAATGGGCCCTGCAGTGGGGATTTAAGTTTTCCGTCCCTAAGTGTGCCGCTGTAGTCTTCACTAATCGTAACGTACCTAATTTGTGATTAACTTTGGATAATCAGGCGGTACCTTTTCAAAATTCTGTAAAGTTTTGGGGAATACATTTTGATCGTCATTTGAACGTCAAAATTCATGTTAATAATTCGCTTGCTCGTTGTGATATATCAGTATATGTCCTCAAACCTAGTGGGTACTACATGGGGTGCCGACAGAATATCTTTATTAATGGTGTATAAGTCCCTGATTCGATCGAAGCTAGACTATGTCGCACAGGTGTATGGCTCGGCATCCAATGCCAACCTCAAAGGATTGGATGTGTTGCAGAATAAATGTTTGCGAATATGTCTTGAAGCCGTCCGTTGTATCCATGTAGCTCGTATGGGAGTGGAGGCGAATGTGCCTCCCCTCCGTATTCAACGTGACCACCTGGCTTTGCCACTGCATTCATTATCTCAGGCTTTCGATCGAGTTTGGCATAAATCTTCAACTTCCACACTGCCTTCATGCGGTTTCTATCCTTTTATCTTTGCCATCCTTTTTAGCTTCCTTTCTGGTCGTTCTACTGTATAGCTGCCGCTGTAGACGGCCATCGTTCTTTTAGAGTTATCAATAGTTGTGTTTTCCAGGGCTCTGTCTGATCACCAACTCTCTTCCTTCTCTTCATCAATGACCTTCTACCCTGTACATCTAACCATATCCATTCTTAAACTGATGACTTCATCCTCCACCTTTCCAATTGCTTCCTACAGCGTCCATCTCGGCCATCACTTCAACAAACAAAGGATGAGGCTATGGCACACCTAATGTCTAACTTGGTTCATATCTCTGATTGGGGTAAAAATAATCTTGTTGTTTATAATGCATCAAAAACTCAGTTCTTACATCCTTCTACCCGAAAGAATATTCTGCAAGAGTATCTGCTGATTTTTAACACTGTTCAGCTTATTCCTGCATCATATTTCAACATAACATACTTGGGGCTTCATTCTCTCGGGATTTATCTTGGAAAGATCACATTACCTCTCTTGTAAAGTTAACTTTGAAGAGATTATGTGGGCTTAGCCGACTCTGTACCTTCGTTTTCCCTGCACAGTTGTTGACTTTACACACGGGTTTTATTCATTCCTAGGTAGAGTACAACTCACATGTATGGGGAGGCTCCCCGTATTCAACTTTTCTCAACAAGGTGAAGTCAAGGCTGTTCGTCTTAATAACTCTCCTCCTCTTACTGGCTCCCTAAAACCTCAGTCTCTTCATCCCACACTGTTGCATCTTTACCTCTTAATCACTGCTTCAGTGGTCACTGCTTCTCTGAACTTGCAACACTCCACCACTACGACCGGTGCATAGCAACCATCTTGTGGCAAACTCGCATCTGTTTTCTCTTGAACAGTGTAATGCAAGAGTTAACCGTTACTACCAGTCGTTCATGTATGGGACTAGTCATTTCCCAAACTGTCTCCCACTGTATATCCTACTGTCTATGATCTCCAGTCTTTCAAATACAGTGTGTCCATGCATCATGAAATTAAAGGATGATAAATTTGGCTCTCTGCTATCTTGTCTTAGTTTTTGTATTTTTCTTGGACGGAACATTCTTTCAGGCTCTTGGCCTTTTGTTTCATCTTCATTGCATTAAATATTAAAAATCAATTGACTGTGCTGACAGCGTTTATTGTAAACACTGATACTCATCAGCAATGAACTGCGGGTTCGTCCTTATATTTTACTAACATCCGTGGTCTTAGTAGCAATTTCAATTCTGTTCACTTTTTCCTTGAATCTGTAACTCCTCTAGCCCTGTTCCTCATAGATACCCAAAACACTCTGTCTTCTGGCTCCTCCCGATTTTGTTTTCCTGGTTACCATCTCCTCACAGACTTTTGTAACAAGAGGTGCACCTGTTATATCAAATTTGACAACGTTGCTGACACAATTTTGAACTTCATTTAAGCTAACTTTTATTAATCATTGTACATACCAGATTGCCTAAATATTACCAAATTCATCTGTACAGTTTAACATTCCCCCAATGCCTATTTCAGAAAACAGCGTATTTGACTCCATATCCACAGAGTTGACCAGCCTTAACCTCACCCTTCTATCTATATACCTCGGCTGCTTCCCCCAAGGAAAGGGAGGTAGCCGAGACAGGACGACACACTCCCAATTTACTCATCCAGTCAAACACATTCATTCGCATCTTAGCCCTAAGAGAAAGGACAGATCCTCACTGCACCACACCGCACGAGGGTCAACTGTGCAGTGCAGTCAGTGACATCCGCAACAGGGACCGACAGCAGAGCTGGTTTACTCCTGCCACATCATAATGAACCCATCCCCTTACCCGCACCTGACCTGATCAGTTAATCAGACCAAATGTGGGAGAATATCCCCTCAGGACTGTGTCACCATTTATTCATTCACAATTTCTCTCCAATCACTTCACCCTTATCACTGAAATAACCATTTTGGGTGATTTTAATGTCAATAGTATGGAATGGTTATTGCACTCTGCCAGGACTGACGATAAAGTCTAGAATGTCAGCTGTTTGCAAAATCATTAATCTCACGCAACTGGTAAAACAACCAACCAGAATCCTAGATAATGCTGACCATAAGGTCTATCTCTTAGACCTATTCCCGACAAATATCCCAGATCAGTACAGGATAGAGGTACTGTCATCATCTGAATCTTCCTACCACAGTCTCGTCAAAGCCTCATGAGTCAGTTGCCCCAAACCTCCCAGTTCTGAACCAGTCACAGTTACCAGATGGCACTTCGATAGGGCAGACTGGGATGCATTTAGAAATTGTCTTCCTTACATTTCATGGTAATCTTTCTCCTCCACTGATATAAGTTCTACTCATTCCCACATTAATGACACAATACAAGCTGGTATGGAATTGTTTATACCCAATCAACAATATACTATAACATCAGACTTTTCAAAATGGTTTGACTGCAATTGTGCCAGACCAACGACCCCAAAGTCCTTAGCATATAAGTTTTACTTAATATACAAAACATCTGAATCCCTCAGTCAACTTGAAATTGCGAGAAACCATGCAAAAGTAGTAACAAATCTCGCTAAATAAAACATTCTTCAAAACAAAACATCTACTGTACACTATTGAATAATCTTACAGACGAAAGAATAATTTGGTCAACTTTTGATTCTTTCAATAATAACTTTACAGTAACAAGTCATCACCCTTTCAAACAAAATCCTCAGATGGATATACTATAAATGACCCACGTGGAAAAAGCAGACATCATTGCTAGTCCGTTTGCTACAAATGCTACCTTAGAGGAAGTCAGTGAGATCGTCCCCGTCCTAGAACGTGACTCTCCCGAACTTGTTGCAGTTCAGATACAGACTAGATACGTAAAATCCATCCTAGAGTATTAACCATCCAACAAAGCTCTAGGTCCAAATGGATTTCCCCAGTCCATCTGATAAAGTGTTCCCCCAGTCTTGCTCATGTCCTAGTTAAGTTTTTCAGACTATGTATTGGTACATTTTCATTCCCTAATTGTTGGAAAGTAACCTTTACCCCCCTAGTCCTGCAGAATGGAAGTTCCCTTGATCAGTCTGATTACAGACCAATAACTATCACATCTCTTTTTAAAGTATTTGAGACTGTAAATAATATGCACACTTTTAAACATCTTGAATCCAACAACATAATTAGTGACAGACAGTATGGGGTTCGCCACGAAAGATCCACTGTTTATATATTCAATCCCTCCGCTCATACCATCTATCAGTCAACAGACCAACATGGATAAACCTATGCAGTAGCCATTGATATTTCTAAGGCTTTTGACAGGGTACTGGACCATTTCCTGCTATCCAAACTCTCTTGTTATGGCCTATCAACTATTGCTCTACGGATATCTCATATCTCAGCGATAGAAAAATATGAGTAAAAGTAAATTATGTATCTTCCAATTTCCACTCGAATAATGCAGGCATGCTACAAGAACAAGTCCTGGCTCCAAGCCTATTCCAAATTCATTTTAATAATCTCTTATCTATCACCCATAATCCCATTCACTCATTTGCAAATGACTGAACAGCTCACAGTTCCTTTACACTTAACCACTCATTCACAATGTTTAATATCTCTAACTCGCAACTCAATATAACAGTCTCCATAAATCAAGACTTATCTCCAGTAAGATCACTGAATGGGGACAAAATAACATTATCACATACAATGCTACTAAGACCAAATATATACTGTTTACTAACAGATAGATATTACCTATTTCCTATATGTCTTTTAGTGTTGCTAACAGTCCTATCTCGAAAAGTATTGAAATTGTCAGTTTTTCACTTAACAATACCCTTAGATGGACCTCTGATGTTAGATCACTTGCTCAAACCGCTTGAAAGAAACTTCGATTATTGTACGGAATCCTTAACTTCCTCACTGACGAGCAATTAGCTATAATTTACAAGAGTCATGTGTTCTCCCAGCTGGAATATGGCTCACCTTTGTGGGATGGATGTGGAGAGGCTGCACTAAAACAAGTGGAAAAAATTACAACAAAGCTGTAAAGATTATTAACCCCTACATGGCCGTGTCTCTGGAAATTGATGGGCCACCCTGGCCAGAGCCGGGACAATTTTTTAAAATACATTATTTTTTTTTCTTTACCAAATTGAAAAAAAAAGGCGGGCCCACCTAGCATTGCAATTTTTAGCTTCCAAAGCCCACCCTGAGCTTTGCAGTGAAGAGCAGAAAACTTCTTCAAGTGACCACTAGCTGCCGGACTTTGATGGATGGTCGTGGAGAGCGCAGACGTGTATTCGTTGTTCTCTCCTCTAGCGTTCTAGAGCTGCCTCACCGGCAATAGTTTTGTACATAGACTTAATAAAGTTAGGTTAGCTAGATCTCATTTTCCTCCCAGGCCTATTAGAGATACAGGAGGTGTCTATATCTACTTATTGAGATCGCCTTTGCTTACTCACCTCTGGAGTGTACCCCCACACTGATCACTCTGGGGTGTGAGTAACACACAGGCACGTCCTCCTGAGAGTGATTTGAGAGGGTAATCTCAGACTAGGTGTGTCTTCCTCAGGTACTTTGTCCCTTGCTCGCTTTTCTCTTTCTTCCCACTTCCCCTGCAAAGGGGAAGTGGTACCTATGGTGGACGCCCCTACTGCCTCCCCCCCCCCTTCAGGGGGGAGGTAGTCCTGACTGACCCCCTACTACTGCACGGACAGACTGCCCCAAGACAGAATGGCCCCAGACACATACACCTCTAGACATAAGTGTATATTCATGCAGTTGGTTCTACTCCCCTGTCCAGCCTCAATCCCTTCATCATCAAGAAGGTGATTGATGGGTGTGCAGGTGAGGTGTAACATGTGAAAAAACTTGCCAGTGGAGATCTCTTAGTAAAGACAATAAATTCTGCCCAGGTCAAGGATTTGCAGAAACTGAGGAAGTTCCATTGTTACGATGTCCAGACAACTATTCCGCACGCCATGAATTCCTGCAAGGGTGTTATTACCTGCAGGGATCTTGTGCTTATGGAGGAGGAAGAAATTCTACAGGAACTTGTTCAGCAAGATCTAATAGAGGCCAGATTCATCACAAGATTTTCGGAAGGCAGCAGGACGAAGACCGCAACCGTTGTCTTGACTTTTGGAAAAGTATCTCTTCCGGCTAATGTGAAAGTTGGATACGAAATTTTCAATGTCAGACCATACATCCCGAACCCCGTTCGTTGTGCAAAAAGTCAGATTTATGGACATGATGAAAAGACTTTCTGACCTTCGAACGTGGTGTGCAGCAAGTGTGCGACTGTAGGCCACCCTGCTGACAAGTACATCAGAGACTGAATGTTGCATTCACTGCCAGGGCACTCACTCCACTTCCTCTAGGGTTTGTCCCAAGTGGAAGGAGGAGAAGAAGGTGTGCACAATAAAGGCAACTGAGGGCATTTCCTTTTATGATGCAAGAAAGAAGGTGAAGGAGTTGCATGCAACTTCCAAGCCTAATATCTCCTATGCATCGGCAGTTGTGTCCCTTCCCGTGATGTGCACAATGGAAACGCAGACTGACCTCACATTTGCTCCTCATGCCCCACGCCCTACCTCTCAGTCTAAGCCTCCTGTACCCTCCAACTCTCTTACGAACATCCCTGTTGCTACCTCATACTCTCAAGCTGCCGCTGCTCCTTCGCAGTCAGTGCGTTAAAAACAGAAGTCTGACAAGTCTGATAAAATTAATTTGACTACCTTCACCAAGCCGGTGTAGTGAGCTACTTTGTCCTCCCTGAATTCAGAGTCCCCCCCCTGCTATGCGCATGCGCCATTGGCTTGCGCATGCGCCGTCGGCCGCCAGATATATGCCAGACGTACGAATCATTCACGTTCAGACTCTGTGGAGAGAACGACTCGTAGTTGGTTATTTCGTCCCTCGATGAATTCGGAATAGGGCAGTTCACCCACGATAATCTCGACTGATATGCAGTGTTAAGTCTCTTATAGCCTTGGTGGCATATGTAGGTTCTTTTTCTTCCCTGCCATAATATACGATGAGTCGAATTCATCGGGCCAAATTCATGAAGGGACGAATCCACTAAATTACCAAGCAGCCGCCAGCGTCATATTACGAATAAAACAAGGAGAAGATTGTGTGATCAGCGTTGCTTTTCTTTTGGCTGTTACTAAGCCCTTTGAAGTTGTTTATTTGTATAGCCTACTCAGTTTAACAAGATGGATATTGCTTCTAGTGGGAGGTAAGTTCTATGTTGTTTATTAACTGCTTACTTGGGCCATTTTTTTTTTTCTGTTGGTACTTACGAATATCATGGAATGCTGGACATGCAAATAATATGATTTTCTGGTATTCTTTTACAAGTTGCCAATATGCGGTTCAGAGATATTACCACCATAAACGCATAGTACGATACCTAACTGTAAGGTAAGCATTCCACGGTATTATTTTACAAGTGCACAGGGATTTGGAATCTCAATTTTACTCTTACAGATATCTAAATCTCACCATTGCGAACATTTTGAACCCTAGAAACAACTTCCGCAAATGAATATTAACGCGAAAAAAGATTTTTGAAAATTTTCCAAAAAATTTCTCTCTACATAGTCTGGCGATATGTGAGACCCATTGCGGCGCGTGCCTAATGCATTGTGGTCCTGTCTCGCGTGTGTCTACCATCACGTCACGGTTCACGTGACTTATGGGTGGGGCTAAAGCATGTGTCAACTGTTACGTCACGCGGTATCTGCTCATGCGTGAAGTTCAAACTGATACAACTGGCGCGCAAATTTTAATTTCAGATACGCTAGGGTCCTGCAGGATTTGAAAGTTAGTTCGTCTCCTGCCACGATCTGTGAAGCCTGCAAAATTACCGTAAGTACTTCAGGAGCTGTAAACTGGTGAGTAAAAGGCATTATTTCATATTTACACCCGGTTAGATTAGGTTAGATGAGGTTGGGTTAATGTCAGGGGGGGTCTGGGGGGCAAAGCCCCCCAGTTAGAAGCCACGCCCAGGGCTGGGAGGTCTGGGGGACTTCGCCCCCCAGTTAGCAAACACGGACTCCCTAAGAAGCTTAAAATTTCATTTTTCCAAAGGATTTTAGTGTTTTCGGTTTGAATTTGATAACAGTTTCAGTCGTAAATCACTCGTTTTTGTGTGTTTTCCCCACCCAAAACCCCGCTTTCCCACAGGTCCCCCATTGTTCTTGGCACGGAAAAATATAATTTTATGGCTTAGCTTAGTTTAGCTTAGGAGATAATGGTTTGCTGGTGACAGCGGGCAGGCGATTGTTGGTGCAAGGCGGTGGGGAGTAGGCCAGACAGCCCGGCGCGCAGCGGCCTGGCTAGTGAAACCAATGTATTTCTGATGGTTTTTGATGTGCTGTGAATTATTCTGACCTTCATTTCTATCGCAGATCAATATATTATGTGATTTCCCCCAACCAAAAACCCCGGGTTAGCCCATCTCACCCATTCTTGTGGGGGGAAGGGGGGGTGGGGGATATCTTGAAATATACTGATTTGCGGCAGAAATGAAGGTCAGATTCGTTCAAAACACATCAAAAACTATCAGAAATACCTTGGTTTCACCAAAAAAGACGTCCTTGTGCACTTGTAAAAAACTACCCATTCCACCGCAGCACGTTGGGTTAGGTGCAGAAAAATGTACTGAGCAACCCGGGGGGGTGTATTGGCAACTTGTGAAAATTTACTCTTTCTTTCATGTACAATATTACTTGAAGTGGCTGGTGTTGAAAAGTGCTACATAGAAGATAAAGCCTTTCCCATTCACACATACTAAAGTTTCAGTCTGTGCCTTAATTCATCATAGCCTAAGTTATGTTGAATGATGTGCAATAATTTTAATTTCACGTTATTCAGGCCTGGCCAGTGAAACTTAGATTATTAATTGTGTAGGGTATGATGTCAAGTACAGGACGAAGAAATACGTACATACAGTAGTATTTAGGTTGGGTGTTTTTTGTTTTTGTTTTTTTAAGAGGTTTTTATGGTTGGTTTTCTTGTTGTTGAAAATTATTTAGGATACTCCTATGTATGTTTTGATGCCAAAATATGCAAGAATGACCTGAAAACACTACCAAAATAAGGAGGGGTACTGTACATACATTAGTGTTCAGAGGGTGTTTTTTGGTTATCAGTGGTTTTCCTGCAGGGTTATCTTTGTGTTTACCATTACTTTTGATATGCCTATGTGTGTTTTGATGTCTAAATGACTGGAAAACACTGTCAGATTAAGCATAGGTACTAGAGAAACATGTTTGGTATAGGTTGGAGGTGGGTATAGGTAGGGTCTGGGTGTGGTAGGGAATGGTGTTCATTATCCAGATGTTGCTGCTACCAGGATATGCCTTTGCCTCTACTGTGTCTGGATAACTGAGCGATTACTGTACTTGCATAAAAGTCTGGAAGCACCTTCATCAACTCCATTAATATGAAGCACCAACACAGTAGCATGGGTGCACTTAAAATTATTTTCAACAGTTCTGGTGCGTAAATAATTTGCTCTCATGGAGCTTTAATCAGAGTACATCATACCATAAGCAAAATTGAATAATATTTTGATTTTGACTTCCAGGGCAAGACCTTTACTATACTGGCCATAAAGATAGAAGAAAAGAGGAAGTGATCAGAAGTCCTGAGGAAATGGCTCGTGTTCTCCAACTGTAACACAACAGTCCCACTGGAGGCAACAGTGGATGGGTTGCAACTTTGCACAAAGTCTCAATCCACTATTACTGGAGAGGAATGAACAGTGATGTCAAGCATTATGTCTTTATTATAATGAATTTAGTCTGTGCATATGATACAGGAAGTATTTATCAAACCATCAACATTGTAGTACCATCGCCACATTTCATATAAATTACTTTATGTCACTTGAAAGTATGTAACAGTAACATAATGGCTTATTTGTCATCTTTGGTTATCTCTTAACCTGATACTTTTGCCCTACTACCACTTTGTGTCTTATTACTATACTTCCCTGGACACCCAAACTCTTCTGCTATTCAGTAAGACAGTCAGTTTCTTGCAGATTGCAGCGTGTGACAGGTGTCAACCGTTTACTCCGCTTAAGACCCAGGCCCCTGAAATGAGACCCATAAAAGTATAGGACCCACTGGAATTGGTGGGAGTAGATGTAATAGGTAAGGAATGGGATGTATACATCTTCAGTGTGGCCCTTGATAAGTTATACTGTATATCTGTACTGTACTTCAGTCATCGAAAACAATGCATCTAGTGTTCATTCTCCTTCCTTTTTAAAATTAAACCTCGTATTCAGTGCATGAAAACTTTCATGTGGTCAGTTTTTTAAAGGTTAGTGTATTTTATTCAACACTCGTTGAATCTCTATCTTCTCTCATTGCCTGCCTCGCTGTCTGCAACAAGTAGCTTGTTTCTCACATATGCGATTAATTAAGTTTCTCCCAGTTGCCATTAAAAAAAACAAAAACAAAAAGCCAAATCCCATTTTGTCTGCATCCAGCAATGGGACCTGAAGCTAGGCTACAGTTAGGTCAGGGCATTTAAGGGTAGGAGACCAACTTACGCCCTAGTAGCATCAACATAGAGTTGACCTAAGGTTTTTCTAAAATGTTGACGCTAATAGGGGCGTAGGTCGGTCTCCTACCCTTAAATGCTCAGGACTAAATGTAGCCAAGCCCCGGGCCGCTATGCTTCGATATGGGCAAAATGGGATTTGGCTTTTGTTTCTTGTTTGTGTTTGTTTGTTTTATTATTATGTTCCAGGATAAACTCCTTTTAGATTGACTGAGTGTTTTAAGATGCAGCCATCTGATTTTCACATGCTCCTAACACAAGTTTTCATATAAAACACACACACAAAAGAATCCCTCCAAAGTGACTAAGGAAAATCTCTTCCTTTGGGGAAAAGAAAAAGTAGATGTATGTTACAGAGAATGGTCATAATTATTTCTGAAAGTCCTTCCTGTCCCCTCATTAGTCCTAGATAGTAGTTGAGAATAAACTGCTGATTTGGCTTGTTTGGAGCAGGCATACATGTATGAGAACCTGAAGCAGGGTTTTGTAAAAAATGCACATGCATAAGGAACTCGGGAAGCAGTTGTGTTTTCAATGTAGGCTACTGGCATGAGGGACTATGAAACTTGGTTCATTTTCCTTTTTTTTTTTTTTTTTTATACAGTCAACTGTCAGTATATTGGCAACCAAATTTCTATAACAACCAAGAATGAGGACAGTTTGAGTCCTGAATTTCCTGCCCATTTGCTGCAATATTATGAGAGTTCATTCCTTCAACTTTGGTATGTTATCCATCCCCCCAAATTTTTTTTTTTTCATGTTTTTGTTAACTACCTATTGGATACGTTTGTGTGAAGCTACAGAATGTGGTGAATGTTTTTGGCATATCCAATAGAGCCAGGATTCCGGGGGCTTCAATGATGAGTGAATGGAAGCGTGGCCCATTGGACTGGGCAAATTTGGGCTGTCTGAACATTGCTGCTCCTCACCCTGCCCTAGGGTGGGAAAGGAGGTCTGGATGATGATGATGATGAATGATGACTACCTACAAGCTACATCAAGTAGTCTTTTCAGTAGGCTATCAAGGATGAAGTCAGGATGATATGTTTGTCTTTAACAGTATCAGTGTGAGTAAGTTTTTATGGACTGTCTATATCAGTAATCACACTTCAATCCACACATGAATTTCAGGTCTGGGCAATTTATGCTTTGTACTATAGTACCTTTATAATTGGATTTTGTTGCTTATATGGCTTTCATGCAACCACCCAAATTTTACTATTTAAGAATTCACATTATTCAGAAATGCTGAAAGGTCTTCCCAGACATTCTGGAATATTGATAGTTGACTGTACATGCTTTGCCTGTATGATTCAACTGCTTGCATGTTATGTATTTTTTATGTTCTGTGGGAATGGTTTCGTCTTGCATTGCCTGCAGCCTCAGTAATGTCTAGTTGTGCCTACTAAACTTTAACCCAGGTCCTCTGCCAGCTACAGAGGAAGGACACAGATATGTTTTCACCTGTGTGGACTTCTTCACCAAGTTTGTGGATTTCTCTCCACTTAAGGAAAAAAAAGCATGTGGGTCGCTCAGTGCATAAGGGCTTTTATCCATAGGTAATTTAAAAGAGTTTTTACTGTTATGAATCTGTTAAATAATGCACTATATTGAACAGTATATTTTGAAATGAAAATCTTCACATGGGTTGATTGCTTTGTATGTTTCCTAGATGGGGTCCACCTTTGAGAATTTTGTCAGACCAGGGGCGTGAGTTCTGCGCCTCAGTATTTTTTTTTTTTTTTTTTTGTACTGTACCATGCTTCCAAAATTATAGAGAGCATTATGTATCTTTTGACATCCCCTCCACTACTGAGCAAATATGCATATACTGTATTTAGAACTGTTGATATACCTCTTGGGAAATCATGTTACACTATACCGTAATAATTCAGTACATATTTCTCTAATAGCATTGAGAATGCATTATGGTATATACTGTACTAACTCCACTGTCAGCGTCTTTAAAGGTCAACAGTGACTTGTGCAAGGTCTATGGCATCAAGAGGAGCATAACATCTGCATATCATCCTCAGACCAATGGCCTAACTGAAAGGACAAATAGAACTTTCAGCACTAGACTAGCAGAGTTATGCAGTGACAGGTTCAATGACTGGGACCAGTACATTGAAGAAGTGGCATACAGCCTTCGCACACAAAGGCTGAAGAGTACCGGATTCACACCTTACCGGTTTATTTGTGTCACTGTGGTTGGTAATGTTGTGACAGTATTGCAACATTAGCCTTGCTTTTGGCCATCAGGTATGTGTTACTAATCCATTTCAGTTGGTTTCAGGATACAAGCACTTTGAATTATCAGCAAGACAGGCCATCAGACGGCTCAAATTGCCATGTGCAACACGAGATTCCCATGTCTGTAGGACAACAATTGCCAGGAATTTCCAAACAGGTATTCAGTCTGACTATATATTATTAACCCTGCCCTAAGGTCTCACCCTGCCCTAGGGTGGGAAAGGAGGTCCAGATGATGATGATGATGATGATGGACATTTATTCAGTGTTCCAAAAGTTATCTTGTATATTCAAACATTTGTATGCACTTGTATCATTTCAGGATACAGATGATATTGATTCAGAGCCAGACAGTCCTCCTGAGGTACCTGATGGCTATCTACTACCTCGTGCCAGTGACATAGCTTTGTATGTAGAACAAAGCATCAAACAAACAGAATTGCACAACCAGGTGAGTATGATAATAGTATAGTAGAGTTTAGTTGTTCATTATAAATATGATAATTATGGATACATCATTCATGATGATAGTTTAATAAGTCGTTAAATGATATTAACATTATTCTTGTTTGGTCGAGTTTGAATATGCACATGATCTTCAGTGTGCAATTTGAACTGTAATAGTGGTACAACATTTAGCATGATAATAGTAGAGAATTCTTCAAATAATACTGAGATTTCCAGCTAATATTTGCAGTTACCGGTATGTGTATAATAGCGGTGTAAGCATGTATATTTTTTACACGAAAACCATCCCACCCACAACAGGCCCGTGAAACAAGGGTGTACTGTATTCACATCTTGAAATTCCTGGAATACAAGCACTTGTGCAAACAGTTTTTGGTTCCTATTATTTTTACAGTACAGACAGAATGTTAAAGCAGCCCAGAAGAAGCAGAAGGCAGAATATGTTAAGAGGCAGCACAAGGGTGTCAAGACCTTCAGTATCCATGTAGGACAGATGGTGCTTCGAAAGAACTTGAGAAATGTTTCCCGCAAGAGTGGAAGGACGGAACCCAAGTGGAGTGGTCCATACAAGTAAGTTGTACCAAAAAATAGCATTGGTTTTTATGTTGTATTATGACGTAATGTGTCTGGACAAGCAACTGCAGCCAAGCAAGTAACCCACTGGGGCTGTCCCATACAGTGACCTGATATTCTCCTATGGCACACAGTGGCTGGTTGTCTGAGGTGCAGGGAGAGTGTTGAAGCTTGGTTCCTGGATGGATTCTGAATTTGCATCTCCGTCCAGTTAACATGGTCAAATAGAAGACTCTATCATTCTGTCATTTGTTGTATGAATATGACACAGTGTTGGAAACTATTAGGTTTCTGTCTAAGTTTTTAGCCACCTGGAGGGGAAAGAAGGGTTGCTGTTGAGGAATGAAGAGTTAGTAGTTAAAGGTGACAAGAAGGATTGGAGAAAATAGAAAGAATGGGAAGGATGACGAAGGTAGGGAATGACGTGGGTAGCTCAGCTGCAAGTGAGTGGGTGAGGAACCTACACCTACCACCTGGAAAGAAGAGTAGGAAGAGTTGACATGAAAGTTGGGAGAAAATTTGAAGAAATGAGGGCAGTCCCAGGAAATGAATGACAAAGGTAAAATAATTAGAAGGCAGCACAAATTATAGTGTGGAAATGATGGTTACCCCTAAATTCAAATTGGCTCCTGTGTAATGTGCACTGAGACTTTCCCGTGGTCTAATCTCTTTCCTCGTTTTACAGAGTGCTTGACATTGACTGCAATCAGTGAGTGGCATTAGAGTCAGTGAAGACCAAAGAAAACTTAAAATGCTGAATTCCATATGATCAGGTTCGTCCACATCTGAAGAGCCATTTGCATACGAAAGCAAGGTATCAGTATTATGACATTTTACAGTGCTTACCATGGGCTCCATTGCATGCATTGCACTGGAACGACATCAGGTTCGATTCCAGGGGCATAAGTTACTTTTTGTTCGGTATGTGCGGCTGACCACCACCCTTTCTGTCAATGTTGTGGACTCTTCAAGTGCTTGCACTGAGTGGTTGCCATAATCGAGGAAACAGTTTAATGTGCTGTTATGTGTAATAACCGTGGAACCAAATGAGGACTAGGATTGTACTTCCTTTGCTTTCTGCTTATATAAACGTTGCAGAGCATGTGTATAGGAGAATATTCTAAGAACCTAGGTTGTAATGGAAAATGGAGTACCATAACTCCATATTTTTATTTGCTGGTATGCACAGTATAAATCACTATGCGTGCCCAACCTAACAGTTAAGAATCAGTTGATCCACTAACACATCAGATTTTTGGTTATATCAACACTTTTTGTTAGTTTTGTAGAAATTTTTAGATTCCCCCGCATAAATGCAGTTACATATTTCATTAACTTTCAGGCTGATGAGAAGTGGTGCTGAGAGTCACTCTGAATCATTTTCTGATGTCCACTCACCACCATGCTGAACCAATGTGCCATCCTTTGGTAGGCGAATAAAAAATTACTCTTAGGAAATCCATGATTGGCAAAGACCATAGCATGCACTGCCATAAGTGTTACCCACGGCAACGATCCCTTCAAATAGCGACACAATATATTTTCATCAAAGAGCTGTACAACTTATTGCCAGTGACCATAGCAGGTACAGTACTAATTGGAGAATTTAATGTGGCAACAGCAACATTAAATAGCCAACACGTCGTCAGTCCTTTGAATATTTACTCCACTTTACAGTTACACTTCTTCCATATTCCCAGATTGCCAGAGATTTGGGCATCTCGAACGTTCCCAAACTCATGGCACTTTGCGCACGTCATACCGATACCCAAAGAGGCTGGTCGTCTTATGAATCCCACTTCATTTCCTCCTATTGTGTTGACTTCTTGTCTATTAAGGTCACGGAACGCATGGTTAATAATAGGCTTCTTTTTGTTTTAGAGTCGACGAATTTGTTAAATGATGAACAATGTGGCTTCCTTAAATACAGAAGTTCACTAGATCATTTAATGAATTTGGAGCATTGTACTGCAGAGGCGTTTGCCAATAAAGAATTCATGATTGGGGTGTTCCTGGACATCCATAAAGCCTATGACATGACATGGCGACACAGTATACTAATGAAGCTCTATGGTTATGGTTTAAGAGGTAATTTGCCTATTTTTATTTCAAATTTCTTAAGAGACAGAACTTTCTCTGTCAAATTGCCCCATAATGTAACATTGGATATATTTATCCAGGAAAACGGGGTGCCGCAGGGAAATGTTCTTAGTCCCACCTTATTTAGTATTATGATCAATGATATTCTGTCATCAGCTCCCATCCCGAGGAATCTTAAATACTCATTCTAAGCTGACGACTGTGCAATATGGCACTCTTCCCATAACGCACAATTTTTGGCTGGGCGGATTCAAGCAGCCCTTGATTCCGTCCACCAATGGGCCCTGCAGTGGGGATTTAAGTTTTCCATCCCTAAGTGTGCCGCTGTAGTCTTCACTAATTGTAACGTACCTAATTTGTGCTTAACTTTGGATAATCAGGCGGTACCTTTTCAAAATTCTGTAAAGTTTTGGGGAATACATTTTGATCATCATTTGAACTTAAAAATTCATGTTAATAATTTGCTTGCTCATTGTGATAAATCAGTAAATGTCCTCAAACCAGGCGGGTACTACATGGGGTGCCGGCAGAAAATCTTTATTAATGGTGTATAAGTCCCTTATTCGATCAAAGCTAGACCATGGCGCACAGGTAAATGGCTCGGCATCCAATGCCACGCTGTAGGATTGGATGTGTTGCAGAATAAATGTTTGTGAATGTGTCTTGGAGTCGTCCGGTGTATCCATGTAGCTAGTATGGAAGTGGAGGCGAATGTGCCTCCCCCTCCGTATTCACCATGACCACCTGGCCTTATCGTATGGCCTATGAACATCGAGGAAAAGTAATATCAGCAATGTGGCCTGTACCCCCCTGTACCAATACCACCACCTTCTGTGGGGGGTGCGTCATCCACTTGCCGTTCGCCTCCACTTACTAACTCAGGAGCTTGGTGTGGACCTCAGTGACTGTGACAAGTTGGTGTTTAAAAATATAGCGCCTTGGGAGCCACACGGCTTTACAGTTGATGTATCATGGCTCCCAGCACCAAAGGCCAAGGCGCCGGAGGTGGAGGTCCACCACTTGTTTCATAACATCATCGTTCGTCACTTGGGGTCCTATCAATTGTACACCGACGGCTCCAAGTCGAGTGAATGTGTGGGTGCAAGTGTGTGGTCGACTGAAAGTGCACTTTGGTGTCGGTTGCCGACTCATACATCTGTGTTTACCTCCGAACTTTTTGCTATTGACAAAGCCATAGGCTATGCTCTCAAATCTAGGGATGACTCATTTGTCATATTTTCGAATTCAAAATCAGCCCTTCAGGAGATTGCATCTTGCATTATGGACTCTCACGAGATCCAGGGCCACATCGTTAATAAGTTGCATTCATGCAACAAGTCATTCATGCTGATCTGAGTGCCTGGTCATTGTCGTATCTACGGCAATTAGCAGGCTGACTTACTTGCAAAGTCGGCTGTAGAGCTCGAGGAGACTTGGGACGTTCCTCGTGATCTACGGTCGAGTCTTTCTCTCGGAAAGAAATCAATAAATCTTCTGTGGCAAGGTCAGTGGACCAGACTAAATATTCCAACCTGTAAGCCGTACCTGGGCGACTGGGACACTGCCAACCGTCCCAGTCGCCTGGAAGAAAAAGTGTTGGCTCGTCTACGGCTTAATGCTACCTTAATAACTCACATGAAACCTTATATGGAAAGACGATTCCCGCCGCACTGTGACATCTGTGATGCGGTGTTATCTATCAGTCATATCATCCTGCGCTGTCGGCGATTTATTCGTGAACGTGCTTCACTTATAAATTACTGCGGCGCAGTAGACTCCCCTTTCACTCTTTCCACCATCCTGGGTGATGGGAACGTTGTTATGACTGATAAATTGATGGCTTTCTTGAGAGAGACCGGACTGATCAGAGTGATGTGACTTTTTTACTGTATGGTTATGGTTGGTTTTTATCAGCTGTAAATATGTATATATTGCACTATTAATTAGGGTTGACAGTTGACGTATTTGAAATAGTTCCTCCTTCCCACTGATCTATGTCTAATATTGATGTCCCTTACATTAAACCCCGTTCCTCGACTGACAGTCACCAGCTGATGAATGCAAGTGTGCAATATAGAAAGGTATTGGGCAGTTGCAGTCGATGGCAGTCAGTTGGGCGAGGTCCTTCACTTTTTGTACATGTTATGTAAATACCTTATACCACCCTGTTTAAGTTGTTCTAATTAGGGCCGACAGATGACGTATATGGAAATGTTCCTGACTCGTCTGGTTCTCTTTCATATATTGATGTCCCCTATATTAGGTTGTGCCTCAACTGACAGTCACCAGGTGATGACTGCAGGTGTGTAATGTAGAAAAGCATTACATATCTGCAGTCGATGGTGTTCTCTTGGTCGGAGTATTTTTACAATTAGTGTAGGTCTAGCTATTTGTCTCTGTAGGATTAAGTTTAGATTAGCGATTTGTCTGTTGGTGATTAGTTTTAGGGTCTTTAGATTAGGTTTTTCTTTATATATATATATATATATATATATATATATATATATATATATATATATATATATCTGTGTGTGTGTGTGTGTGTGTGTGTACGTGTGCATTAAAGTGTGTCTGTATATATGTATAGAAGTGTGTGTGTGTGTGTGTGTGTGTGTGTGTGTGTGTGTGTGTACGTGTGCATTAAAGTGTGTCTGTATATATGTCTAGATGTGTGTGTGTGTGTGTATGTATATATATATATACGTTTGTGTATATATATATATATATATATATATATATATATATATATATATATATATATATATATATATATATATATATATATATATATATATATATATATATATATATATATATATATATATATATATATATATATATATATATATATATATATATATTTATTTATTTATATGTATATATATATATATATATATATATATTTATTTATTTATATATATATATATATATATATATATATATATATATATATACGGCCTTGATGACCAGAGGCTTTGGCCCTAGTGGTCGATAGGCCGGAAAAAAAAAAAAAAAAAACTTCATACCGGTGGAAACTAAGCAGAAAAGCGACAAAACGTCGAACTATGAAATATCCATATTTTCACCCCCCTTAAAATTGCGGCGTTTCTGAAATGGTTTGCAATGCTTAGATATACAGTATGTATTATGAATGTCAGTACATAGTATGGGAGTGTTTTTTTTTTTATTAATGTTGATTTTTTCACATTTTTTTATGTTTATAGTGTTTATGCAAGTTTCAAGGTATTTTTGTAGTTTGGGTAGTGTAATGTGTGTGATAAGTGAGGCGAGAGGTGATATTTTTATACTCTAATCAGGTAAGTGTGCTCCTCTGTGTATATAGCTGAACCACATCTGCTAAAATTCGATATGAACTGCGATCGACACCTCGCAGGAGGGGATTAGCGCGAAGGGAAGGCAAAGTTTTCCACCCATGTATTCACCACGTGAACACCTCAGATGTTCCTGCAATGCTTATGCAATAAAAAAATATGTTGTTTATAATGTTTATTGTTGTATCGATTTCCTTTCATACTCAGAGTGGTATAAAGCATTTCGAAAGAGGGGATGATAGTTTTAGACTTTCGAGATAACGTGTGCTGCTGTGTGTGCGGTCAGACAACTATGAGGCCAGAGATTAACATGGTTGGCAAGGGAAGGAGGTGTTGGGAATGGTGAGGTTGTAATTTATAGTTATTACAATACACAGAGATGGTGACAATTTCTTCTTCAAATGCAAGAAAAAAAATAAGAAAAACGATACAAGGAAAGAAGAAAGAAAAGAAAATAACTGAACGATCAAAAATAAAATAATTATCTTTTCGCTTGTAGGGTTCTAGGTTGTGACTTGTGGAGTTTACAGCGAGCAAGAGGAATGCTTATCTCTCCACCCTCCCTTCCCAGGTCAAAAGCAAAACATAAGAAGTAGTCACTGTCTGGGAAACACACTTTCTCTCATTTCTTGACTTACTTTCTCATTCTTAAATACACTAACACTTGTTTCCTTAGTCAGCCGTACACTACTACACTTTCTTAGTTATTCTTATATCATCACAAACATAAATTTAGTTCTTTAAATACAGTAGTTCCTTACACATTATTTTGTCACTTTTTACAAGTTTTTCTTTTCATACTCATATTTCACAAATGAATGGTACGCAGGGAAGCAGGGAGGGCAGAGAGCCAAGTGACATCCGGGATGCGCCACGTGATGAGTTTTCTCATTCACGGCCGCCTCTCGGAAGTTGCACTTACGTGGCAACGTACCTGATTACTCCTGTCTACTCTTGTAGGTCCTTGGCCTTCACTGGGCGGGGGCAGGTTCTCAAGATAATGCACAGCAGTCCAGTCCCGTGCACCAAGTTGGTCCGTTTGGTCGCGAATTGCACTTAAATATCCCCGTGGTGCTGATAACTGTGGACCATATTCCTGTAAGATTTCGAACACAATGATGAATGAACTTCCTCATGGTACTTGTCTTTCCGATATTCTGATAGTAATAGTGATGTGCATTCAGAATGCACACGTGAACCAATTAAAAAAGAGCTTCTTCTAACATTTCCGAACGAGAAATGCACTCCACACTATCAATCTGCGTGTCACTCTAATCAACCAAATGCATGTTAACGCTTGTAGTCTTGAAATGGTAGGATTTACACTCCCACCACTATTGTTCATCAGTGTAATGTCAGTTATTTAATCTCCCACCGGTTGTTGGTTCTGTTCAACTTATCCATTGATAATACAAATGGTACTCGACTTAGTCTCCCCTCAATGATTGATACAAAATTCACTACAGTAAAAACAAAAAGGGGGGAGGTATTTTTACTTGGTATGATAAAGGTTAATTGTTTAAGATCGTTTTGGTAGCGTTTGTAGTTTTTGGCCGAGTCGAGACTAAGTCAGTACCACGTGTGGTCGTCGTTCCCAAAGCAGAGGAATCTTGAATTGGAAGGGGAGTGAGTTAGGCATGAGAGGACATAATTCCCTTGATTGGGTATAAAAAAAAATGACATATACTTTACTCTACTTTAATAATTCTATACTAGTTTTCAACAGACATTTATAATTACATGACCTTTAGTCATATGGAAAAGGGTTGTAAATTAAAACCAAGGTTTAGGCGACCATCATACAATATTGTCACCAAGCGAAACAATTGGAATATTCAAGTGGTTTCTGAGGACATCATACCTCACTCTTTATTGTCGGTTATTCTTGGGCTCGTCAATAGCCTCAAGACTGGAACATTTATGGGTTTGGGTTGTCTTTTCGAGCTGGCATAGCCTCAACACAAGAAAAATATTCACTCGTGTTCTATTTCGTCCGTGTAGTATAACCTCATCATGCAATTCACTATAATTCACAAACACTATCAATTCATAATTATTAATAGTTCATAATCATCATTAATGCATAATCACCAAGAATACATAATCACCCGGGCTTGTTTAGCCTCGAGGAACAACTCAAAATCACATTTTTGCTTACAACCACTAAGTTCCCTTCAACGCTCCTAATTTTCTAACATATTAATATAAGAGAAAGAAAACGGTTAATGAGTTTGAATTTCGCATTTCCGTTACATGATCACATCACTTTTCAAATTTCTATTCCTTATCTACAAAAAAAGAAGTTCACCTGATAGATCAATAATACCATTTCTACTACATTCAGTTTATAAAATAATTCATGAGTAGTGTAAGTGTGTATGTAGGACGAGTCTATGGGCAATACCACGAGATGGCCTCGTGCACACTCCGACGTCACGGTGTCTGTGGACTGAACCAACGTCTGTTATACACGACGTCTGAGCAGCGAGTGTCTACGTTAATCTTTTAACAACGTTACTTCATATGGTTCACGCCAAGTAAAGATTAAACAAGGAAAAGGGGCGGGGAAAGAAGGAATGTGGACAGCTCACCTGAACCAACGTCTGTTATACACGATGTCTGAGCAGCGAGTGCGGCCTCTTGGGCACCAAAGGACGCCACTGCTAGATCAAAGGAGATTGTGTTTTTGCGATATGGTGGGTTTTAATTCTCTTCACTATTTATATAGTAGTGTACACATGACGTTAGGACTTTTGACTGAATTGGGGAAAATTTGGGATTCAATCCTTACTTAATTTAAATACTGAATTTACCACTATCCCGCCTTGAGTTTGGGGTACCTTATGCCATCTACTGACGGCTAAGGCAAGCGGGATTATTTGATCCTCACAAATGACATTATTTTGGCCTCTTTTGACTATTAATCTTACATATTTGGGTTCTAGTAGCTTCATTAGTAAGCTTTTCACAACAATGATACGGAAAGAATTGCATACCCATCATTACTCTGTTTAAGATTTAAACTTGGCGCCCAACAACGACGCATAAACAAGGGGAAAGGCAGCATGCATCTGTTATTCATCACTCTACCAGACGGAGGAATTCCCATAGCTCAACACTCACAATTACGTCACCCATGCATAGATACAGAGATGTATACATATAAAAATAAAGTTAACCCTACATCAATTATTAACATATGAACTACTACTTAGGACAGGAATTTATAGACTAGTATTCAGATTACACCCTATCTAACATGAATACTAAATTTGTGGCGATACACGGCTCCCATGTTCAGAAAACAAATTTTACCCAAGACAATCATTTCTGACATGTGCATGGATGGAATGCTGTTACTTCTATAACTGCTATGAACACTTTGAATTGGAATATCTTTCCCCACAATCGGTGGCACCTGTCGGTCCACAAGACACCTGATGCATACCTCGGAAGGTCGCTTACCCACTTCATTAGGAGGTATGATCACTCCTTACACGTGATGTTATGAGGGAATTTATGCCCCAGTCAGCCTCAGGTTTTGGAGGATAGCTTGTCGCTCACCTGAGCTTGACAGGGTCTCTCAAGAGTGAGATCACCATGGGAGGCGCTTCCTTCCACTCTTCCATTCGCATTTGCATTCACTCTGTTCTGTTGTTTCCAGCTTTCCACCTGGAAAAGTGAGCGCTCATTCTGTCCTGAAGATTCCACTACCTCACAAACCGTGCTAACTGTAAGGTGAGGGGATTAATTACTCCCCTCGAAGTAAGGCACTTCCTGGTTCCAACAGGAACTCTTCTCTCTTTTTCTTTTTACACCCTCTCCTCGGGGATGAGTCCACCTGGAACATAACTTTAAGCAGTTATGTTCCACAACATTCGTCTCATGCACTTATCTATACTTTTCTAGCTAACACTCCTCTATGAGCCTCCGAGGGGCATTCCTCACTCACGGTGGTAATCGCTCATCTTCAGGCTCAGGGGCGAGCTCCTGTTGCAACGGTTCTAAGAGCCATTCCTCGATACCGTAATATGGTTTTGCCTTTTCAGCAGCCCTTTGTATTTTTTTACCATTAAATACATTTTCAATGATATAAACACTTCCATCTAGCAGCACTTCGATCACTTTATACGGGCCATCCCATTTGACATTCAGTTTCCTACAGGTACCCAGGTGTATGGTCTCTTTTTTCGCGCACACCAAGCTATTGACTCCAACCTTCTGCGCTCTCCTCCGCCTGTTGGCCACCTCCTGGTATCGCCTGGTCAGTTTCTGGTGGGTACTTTTGATGAGCGTGTGTGCTATCTCTAGGTCGTCCTCCTCTGCGTCCACGGAAGGCAATAAGGTACCAATGAGGCGAGGGGGATGGCGTGAGAAGAAGGCATAATAGGACTGTTGTCCCATGCTCAAGTGCACCGCTTGATTTATGACGGTTTGGCACGACTGGAGAGCTGAGGCCAACGCAGGGGGTGTCCGTTGCAGAGGGATGCTAGAATACTTTTCATAGTCCTATGCATCCTTTCAGTGGTGGAATTTCCCTGGGGATGATAAGGGGTGATGTAGAACAAGTCCAACTGGTTCCTCCGGCAGAATTTCTTGAACTCTCCACTCGTGAACTCTCCTCCGTTGTCCAGGACGATACCTCGTGGGGTCCCAAAGTCGGTGAAGTATTGCCCAAGACAGTGTATGATGCATTGTGTATGTTTGTCTCTGAGTGGATAATATTTCACAAACCTACTGTAGTGATCTATCACAGTAAGGACATTTCGGTAGCCCTGAGCTCCAGCAACCATATCGGTCAAGTCGATCCCGATACGTTCGAATGGTTTACTTACAGGCGGGAAACCTTTCCAGGGTTGCTGCAGCCTAGTTTCACCTTTGAATCTTTGACAAGTGGGACACTGTTTCACATACTCGCATACATCTACTTTTAGATTTGACCAATAGAATAGTTCTGCTTTTTTGATAGATTTTTTCTGACCTAGATGCCCTGAGATTTCATGAGCGTGTTTTATAGCTTCTTTTGTTAATGATTTAGGAATCACCAAACAATATTGGATGCTACCACCATTTGTTTCCTGAGCAAAATATAATAGTTCGTCAATCAATGCAAACTGGCTCAACATGGCTTTCGGTAGTCTTTTAGTAGGGAGCTTCTCACTATTCAAGTACTTAGCTAACTCGTCCCACATGGGTTCTTCTCGCTGCTTATTCCTCATTTCGTTTTGGCTAAATCCAAGCCAGCTGGTTTCTGACTGGTGGAATATCACTCTGACAGGTCTAGAAAGCTGATCGGCGACTACATTATATTTACCCTTGACATATTGCATGTTGTAGTCGTACTCACGCATCTCGAGAATCCGTCGGTTCATACGTGGGGATTTGGTTTTTCACTTAAAAATGCTGGTAAGCGGTTGATGGTCTGTCAAGATAGTAAAGTGGGAACCCCACAAGTAATGGTGGTAGTTGCGGCATGTGAGAACGACTACCAATGCTTCTTTGTCAGTTGTGGAATATTTTCTCTCGCAGGGATTGAGCTTTTTGGAAAAGTAACCAATAGGCAAGTTGGAGTTGTCTGGTTGGATCTGGCTCAATACACCACCAATATGGGTGTTGCTCGTGTCAGTGGTTACAATGAATGGTCGAGTCACGTTGGCTCTTACCAATACTGGCGCATTCACTAAGCTCGACTTCAACTGATCAAACGCGGATTGGCACTCATCTGACCATTCGAACGCTACTCCGGATCTTGTTAAGTTAGTAAGGGGAGCTGCTATTTTTGCGAACGAAGGTACGTGTTTTCGGTAGAACCCACACATCCCAAGGAATCTCCAGACTTCTTTTACTTTTGTGGGTCTTTTCATTTTGTTGATAGCCTCTATGTTTTTTGGGTCCAGCGTACTCCCTGCCACTGAGATTTTATGGCCAAGAAAGCTTACTTCTTTTAACCCAAAAGTACATTTGCTTAAATTTAGCTTGGCCCCATTCTGTGTGAGTAAAGTGAATAGTTGCTGTAAGCGACTCAACAACATGGGGAAGTCATCAGCCCAAATTATCAAATCATCCGAATAATTCTTCACCCAGCCTTGCTTCAACAATAGAGTAAGAATGTCTTGTATTCGTCGGGAAAATATGGCTGGAGAATATTTTAGTCCGAAAGGTAAGCGCCTAAATCTGTAAAGTGTGACTCCATCACTGAATGTGGTTAAATCACGGCTCTCCTCGTCCAACATGATTTGAAAATATGCCTCATGCATATCAAGAGTTACATAGTAATTATGACCTGCGGCCTGCTCGACTAATTCTTCTAGTCTAGGCAGTGGATAGATATCCGTGGCTAGATGTTGATTAACGTGGCGATAATCTAAACACATGCGCTTGCTGCCGTCCGGCTTGTTAACTAATACAATAGGAGATAATCAGGCAGCTGTTGATCTTTCAATAATTTCTCTCTCTTCCATGTCATGCAACATTTCAGCGATCACCTGTTTAGCTTGTTCAGGATATCGATAGATCGGTCCACGGCTGGGCTGTGTGTCTGCTACTTTAATGTGAACGGGGGGACCGCTGATGGTTCCTAGTTCTCCTTTTTCCAAAATGAAGAGGGGATCGTGTTGTTGAGCTAAAGCTAAGTGAGGCCATGTCTGTTCGTCAATTACCTTTCGGAGTCAATGAACACGAGTTCCACTTTCATCAGCTTGATCACTGGTAGGGATCAGGTCATTATGAATTTTGGTAACTGAGCTGACTGTACTTACAGGAGGGTCGTCAATAATTTCATACGAGCCTAGAATGGTACCTATCCGAAACAGTTTATCTTGTTTGGCTCTATTATTGAGGGGTAAATAGACTAGGCCCTATGAATTCACTTGTAATATGTAAGGGTGACTATTATGACTGAAACGCACTTGTGGGTAGAACAGTAAAGTGGTTTTAGGCTCCTCACTGACTGGCACGGCTATGAATTTGGTTTGGTATGGGGTGAGTCTCTCTACTGTTACGAGATTAATCTGTTTCAACTGTTGAGGGTTCCTGACGGCTCTGATAGGTGTGGCCTGGACTCGCTCAACTTTTCCTTTCCGCCGTGGCACATAGTTTACGACGTACGGGGCTCCTCCCCACATCAGCGCTCGTTGTGCACCATTCCAGATCAACAGAGATTGTCCGAGGACATCACATCCCAACAACATTTCAGTGGTCAAGTAGGCGTTCAGGACGACTGGACATCGCTGTTGATGAACTTTCTCATCTCCCACTCTGATCTCTACTTTGACCATACCCAGGAGACGGAGTGGCGCTCCTGTGACTCCCTGTAATCTCGGTGGATTTCTCCTCGTGTTTATTTCTGTTCCTAACCGCTTCACGGTGGCCTCTTTAAGTAAGGTATATCCACTCCCTGTATCAACTATAGTTTCCACTACCTTATTATTCACGCTGACGCTTATTGTGGGCGACGTTATGCCTGCGGTTAGTCAAATAGACTGATGGGGGAACTTTGTTTGGTTGGCGGTCTGCCTCGCATTTGGACTGGGTGGGTGAAATCTGTTATTGCTCCGCGTCGCTGCGCTGTGGTTTATGCGACCTGGGCACTCATTACTGCCTCTACGACATCCCAACTTACGGGAATCAAAACAGTGGCTTGGTGGTGGTTTTGCCCAACATTCTTGCAACGTGTGTGAACTCTTCAGACAATAACTACAGTATTTTCGCCTCGGTGTTACAGGAGGAGTAGATTGTTTTTGGTTGAGTTGTTCTAGATTTGTTTTCAAATCCCTTAATTGAGCTCTTAATTCAGTCACTTCCTTGTCTGACTCGGGTTGACGGTTATCATGGGATGGTCTTGGTGGAGTATCAACTACATTTGTATTTGAGGGATCTTCACTTTTATTGTCCCTATCCGGCATTGCATTAACTCGGGTGGTGTACCTCTCTTCGAGAAGCTGCCTCTCATTTTCGATCCTGTCAATGAATTTACGGAGTGGATATTTGTCATCAAGGTAACCTTCCAATTTTTCCCTAGACTCGAGCGGAAGACCATACCACAGTTTCTTCTTAATTCGTTTATCTCACGAGGGAAACTTTTCTTTTGGAAACTTTGTTTCGAGAGCCGCATGCTTACACATGAACCTATGTACAAACGCCTGGGGTGATTCTTCCCAGTCATAAGTCATGCTCTCTAGCTCTTGCCAGGCTTGATCTACACTCAACTCGATGGTAAACTCCGCGCTCAAGAATTTTTTTAGCTCGGGCCATGACAGTGCAAAATGTTTCTTTTGGTAATTATGAATGAAAGTGGCTAATTTGGAACCCATTCGACTTTTGGCAACCTGGATTCTGATTGCATTACTGGTATCAATTTGTTCAACCGCCTCACAAAACATTTCGAGGCGAGACGTGGCTTCTATCCCTTGAAGCTGATTTAATTCCAAAATTGGAATATCGCGCAGTTTTGTGAGAGAGAGCCGTGAATTCATAATGTGTGAACAAGGGGTCGAGTGTGAAGGCAACGTTCTATTTTTAGTACCGAATTGTTCATCCGCCTCATCTAATTGAATAGTTACATAATCTCTGGTAACAGTCCCCATTCTGTGAAAAATTTATTGAGGGGCAGTATTTTGGTCAATATCGTTACTTCCAATCCACAAAAATACAAGGTCACATTCCCACTCCAATACAGAATTTAGACGAGAGTTCTGAAAGAAATTCCTAACCTGCCTCCACTTGCCCGAAAGATTCTAATCTCTACGTCCTGAACATAGAGTTGTGGAGGTACTTGGGAATGACCAACCAATGCTACCCTTAACATTCTCACTCTCTTTACTATTCACTTCCCTTCACTTTCTCATCAACGCCAATAATTGGGGAACGATGAATATCCCACCGTTATTGCCACCAGTGTAATGGTAGGATTTACACCCCCACCACTACTGTTCATCAGTGTAATGTCAGTTATTTAATCTTCCATCGGTTGTTGGTTCTGTTCAACTTATCCATTGATAATACAAATGGTACTCGACTTAGTCTCCCATCAATGATTGATACAAAATTCACTACAGTAAAAACAAAAAGGGGGGGGGGTATTTTTACTTGGTATGATAAAGGTTAATTGTTTAAGATCGTTTTGGTAGCGTTTGTAGTTTTTGGCCGAGTCGAGATTAAGTTAGTACCACGTGTGGTCGTCGTTCCCAAAGCAGAAGAATCTTGAATTGGAAGGGGAGTGAGTTAGGCATGAGAGGACATAATTCCCTTGATTGGGTATAAAAAAAAATGACATATACTTTACTCTACTTTAATAATTCTATACTAGTTTTCAACAGACATTTATAATTACATGACCTTTAGTCATATGGAAAAGGGTTGTAAATTAAAACCAAGGTTTAGGCGACCATCATACAATATTGTCACCAAGCGAAACAATTGGAATATTCAAGTGGTTTCTGAGGACATCATACCTCACTCTTTATTGTCGGTTATTCTTGGGCTCGTCAATAGCCTCAAGACTGGAACATTTATGGGTTTGGGTTGTCTTTTCGAGCTGGCATAGCCTCAACACAAGAAAAATAATCACTCGTGTTCTATTTCGTCCGTGTAGTATAACCTCATCATGCAATTCACTATAATTCACAAACACTATCAATTCATAATTATTAATAGTTCATAATCATCATTAATGCATAATCACCAAGAATACATAATCACTCGGGCTTGTTTAGCCTCGAGGAACAACTCAAAATCACATTTTTGCTCACAACCACTAAGTTCCCTTCAACGCTCCTAATTTTCTAACATATTAATATAAGAGAAAGAAAACGGTTAATGAGTTTGAATTTCGCCTTTCCGTTACATGATCACATCACTTTTCAAATTTCTATTCCTTATCTACAAAAAAAAGAAGTTCACCTGATAGATCAATAATACCATTTCTACTACATTCAGTTTATAAAATAATTCATGAGTAGCGTAAGTGTGTATGTAAGACGAGTCTATAGGCAATACCACGAGATGGCCTCGTGCACACTCCGACGTCACGGTGTCTGTGGACTGAACCAACGTCTGTTATACACGACATCTGAGCAGCGAGTGTCTACTTTAAGCTTTTAACAACATTACTTCATATGGTTCACGCCAAGTAAGAATTAAACAAGGAAAAGGGGGGGAGGAGAAAGGAGGAATGTGGACAGCTCACCTGAACCAACGTCTGTTATACACGATGTCTGAGCAGCGAGTGCGGCCTCTTGGGCACCAAAGGACGCCACTGCTAGATCAAAGGAGATTGTGTTTTTGCGATATGGTGGGTTTTAATTCTCTTCACTATTTATATAGTAGTGTACACATGACGTTAGGACTTTTGATTGAATTGGGGAAAATTTGGGATTCAATCCTTACTTAATTTAAATACTGAATTTACCACTATCCCGCCTTGAGTTTGGGGTAGCTTATGCCATCTGGTGACGGCTAAGGCAAGCGGGACTATTTGATCTTCACAAATGACATTATTTTGGCCTTTTTTGACTATTAATCTTACATATTTGGGTTCTAGTAGCTTCATTAGTAAGCTTTTCACAACAATGATACGGAAAGAATTGCATACCCATCATTACTCTGTTTAAGGTTTAAACTTGGCGCCCAACAACGACGCATAAACAAGGGGAAAGGCAGCATGCATCTGTTATTCATCACTCTACCAGACGGAGGAATTCCCATAGCTCAACACTCACAATTACGTCACCCATGCATAGATACAGAGATGTATACATATAAAAATAAAGTTAACCCTACATCAATTATTAACATATGAACTACTACTTAGGACAGGAATTTATAGACTAGTATTCAGATTACACCCTATCTATCTTAGAAATTACAGTACCTCTAAACACATTCATGAATGCTAAATTTGTGGCACTACAGTCTGCGACTGCATCTGGTTTTCGAATGCATTTACGTGTCACATGATCTATTTTCAGCGTGTCAGCGAGAACTCCTGTGTATACAGTTGAGACTTGAGAGCAAGTGCACATCATGCTTGTCTCGCCACTGCAGGGCAAGAAGATTCGTGCATCAGTGCAGCTCGACGGTGTCTCTCACTCTTGCTCATTTCTGAACATTGGCATTCTGCATCGGTTAGACTACACTGTACCAAACGACCCAATATTCCTGGCAAGCACGTGCAATGCCAGTTCTGAAGAGGTGTATCAGTTACCTGTGTAGAGAATTATTTGTGTAGAGTATGTGACCTCTACCGACATAATCTGCCATCATTTTTTCACTACTGCGCCAGATATGCCAATATGATTGTTATGGGGGCTTTCAGTTATTGCCCTGGTGTATATTATCATATCCAAGACAACACTCATCTCAGCGTCACACAGTACAAATATCTTTATGCCAAAAATATGATGTTTCAATGGGATGTACTTTTTGAAAGAAATATGGCCACGAAATAACATTAGCAACTTGTCAATCACCACCTTTTGAAAAGTCCCAAAATAGCATTTTATTGTGCCTTTGAGGTTCTCCAAAACAGGCCTTATGCTGTGCAAACTGTCTTTAGGGTCCGTGAAAGTGTTATCGGAGAAATAGAGGAACCATAGAATGTTCTGGTACATGTTCTGAGACTTATTCGCCGAATCCGTCAACACGAGTAAGAACATCAGTCGTCCATTATTCATTACACGTTTCTTCACCAAAAGCATCAACATCATCAGCACCAAGAACATGTACAAGGAAGGCACTGTCATGTCAGTCCAAAACCATGTCCTGTAGGTCGCATGTTCTCCGTCATTAGCGACAGCATGTAGAAAAGAAAAACTCTTGGTCTCCTTTGCAGTGTCATGAGGTACTCATCAAATAGCAACAGGAAGAAACTGAGCACTGAGCTGTTTGTCGTCAGTCCTGTTGTGTCACGTACACCAGTCACTGTTGTCAAATGTAAAGGTCCACGGTGGGAAGTCAGTTGTCGATGTCCATGAGTATGATGCACGGGAATGTGATGCCTTTACCTGTGACTGCTGCCTGGAGTGCCTCTTGATCCTTTGCAGGCTGTCACATTTCACTATAAATATTCTAGTCTGCTGTGAAGGCAGAGGGGCAGACAGGTTTCCAGTGCTAAGGATGATGTCCTAGGAGCTGGCTCATGTGGTGCAGCTGTGCGGGATGATGAAAGGCCACGTGAGGTGGTGGGAAGTGGTGGTGACAGGAGAGTCCGGGTGGAGAAACTCACTCTGTGCTCCTGCTGCAAATACCCTTGCTACGTGTTTGTCTCCTTCTCAGCCTCTTCTCCAGCAAATAATTACTTTCCCACCTCCTTTTTCTTAACCAGTGGTCCAGCAATCTTGCAGCATGAAGGATGTGGAGCATTGTCAGAGTTATCGTCATTATCGTCCTCCTCAGTTGGCGTCTTGTACCACTTATGACTGATATCGTCTGAGAGGTCATCTGTGTTGATTCCAAGTTCGTCCTAAGACCTAATATGATCGTCATCACTCTCCCCATCCATGGGGAAGAGTCCAACCCATATTTCATGGGTTTTAAGGCCCTGGTGTGAGTGAAAGTGTATCGGTGGGAGAGGGTGCTGGCCTTGAGGGGACCGAAGATCAGACATCCACTCATGACTATGTCATGCGCTGTAATGACAGCAGAGTGGTCTGGAGGATAGAGTAGGTCAGTGTCAACATGCCCCAGGCCTTCGTTCCCTTCCTAAAATTATTCATAGTTTTTTACAGATCGCACCGCATTGATACCACCTGCCACGCTATGGTAAAGCATCGTTCAACATCAGCGGCCACAGAGAGGTTAATAATCCTGCATTCACAAAGGTTCAACTGTCACATTGCTATATTGCAGAACTTCAGCTTATCAGATATCTTTTATTCCTCGAACTTCATCTTCTTGGAACTCACTTCCCCAAAATAGTTTCTCCCCAAAATTCAACCTATAGCAGTTCAAGTCCAACTGTTACAGATTATTTATGAATGAAGGAACCTGTCTGGTGCATGGATTAGTATTCTTTTAATAAGTTTTTCTTTCCTCTGTACATAAAAAAAAAAAAAAAAGGACCTGGGAATATAAGTGCATTTTAAACTAATTATTCTCTGTTTACCTTTCATGTGTTTGACGTACAATTAATAATGGACCTGATTTGACCAATATTCCGAACTCTTGATATCAGTAAAACAAAATCAGTTGGGAACTTAACGAGATTTTTATTCTTTTCTTAATCCCTGAGGAAGGGACATTGTTCAACAGTGGGTAACCGTTACAACCGTCCCTCACGGTAGATATATAGACCGGACCTTAGGAAGCATTTCTTATTTGGTGATCTCTTGTCGGTGAGTGTTCTGGTAAAAAAAAAACAATAATAATGAACACTGAATTTCTGGGGTATGGTTTACCAGAAAACAAATGTATTAGCCTATTTATTTTGGTACTTTCTAACCCACGGATTTAATCAGACTGCTGCGGTGTAGACTGGTCATCCGATGAGAGAGAGAGAGAGAGAGAGAGAGAGAGAGAGAGAGAGAGAGAGAGAGAGAGAGAGAGAGAGAGAGAGAGAGAGAGAGACAGACAGACAGACAGACAGACAGACAAACAGACAGACAGAGAGTTATATATTTATCCAAATCCCAATGACAAGAGTTGTAACTGACCGTCAAGACAGCCGTGGCCCAGTATGAGTGATCTGTCACCAGGATAACAGAAGAACGGGAGCACAGCTGAGACTGTGAAGCCAGCATGGTATTCACCGCTGCACCAGTACCAGCCACAGACTCATCCACATCTGTAATTATGATTTCCAGTTAAATAGAAGACCGACTTATTATTACCACACGCGTTGCAAAGGGAGAGAAGTGGTAATGTTTTAAGCTGTGAGGTTGGCTGCCTGGCTGTGTTTGTGTGTGTTTTACATCCTGAATTTGCATCAAATCAGAAAAGGAGGTGCAAAATTATGTGTTGAGGAAAACCTTTCGGGCTACGCGGGTGGTGAGATCCCATCGTGAGATGGCGTCTAGTTATTGTTATAATAATCTATCAATCTATCGATTGCCAGACGCCTCAATCCCGATCGGGGTGGCCACAAATAAATCGCCTCCACGTCGCCCTGTCTCCCCGCCATTTCACTGCCGTGCTCCCAACTCACACCCCCCTCTCTCATATACCTCTCCACCCCATCTCTCCATCTCATCCTAGGCCTCCCCCTCCCTCTTCCCCCCTCCAGCTCACTCACATACACTCTCTTCGTCAGTCTTTCACCCTCCATCCTCTCCACATGGCCAAACCACCTCAGTGTATTCCTCCTAAAGCTTCCTATCACACCCACATCCACACCACAACGCTTCTTTATATCCTCATTTGTCAGCTTGTCTCTCCATGTGACTCCACAGGCTTCACTTATGACTGATATCGTCCGATATTATAAATAATAATAATAATAATAAAAGGGTACAACAAAGAAGAAAGGTTGCTGGTTCTTTGAATGCAGTGATATGAAACAGGGAAGTGAGCATGGAAGTGAAAAAGTTACATGACGTTATTGTGATACCAACTCTAATGTATGGAAGTGAAGCTTGGACCTTGTTGGAGGGACACAAGTCAAGAGTCAGAGCAGTGGAAATGGGTTATTTGAGAGGAACATGTGGAGTCACATCGAGAGACAGAATGACAAATAAGGAAGTGAAGGACCGTTGTGGTGTGGATGTGGATGTGATAGGAAGTGTTAAGAGAACCACACTGAGGTGGTTTGGCCATTTGAGGAGAATGGAGAGAAGAGACTGACGAGGAGAGTGTGAGTGAGGTGGAGTGGGGGAGAGGGAGGGGGAGGCCAAGGATGAGATGGAGGGATGGAGTGGAGAGGTGCATGAGAGAAGGGGCTGTGAGCCTGGAGCAGGACAGTGAAACGGCGGGGGACAGGGCGACATGGAGGCGATTTGTTTGTGGCCACCCCTTACGGGATTAAGGCGTCTGGCAATAGATAGATACATAGATTATTATTATTATTATTATGATTATCATCATCATCATCATCATCATCATCATATTCATCATCATCATCTGGACCTTTCCCACCCTAAGGCAGGGTGAGGAGTAGCAATGTCCAGACAGCCCAAATCTGCCAAATCTAATGGGCCACGCTTCCACTCACTCATCATTCAAGCCCCCGGAATCCTGGCCGTATCGGACGCCTCAAAAATTTTCACCACGTTCTGTAGCTTCACATAAATGTATACAGTAGAGTCAACCCGGGTGCTGCCACATTAAAAAGGGATGCCACATTCCTGATCATGCACTTCTCACAACACTCATCCAGCCAGCTCGATCTCTCGTCAGTTCCCTAGCCTCACCGATTTCTAAACGTCTCTTCCTCACACACTCATCCACCATATCTCTCCACCTTCTCTGTGGCCTACCTCGCCTCCTCCCTCCTTCAAATTTGCTCAGATATACCTTTTTCACATTTCTATTTTTATCCATTCTCTCCATATTACCATACCATCTCAATACACTCTCTTCGATTCTGGTGTCCACACACTTCCTCACTCCATATCTTTCACGAATCACATTATTTCGTATGCTATCCACCTTCTGTACTCCACATACATTCCTCAGCAGTCCCATATCCACTACTCTTACTCCTGCCTTTTCATTTTCATGTCACACTGTACAAGTAGTCTCACACCCATATGTTAAGGTTGGCACTAACACTCCATCATATAAACCTCGTGCAGCTGCAACACTCAAGGCTCTGTTTCTTATCAAGGCCTTCATTGAACCAAGTACTTTTCTTCCTTGTGTCACTTTACTTCCTTCTTCTTTTGCACATTTCCCGCTCTTTTCTATCACTGTACCTAGGTATTTGAGCTCTCTCACCAATACCAGTCTCTTTCCATTCACTGTTACATCCCACTGGGAGTCACCTTCTCTCTCTCAATAACCATTACTTTACCCTTTTCTACTTTACACTCAAGGCATGACGCTCACAGACATCAGCAAAACTTTGCACTAGCCTTCCACGTTCTTGTCCGGTAGTTGCAAACAGTACTGCATCATCAGCATACAACAAATTTGAGATGTTCCATCCATCACCATTAATTACCAACGCCGTCCCCCTCTCCATTACTCGTGCTTTTACTTCTCTCATCACCCCATCCATATAAATATTGAACAACCTTGGGAACATCACACAACTTGTCGCACGCTCACACCGATCGCGAACCATTCACTTAGATGCCCATTAACCCTATGTGCTTCACTATCATCATAAAAGCTCATGACGGCACCTATCAGCTTACCATCTACACCGTACATGCGCAAAACTCTACACTGAGTGACAATGGCTTCCTGTACACCGGGAAACCATTTACTAAAAGGGTGGTAACCATATAACCAAAATTTGGTGCCTGGTGGTTTAGTGGGTAATTACGGCGCTCCAACTGGATTGAGCCTGTGGAGGTTTATATCCAAGGGATGGTTAGGGTTTATTGATCACGTAATGCCACTCAGGGATGAGTGAGGCTGGTCACTCTCATCGTAAATGTCAGGACCAAATTACCTAGCCCCGGGTGCCTACGCTTCTCATGGGGCAACGCAGGATTGGATGATGAATGAAAAATTAAATTATTATTATTATTATTATTATTATTATTGTTATTATCGGAATTTTTATTACTATCATAATTATTATTATCATCAGCATTTTTATTATTATTATTATTGTTGTTGTTGTTGTCATTGTTATTATTATAATTACTGATGTTATTGTGATTATTATTGTTGATGTTATTATTACTGTTGTTATTGTTGTTATTGATGTTGTTAGAATTATTATTGTTATTGTCATTGTTATTATTATCATTAATATTATTATTATTATTATTATTACATCTATCCATCATCCAATCCTACATTGCTCCATGAGGAGAGTAGGAGCCCGGGGCTAGGCAGTTGGTCTCGACATTTAAGATGAGAGTGACCAGACTCACTCATCCCTGAGTGGCATTACATGAGCAATCAACCCCAACCACCCCTTGGATATAAGCCTTCATCGGCTCAATCCGACTGGAGCTCAATAATTACCCACTAAACCACCAGGTGCCAAAATTTGGCTATATGGTTACCACCCAGCATAGTAAATGGTTTCCTGGTGTACAGGAAACCATTTGGCTTGTCACTCAATGTAGAGTCACCCACAGGCAGAAGGAAAAGGAAAGAATGAAGGAAAGAAAGACAGAAGAGGGAGTGTAAAGTCACCCCTAGGCAGGACAAGGAAAGAATGAAGGAAAGAAAGACAGAAGAGGATGGAAGGAAAGAAGGATGGAAGAGAGGAAAGGGCAGACACCCGAGAGCAGCAGTACATCGAGTGAGTGGATGGTGTGCGCCCCCACCTACCACATATTATTATTATTACTATTACTATTATTATTATTGTTGTTATTGTTATTATTAATGTTGTTATTGTTGTTATTGTTATTGTTGTTGTTATTATTGTTGTTATTGTTATTGTTGTTATTGTTAGAGTTGCTACTGTTATTGTTGTTATTATTGTTGTCATTGTTAGAGTTGCTACTGTTATTGTTGTTATTATTGTTGTCGTCAGTGTTGTTATTATTGTTATTATTTTGTTATAATTGTTGTTATTGTTATTATTATTGTTATTGTCATTGTTATTGTTATTACTTCCGCCAAGGTTATGTTTTCACCCCGTCCGTTTGTTTGGTTGTTGGTTGGTCTGTTGGTAAGATTACACAAAAACTATTGGACGGATTTCCACGTAACTTGGTAGAAAAATGGGCCTTGGCCCAGAATAGACTCCATTAAATTGTGGTGCGAATCTGTCTAAAGGTGCGGATCCAGGATTTTTTTTTTTTTTTCACTTTGTTTAGCATTGTGAGGTATGGAGTTTTTCGACATTTGGTAAATTTTTCAGTGAATATTGCATGTATCTTGATTAAAAAATTAAGATATATTTAGGATGTTGCTGTCTACGAATATGTACAGTTTGGCGACGATCCATATAAAATTCCGGATCTAGCAGATTTAATTATGCTTTTATAGGAGGGTAGTCTTTTTTCATACAGGATTAGATTTGACTGAATTAAAAGGAACTGCATGTTGAGCCTTGGCGGAGGTATTCGCTCTACTGAGTGCCATTCTAGTTGTAATATGTTGTTATTATTAATGTTATTGCTATTGTTGTTATTGTTATTATTGTTATTGTTATCATTGTTATTGTTATCATTGTTATTGTTGTCTCTGTTATTGTTTTTGCTGTTGTTATTGTTTCATTATTATTATTACTATTATTATTATTATTATTATTATTATTTTATTATTATTATTATTATTATTATTACTATTATTATTATTATTATTAAATCCCTTCTCTATGATTTTTCTTTTAGTGTATTGTTACTATCTTCACATGATTTTATTCAACTTCAGGAGGCTTTTCGAACTGGACAGGTTATGTAATTATAGCCTTCATTAATCTCTGTACAATATAAATTCTCACTTAAAGTTGAATAAAACTGTCTGTTGGTGGCGTTATTAAGATGAAAATGACATCAGTGGATTGAGGAGTTAAATTATTTGCAATTTAGTTATGGACATGCCAAACAGCTGTGGAAACATTACATGACTTGGATGTTTCTGAAGAACAAAGATATAATGTTAATGATTTAAACCCCCCATGCCAGTGCCGTTTTAAAACGGCGTTACGTAACTGCGCGCTCTGTGCCAGTGCCATTTTTTAATGTCATTTTTTTCAAAAAATCTTGGAGAGCGCAATTTTCAAACTAGAGGCGCAAAATATAGGTGAGGACGTACCTCAACTCTTCCACCACCTTGCCTCAGGCTCTCAGGCCTATACACCCATGCGCTGAGTCATCACCCTCGCTCAGCCTCACTCTGCTTGTATCACTCATTCTGTTCAGTCATGTCTTGCTGCGGTCTCTCAGACGATGAGATTCAGGGGCTCCTGAAGGTGCCTTACACTGGCGAAAGCAACGTTCATGACGACGTGCAAGATAAGGATTATGTGCAAACGGAAGAGGAAAGTACTAGTGAGGAGGAAATACCCACACCAAGGAAATCCAGGTACGTGGGGTATGCTAGTACCCGAGGGATGAGGCCATCAGCACATCATCGCCTAGCCCTACGTGATGAGGAGGAGGATTCAGATGAGGAAGGTGAGGCTTCTAGTATTCCTGGATGGCTGGGGAAGCCAAGGATTTCCCCAAGTGGGGTTGGAAGTGTTAGGAGGAAGAGAGGGAGATTTGGGAATATGCCACTGGCCGGGGACGAGGGTGAATCCTCTCGCTCCCACTATCCCTCACACCCACGTGACCCAGCCCACCCTAGCATCTCAGGAAAAAGTGTTACCCCATTCCCTCCACCCAGCACATCCACAGAAAGTGTTCCCCATTTCCCCACACCCAGCACATCTCGTGAAAGTGTTCCTCCTTTTACTACATTTCCCAGTACATCTCGTGAAAGTGTTCCCCTATCCCCCACACTTCCCAGCACCTCCAGTGAGACTTTTCCCTCCTTCCCCACACTTTCCAACGGCCTTTGGATGAGGGAGATGATGGTGATGAGGAGGAACTGAAGTGGGAGTGGAAGGATGGGAGTGACTGTTCCAGAAATACACCCGTTCACATACGAGCATGTTGCTGGGTGTACTGTACCTGATCAAACCCCAGCTTCAAGTAGGCTCGATTTCTTTACAAATTTCTTTACTGTGGACTTTGTATTGAGAATTGTATCCCTTACAAACGCCTTTGCTGCCTTTGAGCATGCAGGGGCAACACAGACGCCACAAAGCCGGTTGTTTGAGGTGGACGTGAGCCTAAACAAGATGTATTTGTTCCTAGGCCTTGTACTTTGATGGGGATTTTGAAAAAGAACTAGCTCCCCTCCTACTGGACCGTAGATCCACTAATGGAAACACCTATCTTTGGGAAAGTAATGGGGAGGAATCGATATCCAATACATCCTGAGCCGACTGCATTTCTTTGACCAACTTGACCCTGCAAACACAAACAACAGGGACAGGATGAAGAATTTACATGTGGTTTTTGATCACCTATGTGATCAATTTCATACATCCTTTTCTCCCTACAAAGACCTCGTCATAGACGAGAGTCTCGTGCTATGGAGAAGTAATATTGTCTTCAGGCAATATATCCCCAGCAAAAGGCACAGGTTTGGTTTCAAAATCTTCGTGATGTGCGACTGTAAGACTGGGTATGTGCAGGACATAGTCCTGTACACAGGTGTTCAGATGGACATCATCAAAGATCGAGCCTTGGGACTGTCTGGGGCTGTGGTGAAGATGATGATCGATGAGTACCTTCATCGTGGTCACGTCCTGTACCTGGACAACTTGTACTCAAGCCCCCTTCTGGCCAGGTACCTTCACCTTCAGGAGACAGGTCTGTGTGGCACTGTGAAAAAGAGCCAGAAGCACATGGTGAATGTGGGAAGGAAGCTGCAAAGGAACGAAGTTGTATTTTACAAGGCCAACAACATCCTTGCAACAGCCCGGTATCACAACACAGAAGTCTTCCTCCTCTCGTCTGTACACAGGCCACTTGTACACCACACCAACAGCATCAACTACAAGAAGAAGGGCGGCGCCACGTCTGGAAACGAGAACCTGTCCTGGCCTACAATGTGAATATGCAGCAGGTAGAACAGTCAGACGCAATGATTTCCAGCGTGGATTGTCCCATGCCTACGATGAAGTGGTACAAGAAACTATTCTTCCACTTCCTCGACATCACAGTCCTAAATGCTCACCTGCTCCACGCTCAGGTAACCGGTGTAGAGGAGACCTTTGAGGGCTATATTCGTGACCTGGTGCAGGAAATACTGGGGAATACTCAGAGGAAAGAACTGCCGCTCACCACCGCCACACCGCTGCAACACCTATCTGCCTCACCGGTCGCCACTTTCCCACGATCATCCCTCCCACTGAGACTCATCAGAATCCGCAGCGAAGGTGCCATGCGCAAATAGCACTGCAAGGCTGCATACTCAGCAGAAGGACTCTAGGTACATGTGTGCACAATGCAACCTTGGTCTGTGCATGTATCCTTCCTTTGAGGAGTACCACACTCTTCAAAACTATTGAGTAAGACAGTGAAAGACTCTTGTAAATATTTTCTCACAAGTGTAGGTACTGTATGTAGTGAAGTAATGTTGGTATTGTAAGTGTAAGATGGTGTATTCACAGTGAGACACTCAGAAATACTCTTACAGTGTCTGTGTATACTGAAAGAATGTTGTAAATAATTTACCGTAAGTGTAAGTGCATTACATAATGAAGTAAAGTTGTATGTAAGTTACCATAAATGTAAGACAAAGGATGCACAGTGATAGAGATATGTGACAGGTGACAGGTGTTGCAGTACTAAGTGATTTATATGGGGAAAGATGTTTTCTGTATGAAATCAAGTGAAAAAAAAAAATATGTGTATGAAGTGAACTGAAAAATGTAAAAAACATTCCTAGACCTTCCCAGAGTAACGTTGGCCAGAATACATGAGTTTACCTTCACAGAAAACAAGGTTTTCTCTCACCTTCGCTGCAGGCCGTCTGGGAAACCATACCTGAGAGGCAGACCAGGGACTTCCAGAAAACGCACTTGTAGCCTCTGGTGAGTCTTTTAATGGTTATATTCATTTTTTTTTTCACATTAAAATCTATCATTTCAGCCTAAAAGAAAAAAAAAAAAAACGAAAATTAGCTGGCACTGGCATGCCATTTTATGTCTGGGGTGTATGGCACGCGGTGGGTTAAGTGGAGTGAAAATAAATGAACACTTAGAGGAGACCTAATAAATATGATTATATATGAGTGTGTTGTCCCAGATGATTGGTTTAAGAGTGTAATTGTAAATGTGTATAAAGGGAGGGCTGATACCCTGGAAAAAGGAGTTTATAGAGGTATAAAGCTTTTAGATCAGATAATGAAGGTAATAGAGAGAGTTCTAGAAGGTATGATTAGAGTAAGGGTGAATATTGATGAGATGCAGTTTGGGTTTATGCCAGGCAGGGGGACCACTGATGCCATATTCATTGTTCGACAGCTTCAGGAAAAATATTTCGTTAAGAAAAGAGATCTGTATTTTGTTTTTGTTGATTTGGAAAAGGCCTTTGACAGAGTCACTAGAGAGGTGGTGAAGTGGGCAATGAGAAAGCTTGACTCGGAAGAGTGGCTAGTTAGGGTGGTTATGGCTGTGTATGTGGGTGCTCACACCCAGATAAGAGTGAATGGAGATTTGGTGTGCATCAGGGGTCAGTTTTGAGTTCCATGTTGTTTATCACAGTACTTGAAGCCCTCTCACGTGACTTCAGAAACGGATTCCCATGGGAGATGTTGTATGCTGATAATTTGGTGTTGAGTGCAAAGAACGAGAGGAAGGTGGAGGAAAGATTTAGAAAGTGGAGAGATGGTATGGGGCATAAGGGCTTAAGGGTAAATGCAGATAAAACAAAAGTGATGATATCTAGGGTTGTTGGCGGTACTGTCAAAGACGATGGAGAGTGGCCATCTGCAGTTTGCCACAAGGGTGTGGGAAGTAATTCTATCTTGTGCAGTGTTTGTGAAAGATGGCTGCACAAGAGATGTAGTGGTATCAGAGGTAGACTGCGAGATAATGCTGATTATATATGTGTATGGTGTGTCGGGGAGAGTAGGTGGAGATTGTCAGGCACGAAAGGATTGAACTTGCTGGTGAGTCTCTTGAGTGTGTAGATGAGTTTTGTTATTTGGGAGACATGTTGTGTGCTGAAGGTGGGGCTGGAGCTAACTCTGTGGTTAGGGTGAGTTGTGGCTGGAAGAAGTTCAGGGAACTGTTGCCTCTCCTGATATTGAGAGGACTCTCCCTACATGCTAAGGGGTCTTTGTATGCATCATGTGTTAGGAGTGCAATGCTGTATGGTAGAGAGACATGGGCAGTAAAGGAGGAGGATATTCGCAGGCTCAGACGCACAGAAATGACAATGAGTAGGTGGATGTGCAGTGCGTCTTTGCGTGCAAGGTCCGGGGAAGCTGGGTTTACGATGGAAGAATTGAGAGGTAGGATGAGACTGGAGTGTATTGGGGTTGTGATGAGAAGAGGTAGATTGACATGGTTTGGACATGTGGAGAGGATGGGGGATGATAACTGAGTGCAGAAGGAGAGATGTGTTAATAATGGAGACCGAGAAAGACATGGGACGAGGTCATTAAGTGTGACCTCAGGGTTAAGGGACTGAACAGCGAGGCTGCAATAGATCGTTCAGCATGGACAGCCGCCATTAGGTGACCAAGGCCGACGCATGCAAGCATGTTGGAGCCTTCAAAAACGAAACGAAACGAAACGAAACTTAACATATTCCAAGAGTATAGATACAAATTCAGACTTCTGGTTCTAAGTCTCATTATTACCAGGATTGAAAGTTATTACACACACTATCATGTCCATCAAATTATTCTCATTATAGCAACTAGAATCCATTTTTTCAGACGATCTCTCGTTAGTGAACTTTTTCTCGGGGACACAATTCGTTTTTCTGTCTCTCCAGATAATATAATCCCCCATGGAAAAGATATCTTGTCCTGAATGGAAAAATGAAATGTGTGTCTAACATCTCTACCGTAGATCGAAAAGTTTCTTCAAAATTAATAAAACCGTCTGAAGGTAGCAATAACAAAACGAAAATCCGTCAACACAGAGAAGTGGTTAAAGACAAACACCCTTCCTAGTCTATCTACCTATCTATTGCCAGACGCCTTAATTCTGCAAGGGTGATCACAAACAAACTGGCAACAGGTCGCCCTGTCATCTTTCATTTGGCTGCCCTTCCTGCAACTCACCCCCTCCTCTTGTATATCTCTCCACTCACCCCACCATCTCATCCTTGGTCTTCTCTCCTCCTTTTGTAATGTGTATAAATGTATGACTTTGATATGCATGATGATCTATGTGCCTAGATGTATAGCCATTGTATGATACAGCTGCTGAGAGAGTTCCTGCTACGAATGTGCAGCGTGATGCTGAGAGAGTTCATGTTGTCTACAGATCAGAGTTTTTTATTAACTCAGCGTAACGCACCTGACACATATTACACTTGGTCACCCCTTGGGTCTTTCCCAGCAACTTAGTAACAGTTTGAGAGAAACCAGAGACCAAGGGAGTAGGTCATACTTAAAATCAATAAATTATCAAGATTTCGTTGGAGGTGTTTCGGAAGCTGAGTTCCTGTGTGTGTGTGTGTGTGTGTGTGTGTGTGTGTGTGTGTGTGTGTGTGTGTGTGTGTGTGTTTGTGTGAGAGAGAGAGAGAGAGAGAGAGAGATTGCTCAACTCCAACTACACCAGCCCGGCAGAAAGTCTACAATTTCCCCGCCCTCCACTTCACGCAGACACATTCTTCTAGTCAGTGTCTCATTCGCCATCCTCTTCACATGGCCACACCGTTTCATTAGTATTTTTCTTAACACTTTCAGTCACTTCCAGATCAACACCACAAAGCCTCTTTACTTCCTCGTTTGTCTGTCGGTCTATCCATGTGATTCCACATGCCCTTCTCAGATAACTCATTTCCACTGCTCTCACGCGAGTTTCCTACGTAACAGTATTGGGCTGTCGGGGGGCTAGTGCCCCACTTTGCATTATTTGTGAACTAAAAATACGACAAAGAAGCTCTCCATTAAATGTGTAACAATTAGATAGCCATGTATTTTGGTTTCTGCGAGAAAATCCACCAACTAAAGAATAGGACCAGCACATATACTTTCTATAGTGAAGATAATTACCACCATCCTTTTTCTGTCCATTCTCTGATGCAAGAGTTAACCGATACTCCCAGTACTTCATGTATACAACAGGTCAACTCTGAAACTATCTTTATCTGTATTTCCTTCTGCCAATGAATTTAGTCTTTTAAATGCAAATAATCCAGGCATTTCACAATGAATGACTCTTGCATTTGGCTGTTTTTTTTTTCCTTTAGGGAACAGTCTTGTGGGTTTCTAACCTCTGGTTCCTTCTGTCATGTTTAAAAATGTTCGTTTATAACACATAGAATAACAGCCTTAGCATAACATGTCCAACATAACAAGACAGAAGAAGACCAAGCACAGCATTTGAGAAACAGTAGTTTAAAGCGGGATGTGAGAGTGGATCAAGTTACTGAGGAAGAGTTTCTAGTAATGAAATGCTCATTTGCTTATGTGTAATATCAATAAGCTGAACATGTTCGCAGTACACCGTAAAATCTTGCTTTGAAAGAGATTGGTCATATTTCAATGTTGTGTCAGTTGAGTATCATTGTGAAAATAACATTATTCTTTAGTTCTTCGTAGTTATCACCGATATTTGAAGCCAAATCAACGAAAGAAAGAAACCCATGTCATCGTCATGGCTAGAATTCGAGAATAGAACTAGATGGTCCTTACGTGACTGAACTTCATGCTGCAAGTACGTCTTTGCTGGGCTGGAAGGTGTACGGAAAGTTTGTAGCCGTCATGGCAGTGTTGCCAACCTGTGTAAACAATTTCTCACGTAGTCATCATTCGCAGGAGCTTATCATGAAATACACAAAGACTGATAATTTACTGGATACGATGAGTGCATCGAATTTTATCCAGGTTGAATTGTGTCGTTTCCTTTACAAGATAACAGCAGTGACGTTATAATTTATTCGAAGAAAATTGTCAGTTTAATATAGCTATACAAAATCTCTCCATTCTCTACACACGATGAACGACTTCAACCAAACAATGCATTAATAAGGTTAAAATCATGTTTTCTCAGCATATGAACAACAACATACGTATTTTATTTCCGAATAATCTATATATCCCGGTTGGCGGGGGCACCTACCAACCACTCACTCGATATAGTGTTACCTTTACGTGACTCTACAATGAGTGTACAAGCCAAATAGTTCTTTATAACCTTGGAACCCATTTACTACGTTGGGTGAAAGCACATAACCACACAGACGGCTTATGATCTGGTGGGTTAAAGCGTTTCATCCAGATGTGATTCATGATGGTTTACATTTTTGGGAAGGTTGGAGTTCACTGCATATATGATGCCAATCATGGAGAGTGACTGACCACTCACGCCACGATTGTCGAAACCTAGTGGCCCAGACCTGGGCTCATACGCCTTTAATCGGGAAAAAGATCTGGGTGACACATAGACTGAATCAATGTATTTATTATGCAAATCTCACATTTTTTATGTAAATGATGACACACTTCAGTCACATATATCATTCATATGACAATTCAAATAATGAATGAAATAATTAACCTTGAACATAATAGAAAATAAAAATTTTCTTCTAAATTGATTATTAAGTCGTTTGAATGGGAAAAAGACAGATAAAAGATGAAAAAAGCACAGAAACAAGAGCGTTCCAACAGCTACAAATACATGTTTGTGGCTAAGGTGTGGCACGTAGTATTGAGTATACGTCTCCAAATGTGCAAAGGGCAAAAGTGCTGAGATAAGAGGTAATCAAAGCACAGAGACAAGAGAGCATTCAGGAGGGGAGAAGATTTGGACACCCATACCCATTACTACATTCCACACTTTAACCACAAACTAGTAGCTGGTGGAATGTAGTAATGGGTATAGGTGTCCAAATCTCCTCCCATCGTGAATGTTCTCTTATTTCTGGGCTTTTTTCACCTCTTGTCCGTGCACTTTTGCCCTTTGCCAGCCTATACACCTATACCCATTACAACCTTCCATACCTTAGCCACAAACATGCATTTGTAGCTGGTGGAATGGTCTTGTTTATCTTTTTCATCTCTTATCTGTGCATTTTTTCCATTCTTACTACTTAACAATCATTTTTGAAGAAAATTTTTGTTTTTTGGTATGTGATCTTTTTGTGGAAGCGTAATGATGAAAAAAGCAAGTATTAGATTTAGATTGTTATATGCACAGCGTACTGAAAGATTAAAATGAAGGTGCCTTCCCGTGAAAAGAATTGTTTTGGTACGTTCTGTAACTGTAGGCGAGTTAGTCAAGATTTCTCCACCTATAATCTAATTAGTATAGACACGGGCAGAATGAAGGCCGTCAGAGTGGAATGCGAGTTACATGGGGGGGTGGGGGGGTTGTAGGCTTTTTTTTTTTTTTTTTGCCTATCGACCAAGGGGGCCGGAGCCCCTGGTCATTAAGTCAAAAATATATGTATGTATATACATTGACACATATATACATATATATACTAACATATATATATATACATACATACATACATACACACATCCATGCATATGAACATACACACTTTCATGCACACGTACATATATATATATAATAATTTTTATTTTATTTTTTTTTTATTTGTAAAATTTTTTGTATTAACATTATAATACTTATAAACAAAAATACCTAATCTAAAGACCCAAAAACTAATCACCTAACAGACAAAATCGCTAACCTATACTAAATCCTAAAGAGACAAATAACTAGACCTACACTAATGGTAGAAAGTCCTCGACCAAGAGAACTCCACTGACTGCAGATATGTAATGCCATTCTACATCACACACCTGCACTCATCATTTGGTGACTGTCAGTCGAGGCACAACCTAATGTAGGGGACATCAATATATGAAAGATAACCAGACAAGAGGGGCATGCATTGAATGCATTGTCAGCATCAGCTAAATATAACCCTAATTAGTAACTTCAGGAACATGGTATAATGTATTTACATAATATGTACAAGGTGAAGAACCTCACCCAACAGACCACAATCGACTGAAAGTGCCCAATACCTTTCTATATTGCACACTTGCACTCATCAGCTGGTAACTGTCAGTCGAGGAACGGGGTTTAATGTAGGGGACATCAATATTAGAAACAGATCAGTGGGAAGGAGGAACTATTTCAAATACGTCAACTGTCAACCCTAATTAATAGTGCAATATATACATATTTACAGCTGATAAAAACCAACCATAACCATACAGTAACTTTGACACGTCACATCTACTCTGATCAAAACCAAATCTAACAGATGAAAGCCATCAATTTATCAGTCATAACTTATAAACGTCCCCATCACCCAGGATGGTACTCAGGGTGAAAGGGCTCTACATTTCGCCGCCAGGAGAGAGAGAGAGAGAGAGAGAGTTCACGAATAAATCGCCGACAGCGCAGGATGATATGACTGATAGATAACACCGCATCACAGATATCACAGTGTGGCGGGAATCGTTTTTCCATATAAGGTTTCATATGTGTTATTATGGTGGCATTAAGCCGTAAACGAGCCAACACTTTTTCTTCAAGACGACTGGGATGGTTGGCAGTGTCCCAGTTGCCCAGGCACGGCTTACAGGTTGGAATATTAAGTCTGGTCCACTGACCTTGCGACAGAAGATTTATTGATTTCTTTCAGAGAGAGAGACTCGACCGTAGATCACGAGGAACGTCCCAAGTCTCCTCGAGCTCTACAGACGACTTTGCAAGTAAGTCAGCCTGCTCATTGCCATAGATACGACAATGACCAGTCACCCAGATCAGCGTGAATGACTTGTTGCATGAATGCAACTTATTAACGATGCGGCCCTGGATCTCGTGAGAGTCCGTAGTGGAAGATGCAATTGCCTGAAGGGCTGATTTTGAATCCGAAAATATGACAAATGAGTCATGCCTAGAATTGAGAGCATAGTCTATGGCTTTGTCAATAGCAAAAAGTTCGGAGGTAAACACAGATGTATGAGTCGACAATCGATACCTGAGGGCACATTCAGTCGAACACACACTTGCACCCACACATTCACTCAACTTGGAGCCGTCGGTGTACAAGTGGTGGGACCCCAAGTGACGAATGATGATGTTACAAAACAAGTGGTGGACCTCCGCCTCCGGCGCCTTGGTCTTAGATGCTGGGGGCCACGTAACATCAACAGTAAAACCAGGTGGCTCCCAAGGCGCTAAATTTTTAAACACCAACTTATCACAGTCACTGGGGTCCACATCAAGCTCCTGAGTCAGTAAGTGGAGGCGAACGGCAAGTGGACGACGCACCACCCGCAGAAGGTGGTGGTATTGATGCAGGGGGCTACAGGCCACATTGCTGATATTACTTTTCCTCGATAATCTAAAACCATAGGACCAAGACAAGTGGTCACGGCGAATATGGAGGGGAGGCACATTCGTCTCCACTTCCATACGAGCTACACGTGTACACTGGACATATCCAAGACACATTTGCAAACATTTATTCTGTAGCACATCCAATCCTTTCAGCGTGGCATCAGATGACGAGACATACACCTGTGCGCCATAGTCTAGCTTTGATCGAATTAGGAACTTATACACACGTATATATATATATATATATATATATCCCATGTAGTACCCGCTAGGTACTTGAGGACATTTACTAGTTTATCGCAACGAGCAATCAAATTATTAACATGAATTTTGAAGTTCAAACGCTGATCAAAATGTATTACCAAAAACTTTACAGAATTTTGAAAAGGTACTGCCTGATTATCCAAAGTTAAGCACAAATTAGGTAGGTTACGAGTCTTAAAAACTACAGTGGCACACTTACGGATGGAAAACTTAAATCCCCACCGCAAGGCCCAGTAGTGGATGGAATCAAGGTCTGCTTGAATCCGCCCAGCTGAAAATTGTGCATTACAGGAAGAGTGCCATATTGCACAATCGCCAGCATAGAGCGAGTATTTAACATTCCGTGGGATGGGAGCTGATGACAGAATATCATTGATCATAATACTAAATAAAGTAGGACTAAGTCAGGAACACTTCCCTGTGGCTATCGGCCCGTTTTCCTGGATAAATGGTATAATGTATGTTACATAATATGCTGCAATTTGACAGAGAAAGTCCTGTCCCTTAAGAAATTTTAAATACAAATGGGCAAATTTCCTCTTAAACCATAAGCATAGAGCTTCATTAGTATACCGTGTCGCCATGTCATGTCATAGGTTTTATGGATGTCCAAGAACACCCCTATCATGAATTCTTTATTGGCAAATGCCTCTGGAATACAATGCTCCAAATTCATTAAATGATCTAGTGAACTTCTATATTTACGGAAGCCACTAAGTTGATCATTTAACAAATTCTTTTACTCTAAAACAAAAAGAAACCTATTATTAACCATACGTTCCATGACCTTACATAGACAAGAATTCAACACAATAGGACGAAATGAAGTGGGACTCACAAGACAACCAGCCTCTTTGGGTATCTGTATGATGTGCACAAAGTGCAATGAGTTTGGGAACGTTCAAGACGCCCAAATGTCATTGTACAATGCTAACATCTTAATCAGGTTGTCCTGATTAAGATGCTGGATCATATCGTACGTGATGATAAGGTTTCAGGGCTAGTGTCTATGGTGGCATTTAAGGGCAAGGAGCAATTCATCTAGCGTAAACTGGGACGGTTGGCAGTGTCCCAGTCTAAGTCTTCTGTGGCATATTAAGTCTGTGATCTGTAGCTCAGCTGTGCGTTTATTGATTTCTTTCTGAGAAACGCGGATCACGAGGAACGTAATTGGCCTGAGCTACTTACATTAGACGACTTTGGCAAGGATGTTAGCAACGTCCACAGGCCGTAGTCATAGACAATGACCAGGCACCCAGGATCGCGTGAATAGACTTGTGTAATGGGCCTTTATTATTTAGTATTCTTATAGTGGACCAGACTTTACCTGAACGGTGTTGTACCGAAAATCACCGTGACAAAAGGACTGCCTAGAATTGAGAGCATAGTCTATGGCCCTTCTTATTATTCTCCTTGCCTCAGCCCATGCTTGTTTGTATCGGCAATAAAATTTTCCTCTGAGGGCTGACTATCAAAATCGACCACACACTTGTATCTCCTATTCCGTTTCGACTTAAAGCCGTTGGTGTACAATCCGGCGTCCACCAATGTGCTCTATGATGAATTGTACAAGTCTTGGTGGAATAGCAGCCTCAGCTGCGTGTAGATCCTGGAAGCCATGTAACATTTTCGACCTTAACATCTATGGTCTCCCCAGGCGCTATATTTTTAAACACGAACTTGGCGATCACTTGAGAAAGATCCACACCAATCTGCTCTCTTATAGATAAATTTTGGAGGTGGAGGGTCCAAAACGATGTTGCAGAAGGTATAAGAAAGATGCAGGGGGTAAATGATCACTTCCCAAGGAGTCATCATAAGGGTTCCATGAGAAATCTTGATGTATACGGAGGAGGCCAAAGATAAGCCAATGGCCGAAACGAGTTACCAGGTACAATCATCTACATGAGTCGCTCTACCATCGTTCAGAAGACAGAAGTTGGACTGTAGTATTAGGGTTGGCTACTTGCTCCCCACGACCATCGATCTTCATAGTCTAGCTTCGATCGATAGTGATGGGCATTATAATCGCCCAACACTAACTTGTTTTCAGGAAGATGTTCGAATAGTGAATTTAAAGCATCATTATCAATGGGGCCATGTGGAGGGCAGTACAGAGAGCAAATAGACAGATGCATGATATTAAATTTTATTAAATTTTACTCTGCACATCACAGCTTCCAGAGTAGAATTAAGAATCACTTCCGTTTGTGGGTGTGATTTGTGTGTGTATATGGCCACTCCGTGACCTTCATATCTTCTACATGAGTGGTAGTGTTTTAACTGTGGAGGATCAGGGTGATCCTCCAGGCACGTCTCCTGTAAACAAATAACGTCTGGCCTGTGTATAGATAGCAAGATTGCTAGATTTTGTAATTTGTTTCCAACACCTCTACAATTCCACTATGGTATAGTGAAAGCAACGGTTTAAGATTTTCGTTGGGGGCCAGTGTGCTTAGTCTTTTTTTGTTGCCCGCCAGCAGGCAAGCGACTACCGGGGGACCTATCCCGGTGCTTGTTTACAGAAACCTCCATATTATTATCAATTACTAGGTTCCCTGACTCCCCCGAGGAAGAGCTAACCTTTCTCTCCCTCGCTGGAGTGAGAACTGGAAGAACATGAGGACGAGACCGTTTTGTGAGGGTGGTCATTTTACACTTAGTAGGCTTGTCAGACTTTGCTTTAGTCCGTACTGATGGAGAGGCAGCAGCAGCCTGAGAATATGTGGAAGCTTCAGGGATGTCAGTGAGAGAGTTGGAGCGGACGGGAGGGCGAGATGGAGAGGTACTGTGAGTGTCGGGAGGGAGATGGACAAGATCAGTCTGTGTCTCTACAGAGCACATCACAGGACGGAACATTACCGCCGAAGCATAGGACCTATTCAACGTGGGAGTTGCATGCAACTCTTTCACCTTTTTCCTAGCTTCGTAATAGGAAATGCCCTCAGTTGCCTTCACCGTGCAGACCTCCTTCTCCTCCTTCCACTTGGGACAGTCCCTGGAGGAAGTGGAGTGAATGCCCTTGCAGTGAAAGCAACATACCGTCTCAGATGAACAATGGTCTGCATCATGACCTTGGCTCACACTGGCTGGGAAGCCCGACGAGTCTTTGCTCCATGCCCATACAGCTGGCATTTCAGGCAACGCAAAAGGTTAGGGATGTAGGGCCGAACATGAACAATTTCGTATCCAACTTTGACAGAACTGGGAAGAGACACTTTGGCAAACGTCAAGACAATGATTGCCGTCTTCGCCCTTATGCCTTCTGAGTAACGAGTAATAAATCTAGCCTCAATTACGTCTTGGTGCGCCAATTTACTTACGATTTCGTCCCCACTCATCACCATGAGATCCCTGCAAGTGACAACACCCTTGCAAGAATTCATGGAGACTGGGATTTTCGGCTCGACATCGTAGCTGCGGAATTTACTCAGTTTCAACAAATCTTTTACCTGTGCCGAGTTAACTGTTTAGACTAGGAGATCTCCATTCGCAAGTTTTTTTACTTATTCGACTTCTCCCGCACAGTGGACAATCACCTCCTTGTTAAGGAAGGGATTGAGACAGGACAGGGGAGTGGAACCTTGCACATGGAGAGTTACATAGGTCGCATTGTCTACTGGGACGTCAAGCGGGGATCGAGTGTGGCGTTCGTCCATCTGGGGGTGGTCAGTCCTGTCATGCCTATTGTCATCAGGACCACCTACCCCTCTGAAGGGGGGGGAGGCAGTAGGGGCGTCCGTCATAGTACCATTCCCCCTGGAAAGAAGGCGAGAAAACAAGCAAAGGACGAATAACCTGGGGCAGAACACCTATGTCTGAGTTTGCCCTCTCAAACCACTCCAGGGAGGCCCGACCGTGTCAGTTCACGCCCCAGAGCAATCAGTGGGGGGGACCCTCCGTGGGCGATAAGCAAAAGTAAACTCAGAAAAAGACACAAACACCTATTGTATCTCTAACAGGGAGGGGAGGAGAATGAGTACTATCTAGTCTAACTTTATTTAAAAAACGCCCTAGTGGCGGAGAAAAAACAAAAACTAATGCCGGTGAGGCAGCCCTATGCTAGAGGAGAACAAGAAAAACACGTCTGTACTCTCCATTACCATGCATCAAAAAGCCATCCCGGCTGTAGGCGAGCTATAGCTAACCAATATTGCGGAAAATGGCGAACTTACGGGTGACCGCTTTGCGGTTTTCAGGCCGTAACTCCTGAGCCGTAGCCTAAATCCTTATCTAAACATGGAAAGAAACATCTACACTTGACAAGATGCGATTTGGTGTATAGTACGCTCGTGTACGCCTTTTTGTTTTGGAGTTAATGTCTGATGAAGAAAGAAAGAAAGAAAGAAAAAGATGAAAAAAATCTGATGTTTGATTTTGCGACTCCTACGAGGGATAGCAAGACTTTGCGAGTAGTTGTGCACTTGAACTGCAAAGGCCTTTTAGTTCATAAGCTTAGAACTGGGTTTTGCAGATGTTTTCCCACTAATGCTCCTATTCCATTTGTACAAGACCATTTTGAACCTGCGCCATTCCTACTTATGGAGTAGTTACCGTACTCCATGATATAGCCTAATGATATATAATTTCTGAGTTTTCCTGCACATAAGTTTGCTCTACATCTCTTGCATCTTCAGCTCATTGTTCTTTGTTATCTCAGCACACATTAGAAAAGCGTTCATCTCCCCTCCTCCCTCCTCCCCCCCATAGGCCAATGCTTGGCCTTCGACTGCCCCTTCTCCTCCACACACACACACACACACACACACACACACACACACACACACACACACACACACACACACACACACACACACACACACACGCACACTTTCCATGCCAAATAGCAACAAATACCACAGCCAAAGCCAAGGTGTTCAGAAAGACATTTAGGAATATCATACAAGTAGGCTACAGTATACTCTCTTTCTAGCGAACCTCCATTCACCAAATTTTAGCTCGAATAATTTCTCTAAGTCAAACAATCATCTCATGTAAGACAAGAAACGGTGCCAAGGCACAGCAAACCCGTCCCGAACAGTCACTTAAATGCTGACGTATAAACACAACAGGATATCTAGTCAAATATGTCATATATCAAATTTGGAGTAAATCGGGTGAAAATTGACGATTTTATGCCCACTTGAAATTTTTAGCCTGACCTATCTGCTATTGATCCCCCTACCGCTAACTAGGGGGTGACCTCCTGATGCAATGAGGCATGTTATAGGATGCAGATTTGAAAGATGTACATTTAGTTTTGGTTTCATGTGCCTCGTTATACATCATAAACTTAGCTGACTGACCGAATTACAGCGTCGGTCTAGCTCAGCCTTTCATTGTGGAAGCACTCTGATTGCAGATCCCGCATTTTTAATGTCTTGCTTTGGTATTCTTTATTTCCACTCTTAAACATGTAATGATTTATAACACATCTGTAGGTATGCAGAACTGATTTGTACAAAAACATATCGTATTTAATAAACTTGGATATGTATGTAACGAAACTGGTTTTTGTAAATTTGGCTCGATCATGGGTTTTAACGAAGTTTAAAGTTTAACGACGCACTCTTCCCCAAAATATTGTGCTACATAAAGGGTTTAATAAACAGTAATGTCACTACAGAATATGGTAAGTGTTGCAGTCAAGCAGAGGATGCAGGGTCACCAGTACCTTCGAGGAGGTGAAGAGAATAGGAAGGTCTTAGGAAAACCAAGGTTGGACTTCTCTCTTTACACACACACACACACACACACACACACACACACACACACACACACACACACACACACACACACACACACACACACACCACAGCAGTGGGGTAGGCGGGCGTGGACCAGGAGGCAGGACACACCCAGGCTAAACTCCAGAGACCAAGCAGTTGTCGACATCATGTTGTCGTTTACGCCATATGTCTACATCAAGAGCTGGTGGGAGAAAGATATCAGTGTTACAATGAATATAGTTCATGTCCTATTAGTTCATTATATGATATTGTCCTTGGGCATCAGCCATAGGTGGTGAGGGTTGAGGTGATAGTACGGATTACAGTTCTTTTGGTGAACATTGTGATATTGGTACAGAGGTCTGTAATGTTGGTGACTGTGAACACTCTGGTGGTGGTGGTGCTGGAGCTAGTTTCAGCTGTTGTGGTGGTGGTGTAGGGGGTAATCAGTGCTGTGGTTGTGATAGTATAGGTGGTGATAAAAACTGAGGCGATAGTGTGGTAGGCTGTGATGGTAGCATTGACGGTGAAGGCTATGGATGTGGTGGTAGTGACTGTTAGAATTGTGGTGGTTTGGTAGTCTGTGATAGTAGCACTGAAGGTGAAGGCTGTGGATTTGGTGGTAGTGACTATTAGGACTGTGGTGGTGTGGTAGTCTGTGATGGCAGCACTGACAGTGAAGGCTGTGGATGTAATGGCAGCGACTGTGAGGACTGTGGTGGTGGTGCTGAATATGGTGGAGATAGTGATGATACTGGAAATGTATGTTGTGATGTTATGGTAGTTATGGTAGGGCTATAAGTGAGAGCATTGGTAGAAGTGGTGAAGGTGGTGGTGGTTGTAAATAATGCTGCACTGAGGGTTGTAGTGGTGTTGGTTGTGGTCGTGACGGCTGTGGTGGTGGTGGCCATAATGACGGTGAGGGTTGAGGTGATATTGGTGCGACTGAAATTCGTAGGAATCGTATCAGTGGTGGTTGAGAGGCATGATAATACGGTGTTGGTTGTAGGAGCCTGTGACGATCATGTTGCTGTTGTTGATGGTGGTGGTGATGGCAATCTTGGTGGTCGTGGTGGTGGTGATCGTGGTGGTGGTAGTGGTGATGGTGGTGATGGTGGCGGTAGAAGATGTAGTGGTGGTGATGGTGGCAGTAGCAGAGGTGGTGGTGGTGATGGTGGCGGTGGCAGAGATGGTGGTGGTGATGGTGGCGGTGGCAGAGATGGTGGTGGTGATGGTGGCGGTAAATGTGGTGGTGGGCTGTGGTTGTGAGGGCTATGGTACCTGTTGTGAGACCTAAGTATATATATATATTAGGGTGAACCAAAAAGAAACCAACTTAGGGTTGCCAGATTGAAACATAGTTAGAATGGTGCCCCTTTACAATGACAACAACACTACGAAAAAAATGTTTCGATATACAGTATATATACCTGCCTATTTCAGCAACTTAGATCTAAAGATAGAGTTATTTCTCAAAAAACAGAAACACATGCTATTTATCAGATGAACTAAAATGCAATTTCTGTGTTAAATTTCAATTTTGAAAATAAAAGTAAGTGTTGAAATAAATGTATTCAAATCATATGAAAGGCATTATTTCATGAAATAGAACAGTAGAAATGGCATAAACAGTTGAACACATCTAAAGACTTGTTTACTTTTAAGCCTCGGGAACAAGCTGCGAGACTGCTTATATTGGACAAGCAAACCATGACGTGAGTCATGCCCAAATACTTTACTTGTGGTGGATGTGACGTCTTTGGTGCAGCGTTCCACTCCTTGGGAATGGCAAGGATACACGTCCAGTGCGATGGGTTGGCTTTCGTCCATTTGGTCTAGTCTGTTCTTCAGCAATGGAGGAATTGTGGCAGAAGAAAGCACTACCAGCTCAGTGTACTTCTTGGCGTCAAAGTTTATCTTCAGTGCTGATTTTTCAAATATTCTAACTGAGGCCTGGTCATCATTCTCATTCATCTGTGCTTGTTTCATCAACTTGATCGCCATCGACCATACGCCAACATCTTCATCAGCAACAGCTGACAACAGGATGTTCTCTGGGTGACAGAAGTAGCTCATATTGACAAGCACAGGGTGAATGATCGCCTGATCCTCCAACGGCAGCTTTTGAAGGAGCTCCACCACGTAGAAGAAATTTGGGGCTCCATCATGACATGAGCTGTTGGCTTTCACCTTGAACCATACAGGAACACAGTAGTTCACAATGAATTAAACGAGACATTTCAGGGTTGGTGATGGTTGCTCTTTTGACATGTAAAGTCGCAGAACACGATTAGCTTTCGTAAGCCACCTGGCATGATTTAGCGGTCCTGGTTGTGCAGATGATCTCACACCTTCATTAGTATCTCCACTTGGCAACTGCACTGCCAAACATGTACGGTACAGGTAGCCCTGATCTTTTATGAGATCACTGACAACTGGTAAAATGCAAGTTTTTCCAGCAACATGTTCAGATCTTTTGGGTCAAATTCAAGTGATTGACCTACTTCTCTGCAGCCTCGTGGACCTCTTGTCGAACCATCAACTGTCTCGAAATACGTTTGGAAAATGATTTCAACAATGTGCAACAAACAAACAAGCCACTGTAGTGGTCTGCTAAGCTGTGTTTCGAACTCACAGATCACTCCATTTCTTCTTCCAGTATTGACATTTGTCCCGTCACAGCCGATATCTTGCAACGAATCTGTTGAATCTTTGTCGAATGACAGACATGACTTCCTTATCAATATCTGCTGCTCTTTCACTTTCGGGAGAATCGTGGTCGATGTAAACGGCGTCAGGAAAAGCAACTACTGAGTAGTGATTTTCCTTCACGATTCTCTCACCATCTGGGGTTTTCTTGAGGGTCTGATCGATTTTTCCCATCGAAACCGTTGCAAACGATCTCCTTCAAGTAATTTAGGTACTGTTGCAATGTGACATCTCTCCAGTGTTATCCCTGACGGCGGAATTTACTGGGATCAAGTTTATTTTCTTCACGAAGAATATTCATACCTTTCAGTGCTGCATTCATAATGGAGCAGAGGTCTCTATTGCTTTCTTGACATCAGTCAGTTACACGACTCAGCTCAGGATAGACTAGTCTGTTCTGACACTGTTCTGACTGTTTGCTTCCATCTACTTCTGCAGTATCATCATCAACATATTGATCATATTGTTCATCACAGGCATCACTTTCGTCAATACATGCTGTCATTATATCTTCATTATTTTGCTTAGTATCTCTAGTGGACTCACCATAGAGCTTCCTTTTCATCACTCTATTTGTTGCGCACTTATTTTGAGCCGTCTTCTTTCGGTCTATTCCACCAATATACATTTTTCTGCATCTAGTATGATCAACGCAGAAAGGCCACTCCCCAGGCGATATCTTGTCTGCTCCAGCGCATTGACACTCAGACCTCTCACGTGCATTGAAGTTTTTGAAACATTTGCAATGACTAATGATAAATAAGGTGTCAAAGCCGGCGAGTTTCTCATTGTAGGTGTTGGAAGTCCTTTTACTCACTGCATATTTCCTAAGCTTCTGTGTCTTTGCTATCAGGCGTTTCACATGAATAACGACACTGGTGTAATCAATAGTTGAGATGGAAGCTTTCTCGTAAATTCATGCTACTTTAAGTGCAACAGTTTCTGCATAGGCTTGGGTGCTCAATGATGGATTTGTGGATTTATGTTCCAAATAAGTCCTTATTGACATCACAGCTAGTGGGCAACTGATTTACCGGAAGGCTGCGTGATGAGCCGAAAACAGAGTCTTTTCGTGTTTTCTCGTGTGCTGCAACTGGCCATGATTCCTGTAATATACGCAAACTCATAGAAAATTCAAAACTGTAAAGGGGACGATTGCTGGGCCTTGAAAGCAGGCTGTGAAGCCTATGCCCAGAGTCGGACACATAAAAAAAAAAAAAAAACTACCAGTTCGTATAGTTGGTAACAGAAATACAAAACAATGGATTATCATTTACAGAACCGCCAATCAACGGTAATCACTGAATGCTTGGAGCGTAAGTGCGTAAAAACTAAACTGAAAGTTGCTGGAGTACCACTGACACATTTTTAAAAATACAAATAGTTCATGTGAAAACATACTATAGGGCATCAAAATAGCCATGTTTCATCGAATTTTAAAAATTTGACCCACCCTAATATATCTATCTATCTATATATAATGATATCTGGCAACTGGAAACTGAAGGGGGCAGCTTCTTGCAGTCTACTAGGTTCAAGTGCAGATAAGTCTGGGGTCAAAACAACATGTGTGGCAGTCTAAACCGCTAGAGTGGGTCAAGGTCCAGTGAGAACAGATCTGATCAATTTACCTCCCCACGGTTCTTTGTGACGTCATGCGGTACCCTTCACCAATGTTCACCTACGTCTGCGTGTTGCACTATAATACATGCCTGCATTTACTTCAAACATCACTCATCGTTTTATAAAACGTTATAATCAACTTTGATATTCTTTGACAACGGTTAAATAGTAAGCTAATTTTGCCCTCTTTAGCTTAGGAAATTATTCAACGTTTAAAGTGGCTGCTTATATTGCAAGTGATTTATAAATACAGATATATATGTTAAAAGAAGAAGAGCTGTAGATTTACCACGCTCCTCAGTGTTGCATTAACCAATGATGAGACGTGTGAAATGCTGACATTAATATTATCTTTACGGCCACAAAGATAAATCCACCCTTAATTCAATTATTCGTCCTTCGGGAAACAATAAAATGTATATTTCCATTTTCCTTATTTTTATGTTGCAGAGATGTGCATCGATAAATTGCACAGCACACCATTATCCTGACTTGGAGCGAGAAGTCAGGAGGAACTGAAGAACTTGACCCTAGCCGAGTCAAAGTCCAAAGGACCTCATTAACCCTACAGGAGTGGCAGGCTCAGGTACCACGTCACGTTATGCACAGAGTGGTCCCATTCTTTGTCAAAAATTATCAGACCTTGTAGAGTATCTCACTAGACATAAGACTGGGTAATCAGATGCTGTGCACAACGGTTCGAATCCTATAGAAGAGAAGGCGGAGTAATATTTAGTTGTAGCCAGCGCTTTGACCGAAAGGTTGGAGATTCGAGGTCACCCAAGGGTCATTGATAGACATCAAGAAGGGCATCCGGTCACAAAGTGCTACACACTCCAAAACCAAAACCCTCTGCCCAGGGGGCAAAGGACACGGTATAAAAATACATATACATATAGATAGATTGATAGATAGATAAATAGATATAGATAAATATATATCTATATCAATATATCTTTCTATCTATCTATCTTCATACTGTACATGTATATAATATATATATATATATATATATATATATATATATATATATATATATATATATATAATTGAATACATGTATACTATATATACAGTATATATATATATATATATATATATATATATATATATATATATATATATATATATATATATATGTATATGTATGTAATTGAATAAATATATAATATATATACAGTATATATATATATATATATATATATATATATATAAAATATATATATATATATATATATATTTATATATATATATATATATATATATATATATATATATATATATATATATATATATATATATATATATATATATATATATATATATCATTTCCTGTGGCATCCCACGGGATGCATAGGGCCCTCAATGAACTCTCTCCACCAATATTTGTCTCTTGCCATCTCCTTCAGGTCCCACCAACACTCCTCTCCTGCTTCTTTTTCATTGTCCTCAACCAGGTTTCCCTTGGCCTACCTCTACCTCTTCTTCCTCTAGCAATCCACTCTGGCACATCCTGTATTAAACAATCTTCTTTTCTGTATATGTGCCCCAGCCACTTCCAGCGAGACAGTCTCACATATTCATTAACTGGTTCCACTCTCGTAATATCCCTTACTCTTTCATTTGTAACTCTGTCTTTTCCACTTTATATATATATATATATATATATATATATATATATATATATATATATATATATATAGATATAGAGAGATATAGAGATATAGAGATATATATACTATATATATATATATATATATTTATATATATATATATATAGATAGATAGATAGATAGATAGAGATAGATAGATATAGAGAGATATATAGAGAGAGATAGATAGATATATATATAGAGAGATATATATATATAAATATATATATATATATATTGTATATATATATACATATATGTATATATATATATATATATATTTATATATATATATATGTATATAATATATATATATATATTATATATAAATAATATCTATCTATCTATCTATCTATCTATATATATATATATATATATATATATATATATATATATATATATATATATATATATATATATATATATATATATATATATATATATATATATATATATATATATATATATATATATATATATATATATATATATATATATATATTTTTTTTGTGGGGGTGTATATTACGGTGCACTCTTAGCGCTTAACTGATCATCAAAAGGGATAAGATAAAGTTTGCAAGAAAACTAAATTACCTTTACTGTACACTATAATATACACAATCAAAGAAGAAACCAGGGTTCGTTTTACAAGAGGAGGATTTATGTAAGCCTCAGGATATAAATTTAAAACAAGTTATTTCTTACCTAACCAGAACACACTCAGTCGAGGCTAAGTACAGTACTCACAAAGCTCGAGGAAGCATGGAGACTTCGAAGGTTAAATCCAGATATGAATCACACACTAGTGTAAATGGAGGAGTGAAGCAAAACTGGGAAATGGTTCACAAACAGTGTGTTTTGTAATCAAAGTTATGTATTGAGTAGTGTTGGGGAAAAGTGCAACACAATGTGACAAAAGTGTAACGTGACAATAAATGTGTACCATTGTGTACAAAAATGTGTGTACAAAAAATGAAACAAAATGTGTCTGTACAAGAAGACACGAAATGTGTCTCTTCACATTTTCCTCGACCTTATAAAGGAGACTTACTCCGCCTTTCTCAGCTAATTAACCACTAGGCTATCTTAAAAATAATCTCCGTCCATACATGAACAATAGAGGCACCTGCTACCATTGAGGGCTTCGTACACTCCACAGAGAACCAATTGCGTGCCATCAAGAACGTGACGAAAGCGTCATTTAGGCTTGTAATTGGCAAACATCCCCACTTTGCTCCTCCCACATTAAGTCACACGCAGTATTTCAAGGAGAAGAGGAATTTTCTGGGTAATTTGTGAGAAAAACATTTGGTGTGTTATCAGTGAGATGGCAAAGTTGACCGCTGGGTAAATACACGTGGGGACTAAGGTTACCCTTTACAGGCAGCAAAACTGATAAGAGAATAGATTTAATGTTCTTAACAGCTCGCTTCTCTCTCCTTTCATTATTATCTTATCTTCTATTTCACCCATTCGCTACTGGGGTAACTACGCCAGTGACAATATATATATATATATATATATATATATATATATATATATATATATATATATATATATATATACCTTCACCAGCCATTTGAGTATCCACTGCAGGACCGGCCTATCCCGACCGAAGTCGGGACGATACAGCCAATGTATCACTACCAAGTGGCTTAGGCTGTCTGGTAGAGATTGTATGTAGGTGAGAAGTGCTTGTAAGTGTAATTGTAGTGTTGGAGTGGCTTTGGATATGTGTGTGTAGTCTGTGAACCAAGTGTAATCGGCCCACACAACCCGACTGGGTGCAAGCATACTTTATAGTATGCGACACTGGTTCAACCACAGTACCCCCTGTGTCCGCCAATGCAGTACGTGGCCGGGTGAACACTCACAAAGTTTATTACCTTGGTGGGGCACGAACCCTGGTTCACCTGTGTACGAAACGCACACTGTACCACTGTACCACAGAAGCTCCATATATATATATATGGTAGGTGGTGGCGCTCACCATCTACTCACTTGATGTAGTGCTGCTCTCAGGTGTCTGCCCTTTCCTCTCCTCGATCCGTCTTTCCTTCCATCCTCTTCTGTCTTTCTTTCCTTCATTCTTTCCTCATCCTTCTGCCTACGGGTGACTTTACACTCCCTCTTCTGTCTTTCTTTCATTCTTTCCTCTTCCTTCTGCCTGCGGGTGACTCTACATTGAGTGACAAGCCAAATGGTTTCCTGTACACTAGGAAACCATTTACTACACTGACTGGTAACTATATAACCAAATTATGGCACCTGGTGGTGTAGTGGGAAATTACGGCGCTCCAATCGGATTGACCCGATGAAGGTTTATATATATATGTATACTGAGTAGCTACTGTCACGATAAAACTGAATGATAGAAACCAATTAGAAGTGATTCAGGCATATGCACCAACAAATAGTCATAGCGAATGAAATATTAAGTACTTTGAAGATATACAGGCAGCTGATGACAGTGGAAAGATCCACTATACTGTTATCATGCGCTACTTCAAAGTTAAAGCGGGAAAATTGATTGCTTGAGAGACTTCAGTTGGGAATCATGGTATAGATTCAAGAAATGGAAGTTGTCAGTCTCTGGTAGAATTTGCAGAAGCTTTGTCACTGACACTGAAAATCATGACTATCATCTTTGATAAGAGAACATTTGAAAAATTAAACTGGAGTTCTCTAGTTGGTGCGAAAATGAGAATGATTTCAAACTTACTAACCATTGTGATATTGTGAAAAAATTGTATGTATCATAAATCAAGTAAATGTTGGTAGTGATCATAGAATGATTAAATATGGACTCAATATTACGTTAACCCTTAGGATGCAGGCGTTTTTCGCACTTTCCTCCTCCAATCTAAAGGTAAATTTCACAAAATAGCTTTATTTCACACTCTCATAGCTCAGTAATCACTCAACCAAGGAAGTTCAAATAAAGCTTGCCTTACTGAACACCTCTTCCTCTTTCCCAGGTCGCTAGGAGGTGGCGTTTTGGAGTGAGGATGAGTTGAATAGGTTAAATTTTGGCTTTCAGTGTGCCTGTGTTCGGACGGGTGCACCCGGTTATGGCTTCAGTGTGTCTGTGTGTGAGCTGAGCCATCCCGCACTCCACTCCCTCGTCCATTACTTCAGAGTCATCTTTCTCAAGAATTCCTACCTCTTCCCGCTGCTGTCTGGGGTTATGTTTCATCCTAGGCACACGATTATGCCCTGTATCAATTCGTTACTAAACAGGCGTGGCATTTCCATATTTTCTATTGAAAAGAGTCTTTCACGGGTTACTTGTTATTTTTCCTGGATTACCACAGCTACTGGGGACATTTATAAACCTATTTCTGAAAGCTATAAATGAAGGTTCAGAATGTGTAAGTATTTTGCCGACGTCTGCCAGTAGCAGGCCATATTTAACATTCCTAATGCGCATTTTTACATTTGGCAGCTTGCTGTCAAACACCAGTGGGGTTAGGTTGGATTAGGTTTGGTTTGGTTAGGCTACCATTAAGTTTGCCATTACATTGACACGGGATACACTGACACACCAAATCGGTGCGATGGTTGGTAAACAACAAGGCCAGTCAGAAAGATCACCAGTAAACACTGCCGAGGGCGACCTGACCGCTTCCATAAATGTCCCAAAATAAATATATATATTTTTTTCAAATCGCTTCTTGCAGCCACAATGGAACATTTAACTATCTGTGTTGCTTATGTACCAAAATTACTGACCTTGAGATCGTAAGTTTGTAATAATGTAGGTGGAATCGGCCTGTCCGTTTGGTAAAGAATTCCCCACGCTTTTTTTCTGGTCTCTCCACACTGCCATGCTGTCGCTGGGCACTGAAATGTGTGTGGTTGCAAATAAACTAGATGAAGAATAATGCATATGACTAGGGAAAACATTCTCCCACCAGGTCTTCTGTAGAAGCTTCCCATTTTGTTCCTTACTGGACAATGGCGTACTAAACTAATTTCATACTTTATAAACACTTGTGTTTACTTCCTTTCACTTATGGCTAAATCACTTATTTTCTGTGTGTACTCACTACGCACAGGCACTTGTACATACCATTTACAGTTTCATGCACAAGCATCACTGTCGTAAGATTTCTGAAGGTGATTTTCCAGCGCGTTTTTCCTCTGTCATAATCTACATCTCTCCTGAGGTGACACTTAAATTGGTAGTAATCAGCTGGCTATTTTCCAAGCCATTACTATCGGAATAAATATTGGACGAATCACTTTGTCTTTCGTGAAAACACATCACTCTTATCACTAACAATATTTCACTAGCGTCAATATCACACATACTGTATATTACAAACATCACTATAGTAAATGTTTCACCGATCTGTTTCCATTTATGAAAACACATCACTTTCATCAATATCGTGATTATTTTATAAACATCACTGTCGTAAATCGTAACTATTTTACAAACGTCACTGTCATAAATCTAACACGAATGTCACAATTGTATATTTCAAAAATGACACTATCGTTATTATTTCACCAACGTCAGCACCATATCACGTTTACCAACACACATACTAGAATTTTTCAGGTATGATAATCAAAGCAGCACTTTGTGCACAGGGGAACCTCACAGCCTTTGCAGATGTAGTCATTGGCAGGGGTTGTTTCGTGGGCAAAGAGGCCACATGCCCGGGGTGGGCGTGCCAGCTTGGTCCATGGCAATAATCACCAATGGTGGGGAGACAACAAATGATTGACTCAGGTGACACATTCTGCTGTGTCAGCTGATCGTAGAGGAGAAAGAGGTGGGGAAAAATTCTGGGCCATCCAGGGCCAAGGTTCACCCCGTCCCTCTACTGGACCAGCAGCATAAAGGTTAAGAAAAGAAAGGAAAAACATCTTACAAATGTTGCGTCATGATTTGTCTACTCAGCTTAAAAGGGAAATAAAATTTAGTATCCGCATCCAAAACAGGCAGTCAGACCTTAACCAAGAAGAAAGCCTCCGCACTGACTAAATAAATGAAAACTTCACCAAAATACTGAAGGAAGCAGAACTTGAAATAGGAGGGAACATAGTAAAATGCAAAATAAAAATAAACTAAAAAAAACAACAACAACAAAGTATCAATGCAGAAACGAAAAAAAAAAAGAAATGAAGGTCATATTTACCAGAGATAAAACAGAAGCAGCAGCATGAACAGAGACCATTGGACTAGTTCTCAGGAACTAATGTAGAAGCAGAAAAGAGGAGACTAGGGATGGGAAAAATCATATATATGCTTCAAAGAAAGCAACAGGTAAAATAACACATAAGAAAGAAATGATCAAAGTGGTTGAAGAATTCTTTGATCATTTATACAATTCAAACGACAGACCACGCGTCCAAGGAAACCTAATATCTACAGAAATGCTAGCCATACAGCCATAACTATAGAACAGACAAAAATAGCTTTGAAAAGTAGGAAAATTGGAAGAGCATCAAGAGAACACGGTATCGCAGTACATGCAGGAAAGACTGCCATGTAAAACAAGACCATTTAAGAAATGTCTTTTTAAAGGAAAAGTCACAACAACTTGGGAAAACGAATGATAGTCTTAATATGCGTACGTAAGAAAGAAGACTTAAAAGATCTTAAAACTGCCTACCAGTTAGTCTATTGTCGGGTCTATGCAAGTTATTCACAAACCTCATCACCAATAGAATTTCAGGCGTCCTAGACTCCAACCAGATTAGGAAATAAGCAGATTTTCGGAGTGGATTCTAAAACATCGACCACAAACCTACAATCTACCAAATAAATGAGAAGATATATTAATACTGGAAACCTTTGTGTATGGTGTTCATTGATACTAAGAAGTCCTCAGCTCAGCAATCGTCGACAGAGAGTAGATGAGATGAGATCTACTGTAGAATATTGGAATACATGAAGCAGAGATCCACTAGCAACAGTTAAGCTCCTTACAACAGCAGATAAATGCCACTAAAGATAAGGGGTAGAAGAGGGCGATACTACACCATTTTTTTTTTTTTTATTATGTTTAAGACATATATTTAGAAGGCTTAGCTTGAACAATAATGGGATTAAACTAGATTAGTGTCTGAATAACCTCAGGTTCACAGATGAATCGGATGGACAACTGCAACAGTTGATAGTAAACTAAAACAGAAAAAGCCTATGCGTAAGACTGAAGGTGAACCAGAAAAAGACAAAAGTCTTGTGCAATGAGCATCCTAAAACATAGGAAATGTGATTCGAAAATGAAGTTTAGAATTTGCTGATGAATTTGTATACGTAGGGCAACTGGTACAGATTGACCTGTCATTCGAACCTGAAATATGTAGAAGTATATAGTTGGGGTGAAACGCATTTCGTAGACAAAGTAGCATATGAAAAAGAATTTTACTTCCGTGTTTAAACGACAAGTATAATTAGTGTTTCCTTCCGACAATGACTTATGGCTCACAGACGACAACAGTGAAAGAACTCCTGAGAAGAAAGTTAATAAATGCCAAGAAAGTTAATAAATGCCAAGAGAGGTATAGAGAGATCGATGATAAAAATCACTTCAAGAGATAGGAAAGAATCAACTTGGATAAGGGAAGGGACTGAAGTAGAGGACGTAATTAAATTAATAAAAACCAAGAAAATGACAGTGCGTAGCCCATAGTCTACAAATATGGGCTACAGACTGGGTGATAATTGATTCAGATACAGCAAGGGCAAGTCCAGCAACCAGGTGGTGTGATGAAAGAGAATAATTTCATTAACAGATACAGGGTCCCCAAAAAAAAAAAAAACAACAAGCGATGAAGAACGTAAATTCGTTGGAGAGCTTAGATTCTGTAATGGAACGAAACAGTAGAAGACAGGGATAACTGGAAACATTTGGGAGAGGCTGGCCTGCAGAGGATTATTATGGGCTGCTGCTGCTGCTGCCGATATACGAATATATATATATATATATATATATATATATATATATATATATATATATATATATATATATATATATATATATATATATATATATAATTTCCTGTGGCACCCCACGGGATGCATAGGGCCTCGATGAACTCTCTCCACCAATATTTGTCTCTTGCCATCTCCTTCAGGTCCCACCAACACTCCTCTCCTGCTTCTTTTTTTTTGTTTTTGAATTGTCCTCAACCAGGTTTCCCTCGGCCTACCTCTGCCTCTTCTTCCTTTAGCAGTCCACTCTGGCACATCCTGTCTTAAACCGTCTTCTATTCTATATATGTGCCCTAGCCATTTCCAGCGAGACAGTCTCACATATTCATCAGCTGGTTCCACTCTCGTAATACCCCTTACTCATACATTTGTAACTCAGTCTTGCCATGTTACCTCTAGAATCCTTCTCAGTATTTCATTCTCAAATCCTAATACTTTCTGATCTTGTGCAATTGAACTGTACCATGACTCATGCCCATAAATTAAAACTAGTCTAACCAATGACTTATAAATTTTTACTTTAGTATGTACCAAAAGCATTTTATTATTTCAAACAGAATTCAACATTCCAACAGTTCGCCAAGGCTGTCTAATTCTCTCCTCAATTTCATCGTTTAATGATCCATTAGATGATACAATCGTTCCCAGATATTTAAAATTTTCTACTTTCTTCACCAATTACACAATCGATTTGGTTCTCCACGTTCATATTAATAATTTCATTATCAATCCCACTTTTTCTCCTTCCTCCATCAGACAATCAAACTCCCTCTGCATCTCGTAAATACTTCCGCAAATCAGTACAATATCATCAGCATAGTCGAAATCCATCAGCCACTTATTTTCTTTCTAGTTAATTCCTGCACCTGTTCTCATTACAACTTTTCTCATAACATAATCCATAACCAAAACAAACAACAATGGCGAAAGAACTCATCCTTGAATCACTCCTGACCTAACTTCAAATGGATCACTCAAAAAAACACCCACCATTACCTTAAGTAGGCTTCTAATAATATTTACAAACTTTTCTGGTATACCGTAGAATCTAATTATATTCAACATAGCTCCATGTAAAACACTATCAAACGCCTTTTCAAAATCAACAAAACACATCCTAAGTGGCATTTTCATCTCATTAGCTTGTTGCATTAGTTGCCTTAGAATAAAAATCTGATCATTACAATCTCGACCCTTTCTAAATCCCGCTTGCTCTTTTCTTACAATTTAATCAATGACTGGCTCTATTTTGTTCAACAAGATTTTGGAAAAGACTTTTGCAACTACAGGTGTGAAAGTTATCCCCCTCCAATTTCCACACATTCTTAAATGTCCCTTTTTAGGGTATTTTTATAATTACTCCATTTTTCCACTCTCCTAGAATTCCACCATTATCCCAAGCCACATTAAAAAGTTTCATAAGCGCATTCATCAACTCATTATTTTCCACCTTAAGCATTTCAGGAAATATTCCACCCTCTCCTGGAGCCTTAATATTTTTAAATTCCTTTATAGATTTTGGTACATCTTCCAAGGTTATATCCCCTGTTTCTATCTCCAAATCTCTCTCGGCTGGCAAAATGTCCTCTTCAGCTGGGATTGATCTTTTTAGAACAGATTCAAAATGCTTTTTCCACCTTCCTTTTATATCCAAATCTTTAGTCAACAAATTACCATTTCTATCTTGTACAGGTATTACCTTCCATCTCTTTTCAGTCCCAGTTAACTCCTTTATGGCCTGATACGCTTTTCTTGTGCTCTGACCGTCATTTTTACTTAATATCTGTCTCCCGTGCCTTTTCATCATATACCCTCCTCTTATCATGTCTAATGAGTCTTTTTATTTCAGAATATAAAGATGACCAGGTCGGACTGGCTGTGTGTGAGTGTTGCCGCTCACGAGGGTTTAGTGTATATATTTTTTTTACTAAGAAACATGCATATATTTTGTTATATTCCTGCACATTATAGTATAATCATAACTGTGACATTATTACCAACCCCAGAAAGACGGTAACAGCCAATAAAAGTGACTACTTTTTTTTAAGCAACACTGTAAAATAATTATGCCACGTTTCTGTATTGCCGTATAAATATTTTATGCATAATCAGTTTACTGTTCTTTCATATATTATAATACACACCTTACCATTATATTCTTATGTGTTTATCTTATTGTGACGCCTATTACATATATCAGAGCCGTTCACATAGCGGGTATGGAACACGTGGCACCACTGTACAGAGGTTCGTGCCCCACCCAAACCGCCACTTAAGATTGGTACCACCATAGTGGCTGAGGAATGGCTGGGAGAAGGAGGGAGGTGAGAAGACAGGAAGAAATCAGTAGGATAGAAGTTGTGGAAACAATGAAGAAAGTTAAATCGGGGAAAGCCCCAGGAATTGATGGAGTGTGTGGTGAAATGCTGAAGCATGGGGGAGAGATAGTAGTAGAATGGATGTGGAAGATGTGCAGATTGGCCTGGGAGGAAGGTAGAGTCCCGGAGGATTGGAAGTCAGGTAAAATTATTCCCTTGTACAAAGGAAAAGGGGAAAAAGAAGTGTGTGGTAATCATAGGGGCATTTGTCTTCTTAGTATAATAGGAAAAGTGTATGGTAGGATACTTATAGACAGAGTTAGAGAAAGAACAGAGAAATTAGTTGGAGAAGAACAGGGAGGCTTTAGGAAGGGAAGAGGTTGTGTAGATCAGATATTCATTCTTGGATCTTTAGTGGAAAAGTTTCTAGAGAAGGGAATGAAGTTGTATGCGGCTTTCATGGATTTGGAGAAAGCATATGACAGGGTGGATAGACAAGGATTGTGGAAAGTGTTAAGAATATATGGAGTAGATGGGAAGTTGTTTTTGGAAACTCCCTGTACTGTTGTTTGCAGATGATACTGTGTTGTTGAGTGAAGATGAAGGGGAGCTGCAAGGCTTGGTGGATGAGTTTGAGAGAGTGTGTAAGAAACGGAACCTAAAGGTGAATGTAGGGAAGAGTAAAGTGATGGTCTTTGAGAGAGGTGAAGTTAGTGAATGTACAGCGAGGTTGGATGGTGAGGAATTGGAAAATGTGAGTACGTTTAAGTATTTGGGTAGTGTGATGAGTAAGGATGGAGATTTGGAGGGTGAAGTGCTTGAAAGGGTACAGCAGGGAAGAAAGGTTGCTGGTTCCTTGAAAGCAGTGATAAGAAACAGGGAAGTGAGCATGGAAGTGAAAAAGTTACTACATGACAGTATTGTGATACCAACTCTAACGTACGGTAGTGAAGCTTGGACATTGTTGGAAGGACACAAGTCAAGAGTGAGAGCAGTGGAAATGAGTTATTTAAGAGGAGCCTGTGGAGTCACGTGGAGAGACAGGCTGACGAATGAGGATATAAAGGAGCGTTGTGGTGTGGATGTGGATAGGAAGCGTTATGAGGAACACACTGAGGTGGTTTGGCCATGTGGAGAGGATGGAGGGTGAAAGACTGACGAAGAGAGTGTATGTGAGTGAGGTGGAGGGGGGAAGAGGGAGGGGGAGGCCGAGGATGAGATGGAGGGATGGGGTGGAGAGGTGTATGAGAGAGGGGGGTGTGAATTGGGAGCAGGGCAGTGAAATGGCGGAGGACAGGGCGACTTGGAGGCGATTTGTTTGTGGCCACCCCAAACGGGATTGAGGCGTCTGGCAATAGATAGATAGATAGATATATATAACCCAATATCCAATGTAATACAGCCAATGGCATGTCTGGAAACTGGGCCCATCCAGATATTGGGCCCCTGCCTCCTGGATTGGTGATTATGGATACTAAACCAGCCTAACTCAGAAAACCACCTACATAACTCCCTACCGGACATGTATAGCACCTATTTAAGACCCTATTCACCCCAAAATGGGACATAAAAGAGTGAAATAAATGCAAAGGAACCAGAGAATGAGGTTTTAAAGGTGAGTATTATACAATATTAAACATTCTGGTTACTTACAACAAGTCCCTGACTCCTGGACTGGTACTTGTGGACCCTAACCTATCCTAACTCAGAAAAACACGTACGCTAATGATTACTAATCTCTGACCAGAGTCAGCCAAAGTCGTGGCCAGGCGTCGGCTACACAATCAGACAAGCTCAACTTTCGTTCCAGAAAGGTTTAATGCTTCAATGAACAATTTTCTAAGCATCACTGAAAAATTTTCGCTTCACATTTTACTTTTTCAGATACAGTATATATCCATTCTAAGAAATAAACATGAAAGTTGGTCACAGCTGTTATTTTGTGTGTGTAATGAGTGTGTGCTGCTACTTGACATTCATACTGCCTTTTATTAACCTGTTAATTATTTCAGTGACCTATTTCTTAAGGCATGCCTTTAATCGAGGTGTTGATAAGTGACAGCGGAGAAATATCCATGACTACCACAGCAGCCGGCATCCACACGACATATTCTAAGTATGCATTATAATTCTTATATCATTGACAAAAACTTACCATTACTTGCTACATTGAACTAAATGTTTTTTTTTTCCAGTCATGAATGGCCCCGTTGCCATCCAGTGGGAATGGCTGCTCTGTTCCGACGTGACGTCTTTGCTGCATGGCCTCTCTGGTCAAAATATGTGCAAGTTAATGCCGTTAATTCACAAATGATTAATATATATGATGCCCGTACCCACATAATACATGATGACACATGCCTGTTTACTTGATGGAAATTACCTAAATGCAGATTGAAGAAATGTCGGCTCCTGTCAAGAAACGCAGATTGCTATATTATGGAAGAGAAACCATTAAAATATGGTAATATCAGAGACAGGAGTAGAATGCGTCAAATCACCTGCTTGCAGTTTAACATTTCTTTGCCCCGCCCAGTAATGTAGAGGCTGTGTTCGAATGTGTGGCTCTTGTATTGTCATAACGCTGCCCGCCTTGGGCCTCTTGTCAGAGATTAATAATCATGAGTGTACATATCTCCCTACTGGATATGCATTGCACCTGTGATCCTATTCATACCAATAAGGGACATAAAAGGTGAAATAAATCCAAAGGAACCAGAGAATGAGGTTTTAGAGGTAAGTATGGAAAATACAGTGCAATATGAAACATTCTGGGTACTTACAACAAGTCTCTGGCCATCTCAATGAATAACCCATCTCCTCTCAGACTCTGACAGTAAAAAGGTGTACCTGAAGCACCTGCAGTAATTAAGTCTTGCACTGAACTTAGTCATTTGCATTCTGAATTCTATTTTCTTAACACTACGCGCTCTGTTCTTACTTGCACTCCATTGTACCTTAATAAAATCAGTGTTGCACTCTGCACCTAAGTCTCTGCCCTCGGAAATCTAATTTCTTAACACTGCGCACTCTGTTCTTACTTGCCCTCCATTGTACCTCCGTGAAATCAGTGTTGCACTCTACACTTAGGTCTTTGCACTCAGAATTCTAATTTCTTAACACTGCACACTGTTCTTTTCACTGCACAACACTGTAAATTCTCGTGTGGTCTAGTGGCGAGTTCTTGCTGTTTATTCATCGTCAGAGTCCTAGAGTAGCTGATGCAGGTGTCCTAGGGGCACATCGCTGGGATATTGTGGTGGGCTACCCACTGCAGACAACTCTGAAAAGAGGCGCAAACTCATGTCCAGTGACGACTCCACCGTGGCTGATGTGCTGGGCTGTGGCTTGGAGGATGGAAGCCTGTCTTGGGGAGGCAGTGGTGTGGAGCCAGAGCTAGGCACAGTGGGGGTCACGGGTCTGAAAAAACTGTCAATGTGGCGCAAGGAACGACGATTTTGGCGGTTAATGATGTGCTACCTGAAAGCATCCACTTCCTCCACAAGTCCCATGGGCCCGATCTCCCAGTCGCAGCCAGGGTGTTCCAGGTAGTCGAGAGTGAACTTGATGTGCTCCCTGAGTGGGCTTCGCTTGGCGATGCCTGGAGTAGTGGCACACTGAGAGGAGTCCGCATCATCGTCGACATCCTTGTCAGGATCTTCAAGCTGGGTATTTGTACCTGCAACTGAAGATGCGATCTCGATATCAGACATGATCTGATGCCAAGGATCGCCCTCGTCATCATCCAGCCACTCAAGCACTTCATCCACATCAACATCATCGCCATGCGCACAAAGACGTACATGGAAGTCATCCACGTCGAAACCTAGAAAATCGTGCACCACATCGGCTCCGAGAAGCAGACGAGACCAACCATTTTCCAGGTTCTTGACAGGGACTTCCTTTCATGCACTTGCCCAGTAGTAGATTGCAGACTTGATGTTGTAGCAGCGAATGTTTTCCAAAGTCCACTGGCCTTGCATGTCCCGTCCCTCCCTGCGCTCGTCCTCATTCTCGAGAACAACCATCACCTCATCCAGGAACTACCGACGGCACAGCCTCTTTGTTGCCATGATCACTCCTTGGTCCATTGGTTGGATGAGAGCAGTTGCATTATGTGGCAAAAACATGCACCTAATGCGGGCCATTCTCAGCCACCAACTCCTTGTCGGATGGGTGCGCAGTTGCATTGTTCATGAGAAAGAGGGCCTTTACCTGGTCACGTGGGATTTACAGTTTCTCCATCTGGTAATGGATCACCTCCTTGACGAAATGGCGGTGGAACCAGTCTCTGAAGATCCTGGCTGTGAACCAAGCCTTCACAGAAGGATACCAAACGACAGGAAGGACATCCATCACCCCATGAAGACACCGAGGCTGCTTTGTGCGGCCAACAATAACGGGCTTGAACCGATGCATGCCGTTAGCATTGGCATAACACAAAGCAGATATCCGTTACTTGCAAAGCTTGCAGCTAGATAACTGCTTCTCTGTCTCCTCAGCTAGAGTGTTCATTGGCATAGAGTGATAGAATTGACCAGTTTCGTCAGCGTTGTAGACTTGACCGAGAGTGAGGCCCTCCATGTCGATCAAGCCCTTCTACTTCTGCCGAAACTCCTCTACTCCCTCCTCGTTGGCGTCCAAAGCTTTGCTATGGGCTATACGGTTGATAAGGCCATGCCGTAACTTGAAAGCAAAGAGCCAACCCTCGGATACCTTGAAGTCTGGGGCGTCATGAAGCCTTGCAAACTTCTCAGCAGCAGCCTTCAGCTCCGTTCCATGCACCAGCACACCAGCAGCACGTTGTTGATGATACCAAATTAGTATGGTGTGGTCAGTGTCTGCAAACCTGGGAGGGTACATAACCTTCCTCTCCACGTTGCATTTGGTCTTCGATGCGAAGTCAGCCGTGTACTGGGTAAGCTTGTCGTGGGATTTCTTGATATCAAACAATGTAGACTGGGCCAGGTTGAATTCACAAAGGATGCGTGAGGTTGATCATCCCGCGTCCACCTTGTCCAGTATCATCCTCTTCTTCTCCAGAGTTAGAACCACTCGTTTCCTCATCTCCGGAGCGTGGCCATCATCACACACACGAAGAAGAGGCAGGAGAGGAACAGCAGAGTCTGCAGCAGGTCGGGCACCACCACAAAAGCGAGCACATGGGTGGCCATGATGACAAGTGTACACTCACGATGAAGTACGGGTGGGAAATGGGGAGGAAGCAGCATCCCCCTGCCAGTCGTCGGAGGAACTATGCGCCAAAATACAGCTGGTCTGCACTGCGCACCAAATTCAAATTACAGGGGGAAAAAAGTTCGAATTTTTAATAAAAGTTTTACGTTTTGGGGGCAATTTGGGGGTTACAAAGTCCCTGGCTGAAAATATTCGGACACTGGGGTGTCCGGGAATTGGGCATCCAGATATCACAGGGACTACTGTATCTATCTATCTAGCAAGCTAGCTTGCTAGCTATCTATCTATCTATCTATATATATATCTATATCTATCTATCTATCTATCTATATTGCCTGACGTCTCTATCCTGTAAGTGATGGCCACAATCAAATCGCCTCCCTGTCGCCCTCTCTAAAGCCATTTCACTGTCCTTCTCCCAGCTCACACCCTCCCCCTCTTATATGCCTGTCCACTCTATCCCACCATCTCGTCTTCGGCCTCCCACTCCCTCTTCCCCCTTCCACCTCAATCGCGTACAATCTCCTCGTTAGTCTCTCACTCTCCAGCCTCATTGCATGGCCAAACCACCTCAGTGTATTTCTCCTAACACTTTTTATCACATCTGCATCAACTTCACAATGCTCCTTCACTTCCTCATTTGTCAGTCTGTCTCTCCACGGAACTCTGCATGCTCCTCTAAAATAACTATTTTCCACTGCTCTTACTCTTGACGTGTGTCCTTTCAAGAAGGTCCAATCTTCATTTCATTTAAACAGGTTAGGGTTGCTATCACAATACCTTCATGCATCGGTTTGATTACTTCCATGCTCACTTCCCTGTTCCTTTTCTCTGATTTCAAAGAAACAGCTACTTTTCTTCCCTGTTTAACCTTTTCAAGCACTTCACCCTCTAAACTTCCATCCTTACTCATCACACTACCCAAGTCCTCACATTTTCCATTTCCTCCCCATCCAGCCTCACTGTACATTCAGTGGCTTCATTTCTCTCGAAGATCGTAATTATCTTTACACTTTCCTACATTCATCTTTAGATTCCGCTCCTTAAACATTCTCTTTGACTCATTCACTAAGCCTTGCAGCTCCCTTCCGTCTTCACTTAATAATGAAATATCATCTGCAAACAACAGTACTGGGAGTTTCCAAACACCGCCCTCTCTCATTAGGGTAGCTTTAATATCAACTTTCCTACCCTGTACCGCTTTTATAACTCCATCCATATACAGACTGAACAACCGTGGGGACATGACACGTCCCCGTTTCAATCCAACATTCAAAAAGAAAAATTCACTCAGTTCACAATCCATATGCACTGCAGCCTTAGCCCCCACATACATACTCTTTGAGGCATTCAATAACAACTTCCCATTTACTCCATAATATTATATTCTTAATACTTTCCACAGTCCTTTGCAATCCACCCTGTCATATGCGCTGTTCAAATCCATGAAGGCCGCAAACGACTTCTTTCCCTTCTCTAGACACATTTCCTCTGAAGATCTGAAAATGAATATCTGAACTACATAACGTCTTCCGCATTTTGGCTTTCTTCATAACATCAGCTACTTCCATCAAACTGATTTCTTCCTCTCATCTCACCTTCCTCCTTCTCCCAGCCATTTCCCAGCCACTTATACTCACATTACTTTCATTCTCTGTGTTCAACAACTCCATAAAGTATTCTCTTCATCTGCTCACTTTCTCCTCCCTTCTCCACTAGCAATCTACTATTTTTGTTTTTCACTTCCTGACTCACTTCTTTATCACCCTGTCTAACTTTCTTTACCTGTTTCCAGAACACTTTCTTACATTCCCTCCACTTTACACTAAAATTTCTTTCACATTCCTCATTCACTTTCTTCATCCACTCTCCTCTCTCACTTACTAATCGTTTCACCTCTCTCTTCCCCTCTACATATAACTCTCCCTTTCGTCTCTCAGCTTCCTCCATGCCTCTGTTTCTCATCCACTCACTATACGCCTTCTTCTTTTGCACCACAACTGTCTCACCTCCCACTCACTATACGCTTTCTTCTTTTCCGCCACAGCTGTCTCACCTCTTCACCTCTTCATTACACCGAGTTGTTCCTTGCACCCTCTTTCGTCTTCTCTTCATCCCACACACCACATCACATGCTGCACAGATTTCTTCTATGAATATCTTGCACACACCTTCTACGTTCCCCGTCTGCTCCAAATCATATTTACTCAGTCACTCACCCACTTCTCCCTTATATTCTACCCTTTTTTCCATCCTCTTACAACCTTTCTACCCTCCTTGTATGAACTACTTCAACCTGACCTTCCATTCTCCTACTCCTCCATTTCATTCTAACCTTGACTTTCAACACAACCAAGTGGTGGTCAGAAAGTCCACTCCCTCAATCTCTGTATGTACCTTCATTCATTACACACCTCTATCATCGACACACACACACATAATCATTGCCTTCCTTGATATTCACTTCATCACCCACCCTTCTCACCACTCGCCACATATACTTGTGGATCATTTCTTGTCTGAAGAGGGTATTGGGTATCATCAACCCCCTCCCTGCACAAATGAACACTAGAGCACTGCCATTCTCACCCACTTCTACAGGCACACCCCACCCACCAACTTCATCCACCTTCACATTCCCAACGTTTCCATTCATATCTCCAATCAAAAACACTCTCTTATTCATTTCAAACTTTTCCATGCACACTTCCACATTTATCTAGAACTCTTCTTTCACTTTCCTGGCATGATCTTGCGATGGTGCCTACGGACATGCAATCGTTCACATTTCTGTACCAACTTTCAATCTTACCCTTACAATCCTTGAGCTGACGGATCAATATTTTCTTATATTCTCCTTCCATCTCTCCTTACATATCTTGTAAACAACAATAGAAACTCCTTCTTTTGTTCTCTCACTCTTACCTACACCCACACATATACCCAATTCATACTTCCATTATCTCACAGTCTCACCTCTCCATTTTGTCTCAGTTATTCTACATTCATCCACTTTTGCATCCTTAAGCACCTATCTCACTCACCTGATCATTTGCACCCCTTCCATTCCATGTCACAATCTGTACCACTTCCTTTGATTAGTCCTTGGTCGTCACCTATTGGTCAGTCCTGGTCCGAGGCTTCTTGTTCATATTTTTAGTTAGTTGTTCTTCGGGGAGGGGCACTAACCCTCCGCCAACCCACTTGTTGTGACGTAGGGAACACGTGTTGGTTGGTTATAAAGTTACCACCCAACATTATAAATGATTTCCATGATTTCCTGGATTACAGGAAATCATTTGCCTTGCCACTCACTGTAGGGCTACCCTAAAATTGAGTACCGGTACTGCAACACTAAGTGGGCGGATGAAGGGCGTTCCCATTTACCACTAAAAAAAGAGACTGAGACTTGAAGGTGTTAACCCAGTACACCTGTAGTAGAGTCCCAGGCTGCTCCACCTTACATCATTTAAATATATATATATATATATATATATATATATATATATATATATGTATTATACATGTATATATATATATATATATATATATATATATATATATATATATATATATATATATATATATATATATATATATATATATATATATATATATATATATATATATATATATATATATATATATATATATATTATAATATATTATACATATATATATATATATATATATATATATATATATATATATATATATATATATATATATATATATATATATATATATGGTAATGGTCAGTGGTTCTTTGAGTAATCCATTTGAAATTAGGTCAGGAGTGATTCAAGGAGGAGTTCTTTCGCCTTTGCTGTTTCTTTTGGTTATGGATTATGTTATGAGAGAGGTTGTCATGAGAACAGGTGCAGGAATTAACTAGAAAGAAAGTAAGAGGCTGGTGGATTTGGACTATGCTGATGATATTGTAGTGATTTGCAGAAGTATTTACGAGATGCAGAGGGTGCTTGATTGTCTGGTGGAGGAAGGAGAAAAAGTGGGATTGGTAATAAATAGTGGAAAGACCGAAATTATTAATAAGAACGTGGAAAACCAAATCCTTTGTTTAATTGGGAATAATGTGGTGAAGAATGAAGAAAATTTTAAATATCATCTAACTGATCATTAGACAGCCTTGGCGAGCTGTTGGAATGTTGAAATATGTTTGGAATAACAATATGCTACACACTAAAGTAAAAATTTACAAGTCCATGGTTAGACCAGTTTTAATTTATGAGCATGAGTCATGATTCAGTAAATTGCACAAGATCAGAAAGTATTAGGATATGAGAATAAAATACTGAGAATGATTCATGGGATAAAGTGGCAAGACAGAGTTACAAATGAAAGAGTAAGGGATATTACGAGAGTGGAACCAGTTGAAGAATATGTGAGACTGTCTCGCTGGAAATGGTTAGGGCACATATACAGTATACAGTTAGTAAAGAAGACAGTTTAATACAGGACGTGCCAGAGTGGACTGCTAAAGGAAGAAGAGGCAGAGGTAGGTCAAAGGAAACCTGGTTGAGGACATTGAAAAGAGAACTAGGAGAGGAGTGTTGGTGGGACCTGAAGGAGATGGCAAGATACAAATATTGGTGAAGAGAGTTCATCGAGGCCCTATGCATCCCATGGGGTGCCACAGGAAATGACTGATTGATATCTCTATCTCTATCTATCTATCTATCTATAGGTCATCTATATCTATCTGTATCTATCTATCTATATATCTATCTATCTATATATATATACATATATATATATATATATATATATATATATATATATATATATATATATATATAAATTTTTATTTATATTTTTATGTTTTCCAATGCAAATTACTGTGTTTTAATTAGTTTTGACCTTCATTTTTGGGGGAAAATCCCCCTTTTGGAGTTCTGAGTAAGATTTCCAAAAGAGGGTTTATCCCCCAAAATCAAGATCAAAATTAATTAAAAACGCACTATTTTGCATTAAACGAACCAAAACTAACAACCTAACCTAACCTAACCTAACCTAGGCCTAACTATGGCCTGACGTAAGACCGAGTGCACACGCCTGCACCAGCCAATATGGCGCGACATTTATCCGCTACTGCGCGATAGCCTAACCTAAGTTACTATATGACTACGCATACAAAATTTGCTCCCCCAACTCAAACTAGGCTTAAAAGGTAGTCTTAGTTAGAATAGTTCAGGGACGTAGTATAATGAAAATTGGTACGTTGGTTACTTTTAAAGTTATATATATATATATATATATATATATATATATAATTGTGTTTAGTAGTGTTTACCCATTTCATTCAGGCCTGGGTGGGTTAGGATGTTAAAGATTAATCCAGTGGTATAACACTTTAGACTGCAAGTAATAATATGGTCATATATTTTAATAAAGCATTTCATTAAAAAATTAGTATTATCATATATACAAGCCTTCTGCAGCTTTTCAACATGTCATGGATTACTTTATTAGAAGTGTAATTTAACATGAGGATAAGTAAAAATATTCCACTACACTAATACTACCAAAACATTGATACTTTATCAAAATGATTTTCAGCAGTGGCTATGGTAATGTGAACCCAAGTACTGTATTGAAAAAAAATATATATATACTTTCTTTAGTATATGTACTTCCCTCTACAGTTTCAAGGAAGCAAATATGCATGAGTACAAGGGTTTAGGAGGTGGCATGTCAGACCACCAACATTAAGCTTAACTTTTACCAAGGGCTAAAAGAATTGATTACAGGCGAGACAGGAAAGGCACTGAACAGAGTATGAGAGGCAGCAAGAGGAAGGAAAGAAAGGTGTTGAGAATCTAAATTTTATTTGAGTACAAAGAGGTGGAGGTAGTTGATCGAGTAAGTCATGTATTCAATGAATAACCAAGTGCAGTATGTTGAATGCTTTATGGCATCTGAAAATTTTCAAGGGACGAGGTATCTCTCCACACCGGAACTTCTTTGTTTACAGTGGATTCGTCCCTTAATTTGTTTGGCTCAACGATTTAGACCCATCATACATTACGACAGAAAAAAAGAAAGAAAGTAAACGTGAGATCAAGATTCTAAAATAATAAAAATGGCAGGGCATAGCAGTATAAATCAGTCGAGATTATCGCGGGTGAAATTCCCTAGTACGAATTCACCGTAAGACGAAATAACCAGCTACGAGTTCTTCCCTCTCCAGAGTTAAAGCGTGAATCATTCGTACGTCTGGCATGTTTCTGGCAACCGACGGCGCATGCGTGGCGCATGTACAGTTGGCCAAGAAGAAAGTGCAACCAAATAGGCTGGTGTGTAGCGATATCTGGCAGCTGTTCCGCAGTAAACACTCGTATTTTTTCAATGAATCACCCAGAATCTACAACCTTTGTAAGGATGCACGTGATTGGCTGAAGCGTTTAGTATCGGAACAAATGTTTTGTCCCTTAATTATTACTGAATATTAACTACGTGGGAAGAGGTAATGTATACAGATGATGTCTATGTACTAAATAAGCAAGCTGTAATTACAGATATAGAAAGAATAACACGTAGCAAAGGGTACCGATTAACTTACGGTATTGTTTTTGTACTGAGAAAGGTGTTTCAGGGGTTAGTTTCGAATGATTTTGACCTTTGAAGCAACGGAACCTGTCCGAGGCACATTGTCTAATAGGCGTTGGTATCTATCGAGATGCAAAGTTTCCTTACGAAATGGGCTAAGATGAGACGTTAGGTAATTACACACGCTCTGAAATTAGTGTAATATATAAGTTATATAAGACTGGCCATTACAGTTCAACATCACTGGCAATGCATTTTTTTTTTAAATCATTTATGCAAGTCTTATACTATTCCCTCAGTACGATGTCATTTATAATTAATTCATTTTGGTTACAGAAAGTTAAATTTAAATAAGAGAGAATAATTGCCTGCTCAGTTAAAGGAACTACCTTAACTATTCCCCCTAGTAACATGATTCATAACCGAATACTTGATGCAGTTTAACTACTTCATTGCAAAGTGATGCAATAAAATAAAAGGTAGCCTGTATCATAAATTAATGAACTCTGTTTAAAAACAAAGAAAAAAGCTTTTATTCCTCTCAGTTTAATAAGTCACTCAAAAAAAAAAAAGGATTACCATATATCTAACATTACCACACACAAGCTTTATCACTTTCTTAATCTTTATATAGATTTTTTATAACTTTATAGACTTGCACAAAAGAATTTAGAACTCTTTAGAACTTTCTAGAACAGTCTGTAACATTCTAGTATGGTTTAACATTGTTTAGAATATTCTAGAATAATCTAGGTATTTTAAAATGGGACGCAGTTTTCAGCATCTAATAGTTATCTTTGCAGTTTGCAGGTGAAGTCAGCAAAATAATTGCTTGGTGTGTTACTCTTACATATTATTATTATTATTTTTTTCAGATAAGCATGATGTCGCACAAAAGAAGTGATACCATCCTATTGAAAAACAAGGATGTCTGGACCTATAATTTGGTGCAGTTCCAGCTGTCTCATGGAAGAAGAGGAAGTGTACCTTTAGGAGAATCTTCATTAGAAGAAAAATGCAGAATGCCAAACCAAATGCAAGTTGAACGTTAACAGTTTCTTGGAACAAAATTCAAAATAAAAAAAGAACAAACAGTCGAAACTTCCAAAGAGGTTGCAAAATTATGGGAGAATAAACTGAATTTTCCACATGTGTCAGATCAAGCAAGACAAGTAATGCTTGACAAGGTGTTAAAATCTTACGATGAATGTGTCAAGAGGGGAAAATATGATGCCCTAAATAAACCTTTTGATATCACAAAAGTAAATGGTCAGTGGTTATCCACTGAAGATAAACAACTCTACCAGCTACAACTGCAAAACAATGGAGAAGTGGTATACTCAACAGGTCAAGTTGCAAATTAGGAAACCATTCACCCTTCAAAAAGACGAAAACTGCCTGATGAACCTACTTTAACATCAACATCTTACGATCTTTCATTTAGTGGTAGTTGCACTGTATCTGATGAGAGTGAATATAAGGATGAAGATGAAACTAATCATCCACCAACCAGAAAACACAACAAAAGTAAAGTTGCAACTGGATGGCATCTGCTGGAGTATCGACAAATAAAGCTGCTATAATATGCAAACAATAGTCACATGGTATATTAACCCGCGGCGTCCCATCGATGTACTTCCACGTCCTAACGTTTTGTCACTGCCAATCCCGTTGACGTACTTCAACGTCCTGCAATTGCAAGGTTCATAATTTCCACAATTTTCAAAATTCGCGCGAGATTTTCGATTCGCCCACGTACCCAAGCCTCCCCTACCTGCCGCCAGGCGGGCAGCATCCCAGACCCCGCGTGACCCGCGCTCGCCCTTGTCTCGGTCACTCACCTGTTAGCAGTGACCCAGGTCAGACATGGCGCGGAAAGGTCTCTCAGACGACGAAATTGCATCCGCCCTGGAAGCCTTCACTGGAGATAGTGATTCTCCACTTGACGATGATGTGGTGGATCGCGATTACGTCCAGCCAGAGGAAGAAATAACAAGCAGTGATGAAGAGGTCCCTTCGCCCTGGAAAAAGCGGTATGTGACATACCGTAAGGCAAGGGAAGGCCAGCCTGCTCCCCAACCACGTGCACGGCTATCTCTCCATCCCGAATCTGATGAGGACGAGGATGAGGACGATGAGGATGATGGCGGCTTAGGACGTGATATCGCCTCGTGGTTGAGTAAAGAAAAAATATCACCCCGAGGATCAGAAGGTGGGGCGAGAAGACATATCAGGTATGGTGCAAGTCTTTTGTCTGGGTAAGTGGAAAGTGGTGTGGTGGGAGTGCTGGGTGAAAGGGAAAGTGGTGTGGCGGGAGCGCTGGGTGAAAGGGAAAGTGGTGTGGCAGGAGTGCGGGGTGAAGGGGAAAGTGGTGTGAGAGAGGCAGCACTAGCACGTGGTGCACGTAGGCCTAGGGGAGAGGAGGTGGAGCCACTCCCCAGCACGTCTTTTGCCCCACAATATTCCCAAACTTCCTCCCCACAGCCCCAGGATGTGGGGAGAGGAAGGAAAAGGAAGGGAAAGGGTAAAGGAAAAGGGAGAGGGAAGAGAAGTGCGAGTGATGAGAGGCGCCGCTCTCCACCTCCCCAACCTCCCCCACCACCCTCACCTCCCTACCCTGATGAAGGGGACAATGGGGACGTGGCTGGAGACGGTGGTGTCTCGTGGAACTGGGAAGATGGGAGTAATTTTACTCCTATCATTCACCCTTTCACTGAGAGTGGCGGTCTGGTTGCACGGCTCCAGGTGTGCATGTGGGTTCCTCTAGGGTGGATTTTTTCCACTTGTTCTTTGGGGAGGCGTTTGTGGGGTGCATAGTGGAACAGACCAATATATTTTCATGAACACAGCGCCGTGAAAGTGAACATTTGGGAACCACGAGCAGGCATTCCCAACAATATGACTATCCCGTGACAATTTCAGAGATGTTCTTATTTTTTGCCCTGGTTCTCTTGATGGGTGTGGTACGAAAAAACCAAATTCCTGCCTACTGGACAACTGACCCAATGATCCTCACACCTTTCTTTGGAAAGGTGATGAGTCGTAACAGATTTCAGCATATTCTCGGCCGCCTCCACTTTTTTGATGCAGAAGATCCAGCCAATGCAAATAACACAGATAAAATGAGGAGAATTAGGCTGGTATTTGATCATTTACGGGAAATGTTCCGCTCCTCATTTTATCCTTACAGAGACCTCGTCATAGACGAGAGTCTTGTGTTGTGGAGAGGCAATATTTCCTTTCGGCAGTACATACCCAGCAAGAGACACCGTTTCGGGTTCAAGATCTTTGTTATGTGTGACTGTAAGACTGGTTATGTGCAAGACATAGTCTTGTACACGGGCGCACAGACAGATATAACAGAAGATCGTAGTATAGGACTCTCTGGGGCCGTGGTGAAGACAATGATAGAGGAGTACCTTCATCGTGATCATGTGTTGTACCTGGACAACTGGTACACTAGCCCTCTTCTCGCTAGGTTCCTCCACCAACACGACACCAGAGTCTGTGGTACAGTCAACAGAAACCGTCGCCATATGGTCAAGATAGGGAGGAAACTTGACAAGAACGAGGTGGTTTTCTTCCAGGCCAATAACATCCTTGCCACCCTGTGGAACCACAACAGGGAAGTTTGCCTCCTATCAACTGTTCACAGCCCCCTGATGCACCGCACAGACTCCGTGGATCACCGTAGCGAGAGGAGGCGCAACGTCTGGAAACCCAAGTCTGTACTGGACTATAATCTGAACATGAGGCAAGTGGATCAGTCAGACTCGATGATTTCCAGTGTTGACTGTGCCAGGACCACGATGAAGTGGTACAAAAAACTCTTTTTCCACTTGCTCGACATCACGGTCCTGAACGCACACTACCTGCACGCAATGACCACCAGAGTATCCGAGACCTTTGAGGGGTTTGTGAGGGAGCTAACACGTGAAATAATCGCCAAGCATGCCCAGGACAGACCCACACACCGCACCCGCACCCCCATGGCTGCCCAGACTCCCCTACGCCTCGCAGGACGCCACTATCCTAGCACAATCCCTTCCGACCCAAACCGTCGTAAACCCCAGCACCGCTGCCATGTATGCAAGCACTCGACAGTCAGACCATCCACTCAGAGAAAAGACACAAGGTACGAGTTTGTCGAGTGCAATGTTGCGTTGTGCCTTCAGCCATGTTTCAAAGAGTACCATAACTTCCTACACTACTGAAACTGTGTGAGATGGCGATATGATGCTCATTATAATGGTAAGGCCAGTCAGTAGGTGCTAAGTCATATATAAAGTTGAAACGGGTGTAATGTTTTCAGGAAAGTAATGTATAAGTTGAGAAATAGTGGAATTTGAAAGAAGTGATATCAAAACTACACCCACTGTGTAAATCTGCGAAAATATGATGCTCAGTATAACACTCTGGTCAGTAAATATGTGATAGCAAGAATATAAAGTGGAAACGGGTGTAATGTTAGCATGAATGTAACGTATAAGTTGAAAAATAGTGTAAGTTGTAATAATTGATGTCACGAGTACACCCACTGTGTAAATCTGCGAAAATATTACGCTCAGTAGAACATTCTGGTCAGTAAGTATGTAATAGGAATTATATAAAGTGGAAAAGGTTGTAATGTTAGTAGTAAGGTAATTTATAAGTTGAATACTAGTGTAAGATGAAACAAATGATATCGCGATAACACTCACTGTGTAAGTACGCGATAATATGATGCTCAATAGAATCGTAAGGTCTGAAATTATGTGATATCAATTATATCAAGTGTAAACATGTGCAATGTTAGTGGAGAATAATTATATAAGTACAAAAATAGGTTGTAAGTTGAAATAGTAGTCATAGCGACTTCACTGTCTGTGTTATTATGCGCTATTATTACGTTAAATATTTACATAAGGCCTGAAACTATCTCAAAACAGTTCTCTAAAGTGGAAAAGTGTATAATGTTATTAGGAAAGTATTATGTAAGTAGAAAAAACACAATACGAGTTGAAAAAACAGTCACGGCGAGTTCACTCACTACGTAAATAAGCGCTAACATTACGCTAAATGTTATCGAAAGGCCTGTGAATACGTAAAAACAGTTCAATAAAATGTAAAATGGTATAATGTTATTGTAGATGTATTATGTAAGTAGAAAAAATGATATGTCTCATGATTCAGGAATGTTAGCGATTCATCGTGACCAGTCTGCCCAATTTTGCTTGTTTCGCACGATGGTACAATGCTTATTTCAGCTCTATTTTTGTATAAAATCCAATTTACTCTTTTATCACATGTTTTTATGTTTGTAACAAATACATATCTACTTACTTTCATTGGTTTCCCAGACTTATAATACCATAGAAAACGTTAGAGGCTCAGACCACCTAGAGAACACGGTGCCAGGTGTGACCAAGGCATACCTGTTTAAGGCAATTATGGACCCCGGGGAACAATTTCTTTGTGACTGACCATTGTTTCTGACCAAAAGTGAAAGTTTTAGCAAAAAAAAATTTGGGTCCAAAAATGGTCGGGATTGGGGGGTACCAGTGGTGAAAAAGTGGTCGGGACGGGGCGGGTTAACATTCCAGTTCCAAGTCAAGCAGCAATTTACAAGTCAATATACAAAGAGGCTGCTACACTGAAGGTGGAAATGACTGAAAAGTTATAGTTGGAAACATGGTCTTTACATATCGACACCACATGCGCATATCATATCACACCTTCTATTCACTGTCTTTAGTAATGGCTGCTGCAATGTTACTATCAGATGAGGTGATACCTCGGATTGCCACCACTGGCAGGGTAGGGCTGGCGGCACCGGGTCCTCCCAGTTGCCATCAAGCGTCTGTGCCAGCAGCGACTGTTGCTATTTCCGGGAATGCACGTCAGCAAAGAAGTGAAAGTGCGACCTTAGTCTTCACCAACATCCGCAGCCTTACCACAAATTTAAACTCAGTTCATTTTTTTCCTTCAGTCCATATCCCCTTTGGCCCTTTTCCTCACAGAACCACAAATCTCACCCTTTACCGATATATCTCCATTTTGTTTTCACGGTTACCATCTCCTTACAAACTTCCATAACAAGGGTGGCACCTGTTCTTATATCAGATCCCAATATGCAGTTGACACTATTTTAAACTTCATTTCATCCAGTTTTGATAACTCATTATATTAACTAAATTGTCAAAATATTACCAAATATATTTGTGTAGTTTATCGCTCCCCCAATGCTTCTTCGGAACCCAGTGTATTTGATTCCATATCCACTCAGTTGAGTAACCTTAACCGTGCCCTTAGCACCGAAATTACCATTTTGGATGATTTTAACATACATAATGTTGAATGGTTATTGCATTCTGCCAGGACTGACGACGCTGGTCTAGAGTGCGAGCAGTTTGCAGAATCGTTTAATCTCACCCAGCTGGTAATACAACCAACCAGAATACCTGATAATCTTGACCATAATGCCCATCTCTTGGATTTATTCTTGACAAATAATCCAGATCAATACAGGATAGAGATACTATCACCATTTGGATCCTCTGACCACAATCTTATCAAAGCCTCATTAGTTAACCCTCCTACACCTCCCCGTTCTGAACCTGTCAGGGTGACTCAGTGGCACTTTGAGAGGGCAAACTGGGATGGATTTAGAAATTATCTTGCTGACATTCCATGGCAGTCTTTCTTCTCTAGTGATCCCAATTCTACCGAGTCTCACATTTGCGACTTATCTAGCTGGTATGGATTTATTCATACCAAGTCAACAGTTCACTGAAAGATCAAACTCTCCAAAATGGTTTGATGGCAACTGTGCCAGAACAACAACCCAAAAGTCATTAGCATATAACTCTTACTTAAAATCAAAAACATCTGAATCACTCTACCAATTTAAAATTGCTAGAAATCATGCAAAAGCTGTATCAAATCTATCTAAATTAAACATTCTTCAAAAGCAAGCATCAAAACTACTTAACAACCCTAATGACATTTGAATGTTCTAGACAACCCTTAATTCTTTCAATAATAACTGTAACAAGTCATCTTCCATTCCCCCACTAAAATCTTCAGATGGCAACATTACAAATGACCCGCATGGGAAAGCAGATATCTTTGTCAATTCATTTGCCAGAAACTCTACCATAGACGATACCAGCCAGAATGTCCCGGTACTAGAACTTGACTCTCCCGAAATTGCCCCACTTAAAATACAGACAAGATACGTAAAATCAATCCTAGACAATTTACCCACCAACAAAGCTCCAGGCCCAGATGGAATTCCGCCAATTGTTTTGAAAAAGTGTTCCCCTGAACTTGCTTCTTTTCTAGCTAAATTATTCAGACAATGCTTACATACTTCTTTATTCCCAAATTCATGGAAAGAAGTCAATATTCACTCAATTCCGAAGAAAGGAAGTTCGTCTGACCCCTTTGATTACAGACCAATAGCTGTCATATCTTCTCTTCGTAAGGTTTTTGAAACATTAATTAATGAGCACATTGTTAACCATCTTGAATCCAACAACTTAATTAGTGATAGACAATATGGTTTTTGCTACGAAAGATCCACCATTGACATAATCTCCTAACTGATACCATCCATCAATCAATTGATCTACTGGAGAAACTCATGCAGTAGCTCTTGGTATTTATAAAGCTTTTGACAGAGTATGGCACTTTTCCCTGCTGTCCAAACTCCCTTGCTATGGACTAACGTCTTTTGTTCCTTTGATTTCTTCATATCTTTGTGACAGGAAAATAAGAGTAAAAGTAGATGATGTATATTCCAATTTCCACTCAATGTCGGCGTGCTGCATGGATCAGTTCTGGCACCAACCCTATTCATGGTTCATATCAATGATCTCTTATGTCACCCACAATCCCATTCACTCATATGCAGATGACTCAACACTACATAGTTCATTCACACTCAGACACCCATTTACAAAGTCGAATATCTCTACCACTCAACTCAGTACAGCCATCTCTATAAATCAAGATCTATCTACGATGAGTGAATGGGGACAAAACAGCCTTGTCTCTTTTAATGCTAGTAAAACTAAATGTATACAGTTTACTAATAGACAGATATTGCCAGATTCGTACATTAACTTCAGTGCTACTAATATTCCCATCTCCAAAAGTATTGAAATTCTTGGCGTCTCACTTGACAATGCTCTCAGCTGGACCTTTCATGTCAGATCACTTGCTAAAACCACCTCATAAAACTTGGATTATTGTACAGAGTCCGTAACTTCTTCGCTGATGAGCAGTTTGCTATAATTTATAAGAGTCATGTGTGCTCTTAGCTTGAATATTGCTCACCCTTGTGGAATGGTTGTGGAGAGGTTACATTAAAACAACTAGACAAAATTCAGATCAAAGCTGTTAGAATCATTAAGAACCCTGCCATTACAAATAAACTACCTCCCCTGCAAGTAAGAAGGAATGTTGCCTCCCTTGCATTATTTTACAGACATTTTTTTGGCAAATGCTCAGACGAAGTTGCATCCATGGTGCCACCTCTCCATGCCTTCTCCCGTGCCACACGGGCATCTGGTAGCGCTCATGACTGGAATGTCATTCCGCCATATTGCAGAACTTCTGCCAATCAGAACTCTTTCATTCCCCGAATGCATCTCTCTGGAACTCACTTTCCCAGAGTTGTTTCCCTCCAAATTTTAACTGACAGCTGTTCAAGTCTAACTGTTACAGATATTTTTTGAACAGAGGACACCAGTAATCTGGTGTATGGATTATTATTTTTTTTATTCATTTGTTTTTCCTTCCTTTGTTCTGTTATTAAAAAAAAAAAAATGGAGTGATGAAAATGAGTACCAGGTAGGCTAGTACTACTTATAAATGAAAGAACCGAAATAAAATTGGATGCATTGCATTTGGAAAATGGCAGGGCTGAAACTATTGCTGAAGGAATTGCAAAAGTTACTGATGAATACAAATTATGGCATGCAATATAAATGATCATTGCTGATACAACTAGCGTTAACACTGGGAAAAAGGGTGGCGCTGTTGTCAAATTGCAACAAATTTTCTCAGATAAGAGTTTCAACAAACTACAATTTATCGGTTGTCAGCATCATATTCTGGACAGGATTCTCCGTTTGGTGATGGACAAAGAACTTGGCGCTAACACCAATTCTCCAAACATCGAATATCCATTTGTGTCTCAATAAAAAATTATGAAAAACTAAAATCACAGTTTTTTAATGGAACAAAAGAGATCCTCGATAAGTCAAAATGGAGAGATGACATGAAGTTTTTGTACCATTTAACACGAATGTTTAGATTCTTTGAAGAAAAAGGGCATTTTCCTTTGATTAACTTTCACAAAATTCCAAATATCAGTAATGCAAGGTGGAATTCAAGAGGAATTCTCGCTATCCTTGCATTCATTCTTATACCTACAACAAGGAAGACTGGAGAAGATATGCAGATTCATTTCGTACGAGTGGGCAGAGTACTGGTTTACCAACTACATGTACAATGAAAATGATTTCAAGAACTTGTCAGAATTATTGAAACCTTACAAAAAAGCACTAAACTCATTGCTGAATCACTGGAATCAGGAGCCATCCTTACTCAAGATACCAAAAGGTAAACAGTGTGCAGAACGTGCAAAGTGATGCAAGAACTTTATTCTGCCTGCAGAAGCAAAGCCAAACTGAAACTTACATTTATTCTAGGTAATAAACAGCCATTTTATGAATTAATGCATTTGTATAAGCTCTTTTTTTTTATATTATTATTAATATACATGCAAAAATACACTTGGAAAAATCTTTTATTTATTTTTTTTTTTCGGGGTGACCTTTTCTTACAACTGAGAGGAATAAGGGATTTTTCTTTGTTTTTAAGCAAAAGTTTATCGCCTTGAGAAAGAGGAACATAACGCTGTAAAATAGTTATAGCCTCTCTCTCTCTCTCTCTCTCTCCGTATATATATATATATATTTATATATATATATATATATATATATATATATATTTATATATGTAGAGAGAGAGAGAGAGAGAGGGGGGGGGAAGAGAGGGGAACTTTACAATTTCAAGTTCAAAAGTACGTAGACTTAATTTGGAGTCCTCGTAGAGAAAATGATAACTTACAATGATTCTACAATAAAGCTAGACATCTTTCTTTCTAAGCAGGTGATCAAGTGTTACTTTTGTAATCCATGCATGACGAGCCACTCCAACCTAATTCCACAGGACCAGGCATTCTAGTAAAAAAAAATAATATGTGTACTTTATGTGGTTCGTAGAGAGTACCATGTGGACATGAAGGAGTATTACAACAGAATGGGGTTTAAACCTCTAGTGGTTCGGCATGCGTAATGTCCGCTGTGTACATGGTTTAGTTCGAGAAAAGTTGTCCACTAACCTGAACTATGTAACTAGAAATTGGGGAGAGAGCCAGGAATACGGAAAATTATGTCCACGAAACGTTTCCACTTACCACAGCATGAGACAACAGTCTTAACTGCTGTGCCCTGTAAAAATCGCGAACAGTTTCATGACACCAGACCCGAAGAAACAAGCCATCCTTCAACAGGACCTTAGTACATGCTTCGGTATGGTTCAATAGCGCCATGTCGGAAATCTTTAGCAGGTGCGTTTTATGGACTGCTAGGAGGAGGATTTTTTTTCCTCCAAAAAAAAAAAAAAAAAAAAAAAAATGTTATTGGTGTTTGAGTGTGGCGTCCTTCACACCTCTATATTATATGGTAATATTAAGTATGCTGTAGGGTCATGCTACACGTTTTTCAAGTCTCTAAGTTAACATTTCTGTGGTCTTCTGTGACGTTGTCCCACAGTAACCATATAAGTTGGCATTAAAGAATAGAATAAATTCTCTCTGGCATTTTTGTTATCATAAAATAAGTGCATCACCGTAACCATTAGTGTCCTTTGACCTGTTGTTTGCAGCTATTTTGATATGGCTATCTTTCATTCATCACATATTTCATTAAAACTCACTTGAATAGCGTAATAGTTTTCCAAAAACTGTGTCAGCATTTCTTTATCGTATCTTAGCCTAGGCAAATGACAGCAGAAGTTCGCCTTCCTTTGATTCTGAACCGATTACGTTCTTTTATAGTACTGGTGTCAGATCACTACTCATCAATACCTGTTTCAAGATGTCTAAGATCATTTTCCTTAACGTTTACAAAAATAATAAAATAAGTGTTATATAATATAATATAACACATATATATATATATATATATATATATATATATATATATATATATATATATATATATATATATATATATATATATATATATATATATATATATATATATATATATATATATATATTTTTTTTTTTTTTTTGAGGGAGAAAGGGAGAGAGAGAGAGAGAGATTCATTTTATTTGGCCTTCAGTAAGTATTGGGACATTATTTTGTCCTGATGCACTTGACTGACATCTCATAGAATTGTAAGAAAACGTAAATTAAATAGCTAAAATCTAAATTCACCGTCGAAAACATGCTCCAGAGTACAAAAACGCCTGCCCATGGTAACTATATTACTTAAACCCTTGATTCCAAGCGACGTTCTAGAAAGCATTACGCATTACCACAGGGTCCTTGTGGCTTTCAGGAACTCAGTAGCTTTGCCAGCACTGAACAGTAACTCATGCTCTGCATGATTGCCAGGACTATTTTGTGGGAGGGACACCTTTCAAGCTCAGTCTCTTCTGTTCTGTCCATCACTGCTGAAGGATGTCTAGGCTATTCGTTTTTCGTCTGTCGCCATACCAAGTTGTCAGGCAAACTCTTATAATTCGGTTCTCACTGAGCCTCTCCTTATACAGTTACATGTTTCTTTATTGTATGGTTGTTGAACTAGACAATAAGGTTAAGGTACTGACGCTGGTAAGAATATATTCCAGTTGCAGTGCTTCTGTGTGGACAGAGTATTAAAGGAAAGTAATGTCATGAATGTCTAGCAATATGAAACTGGTGGCCCATTCAATCCTTAACAACTATTGCTTGTTCCTTTCACAGAGAGTTGGGCAGTACAACACCTCTGGACGAGGACGCAATGTGCTTTGTGCCAAGATAATATCCTGAGATTTTTGTTGATTCCGGTTGTTATTGTCACCCACCAGTGACTGTAGTAAAGACTGTATACCTCTGAGATTTTTTTTTCTTTCTGGATTCTAATGACTTATCAATCCAGTGAAGCAGGATGTTATATTTTTCGGCAACGCACCCTATACCGTTGCCCGAGATTCAGTCTGGTGTGTGTGTGTGTGTGTGTGTGTGTGTGTGATGAAACTCCTCCTAGGCTTCGAGGGATTCCAATGACACTTCTTAAGCGAATTCGTCTTGTTCTCAGAAAGGTCTTCCATTATATATTATTTTCCAACGACAATCATAGGGAAGAGGGTCAGCCCCTGAAGCCAAGTTAAAATTTCTCAGAAATAATGAAAAAAAGGAGGAGCTTTGGTATCATAATATATGGCATACAATGGACTCTCATCCGTCATATGATGTTTGAGGAGCGTCACTACTTAATGGTTCTTGGTAGGTCAGTCCCCTCCCACAAATAAAAACGAACAGAAATAAGGGAAAGTGAGCAGATGGATACGAAATTTCTCAAGTCAGTTCATCTAGCTTGTAGATAATGTTCTATGCCAATTTTCCACCATTATTTAGGGAGGGGGAACAGACCCCCTCTCGAAAAAAAAAAAATGACACTCAAAGTAGTTTAGTGAGCAAATAGATTTCAATAAAGTCAGTAAGGATATCGCAGGATTAGGTGTGCAGTTCCATGTTTTCTCCAAATGCATAAGAAGAAAATGCGCATTGGTATTTGGGAAGCATGATACTCACCCGGCCTCTCTTATTCTTAAGTTGGTCAACTCCCTACTAAAAATGGAAAAAAAAAATCAGAAATACGATCTGAATGAAAAGTCCCAGGTGATTCATCCGATTACTCCGAAGGTATGTCATTATATACCTTTTTCCAAACATGATTTTTAGATCAAATGTTCTTTAGACATTAAAAAAAGTAATCCATCAGGGGACTTATTTCTTCATTGTTCACGTAATAATTACTTTACCATGAAGCATGCCTCAGTGGTTGACATTCCTCGTCCAGTACATTTTCTCTCAAGTTGATTTCCTTCACGAAGGATTTGGATGTACAGAAAGTGTTTATTATTATTATTATTATTATTATTATTATTATTATTACTACTACTATTATTATTACTATTATTATTATTATTATTATTATTATTATTCCTTCCATCCTCTTCTGTCTTCCTTTCCTTCGTTCTTTCCTTGTCCTTCTGCCTACAGATAACTTTACACTCCCTCTTCTTTCATTCCTTCTGCCTGTGGGTGACTCTACACTGAGTAACAAACCAAATGGTTTCCTGTACACCAAGAGTCCATTTACTACGCTGAGTGGTAACCATATAACCAGATATTGGCTCCTGGTGGTTTAGTGGGTAATTATTGTGCTCCAATCGGATTGAGCCGGTGAAGGTTTATATCCAAGGGATGGTTGGGGTTTATTGCTCACGTAATGCCACTCAGGGATGAGTGAGGCTGGTCACTCTCATCTAAAATGTCGGGACCAACTGCCTAGCCCCGGGCTTCTACGCTCCTCATGGGGCAACGTAGAATTGCATGTTGGATGGATGGATGGATTCTTATTATTATTATTATTATTATTATTATTAGTAGTAGTAGTAGTAGTAGTAGTAGTTGTTGTTGTTATTGTTTTGTTGTAGTAGTAGTAGTAACAGTAGTATGAATTATTATTATTATTATTATTATTGTTGTTGTTGTTGTTGTTGTTGCTGTTGTTGTTATTATTTAATGTTTCCTTATGGGAAAACTTACCTCTGAGAAAAGACCAGTTTGATAATAATGTTGTACAGTCGCCCCAAGAAGTGATGGGAGAGTTTCAGATTGCTCTAGTCACTCTGCACTGACATATGTTCAATGAAAACCTGGTGAATATATGATAAAATTTCTGAGCCTCCATTACGTCATATAAAATAAAATGTATATCACGCTAAGAATTACGTAAAATGAATAACATGAGGTAGTGATACATTAGAAGTTAAAATTCAGATATACGTCTCCCGACTTGAACGAATGTATAATGTATTACTCCGCGCACGGCCTTTAAATACTCTAGTTTCAAAGACCAGTTAAGGAAAACTCTTGTGATTGCAATACACTACCTTATTTTCAATTGCTGTGGTGATGATACAGGAACAATTAGGATCCCGCAACAATGAAGTTTAATTTAGTAATGATACCCTACCTGTGGTAGCAGCAAGACCATCCTGCCTTTTCTTCCTTGTCTTCCCCTCGTGTTATAGCGACTTTATGCCTAACAGATGCAAAATTATTTTAAGCTGTAAGAAGATATGACAGGTTTCACCCTTTTCTAATACACTGGACACTGAAGAGGGCGAAAGCATGAGCTTATACTCTTGCAATGCAAAAGCTCGATATTTGCTCTGGCTCTAGTATTCTTCTTTTAAAATAAATCTCTGTGTCCTGCTTTACTGAAAATGCTGATCTGAAAGTTTTGGACTCAGTGGCTTGATTTATGAACATTTGCATTTTATATCTCTTGCCAGTTGTTTAGATATTGAGGATACTAGGATATGACACAAGTTTGTCATTATCCAAGGAGCTCCGATTCTCGGCAGATTATCGAGGTATTCCTCATTTTTCATTCATTGATAGTCCTCTGCCTTATACTAAAACTTCAAGAGAATTTTTGTAATGAAAAACTGGCCAAATGCAGTGTAATAACTGCATATCTTTGAGTAAAAGTTTGTTTCTTTCCGTGCATGTTGATCGAACCATTTAAAATAACCTATTAACCCGCCCCGTCCCGTCAACGTATGGGTACGTTGCAACATTTTGCATTTGCCAGTCCTGGCGACGTACTGGTACATTGTGCAATTGCAAGGTCCCTAATTTGCACAATTTTCAATTTTCGCGCCTGATTTTTCGTACATATACACGGGACACCTTCCTCTATTGCTCTACAAGATGCCAAGCAAGGACAATGCCTTACACCGCATAACCTCCCCCCTCCCCCCCTCATGCCATTGTCTCGGCAATTCACCTGTTACCAGTGACCTGGCCAGTAAAGATATCTTATTCAGGGCCAGAGTGATTCCCCAATCGATGACAATGTGGAGGACAAAGTTTACATAGCATTAGAAGAAGAAACAGTCAGAAATAATGATCAGGTAATGTGGCAAAAAATGGTAAGGGTATGGTGATTAGTTAGTGAGTGAAACAATGCTTATAATGCCTATATTACTGCCTGAAAACCAATATACTCTCATACTACATATAAATTCGTACCAAGTAAATAAATAAATATCGTTTATGAGTTGTGTGAAATAGTTACCCTCCCATAGAACTCGTTTTCTTTGGTGCCAGCATGTTAGAAAACCCAGTCAGGTAAGGAGGAACTCCTACCTGGATCGAGTATTTTAAACCTCAGGTGAGCAATTTCTCTATGAATTTTCGATGTTTCTCACCAAAAGCGGAGGTTTTAGCCAAAAATTTTTTTTTCGAAAATACCTCGGGATTGGGCGATGTCGGAGGTGCGGAAAACCTCGGGACGTGACGGGTTAACTTACGCCGTAAATTCCCGCTTTCTGTTGTCGTCCATGAAGACATCAAAAGCAGAAATAAATTATTCTAAATTATTCCTTAGTATTGTAACGGGTACTGTTTTATGAATAATAATGGCTGATTTTCATTTATTATTAAAGCACATTTCCTTTTAGTCTTAGGCTACTAAAAATTGTGTTAACATATAGGATATGAAAGCAAATTATTCCTGAATGTCTCTGAGCTATAGTTCTGAAATGTAAATTAGTTCCGTTTAGGATTATTTATTATCATAACTAACGAACTGATTCCTAAAAATTTTGAAATATGCCGATACTTTTGCATTTACTTATTGTTTTCTGTAACAGTTTTACATAGTAGGTTTCTCCTTGTAAAGATTTAAGGAAAAGTATGTACATTATCGCTGACCGAAAAGTTCTGGATAATCTGCCACCATTTCTTAGGCCGACTGTACGATCAATAATATAAAACATATCCTCCATGACGTTTTTCTTCTTTTTTCTTCTGCAGCTGATCATCATTGTTAACTACTCTTTGAGTAATACTCAGGTCGAGAATGCAAAACAATAAAAAGATGTATAAATAATTGTAGAAAAAACATGTCTACAGTGCAAAGATACAAAGGCAAAGTAGCTGCACTCAGGGAAGAGCATCTGATTTAAATCAGAGAATACTATTCATTCCATATAAATTTTATTAGTACGGCTCCATCTTGAGCATTTTCTTTTCAGCATTTTTTTTTTTTTAAATAACAAAACAGAGGAAGGAAAAACAAATGAATGAAAAAAAAAATTCATGCACCAGATTACTGGTGTCCTCTGTTCATAAAATATCTGTAACAGTTAGACTTGAACAGCTGTAGGTTGAAGTTTGGAGGGAAACAACTCTGGGGAAGCGAGTTCCAGAGAGATGCAGTTCGGGGAATGAAAGAATTCTGATAGGCAGACGTTCTGTAGTGTGGATGAGTGACATTCCAGTCATGAGCGCAACCAGATGCCCGTGTAGCACGATGGAAGGTATGGAGAGGTGGCACAATGGAAGCAACTTCATCTGAGCATTTGCTATAAAAATATCCGTAAAATAAAGCAAGGGAGGCAACATTCCTTCTTACTTGTAGGGGAGGTGATTTATTTGTAATAGGAGGGTTATTAATAATTCTAACAGCTTTGTTTTGAATTTTGTCTAGTTGTTTTAAGGCAACTTCTTCACATCCATTCCACAAGGGTGAGCAGTATTCAAGCTGAGAGCGTCCATGACTCATAAATTATAGCTAACTGCTCATCAGTGAAGAAGTTTCAGACTCTGTACAATAATCCAAGTTTCTTTGAGGCAGTTTTAGCAAGTGATCTGACGAGAGGTCCAGCTGAGGTCATTGTTAAGCGAGTCGCCGAGAATTTCAATACTTTTGGAAATGGGAATATTTGTAACATTGAAGGTTATATATGATTCTGGCAATACCTGTCTATTAGTAAATTGTTTATATTTAGTTTTACTAGCATTAACCATTAGTCGCCAGGGGGTTCCCGGCCTCTGCACACTCCTCCCTACAGGCGATTTCCGATATTTTGGGGAAAAAATACCATTATTTCAAACCCTTTTATCTGACAAACTATAATAGCTAGAGAATTCAATGAAAGTTCATAAAATTCACCAACTCTTCCTCTTTCCAATGAAGGTATCCCGAGGTCTCTAGGTGGTCCCGTCGATGAGTAAGGATGGGTTAAAAACGAGTGGTTTTTCAAGTTTTGACGGCAGCTCCGAGCGTGGGCCACTGGCAATGGCCTTGGCCCGGCCGGCTACAGCTGGCAGCACTGACTGGAGTGGTGATTGTAACACTTCCCGTGCGTCCTTGGAATGCGGAATATTCCACTCGTTTTTTCTACTTCTTACTCACCGCCGTGAAAATGAGTCATCACCCAGTTCATGTGGCTCACTCAAGGATTTACCGCCCACACCACCATGCCACTATGCCTTGTAGGTGTGTGGGAAAGGAAATATCTCGTCGTTTTTCTGTACTCACTTCTTCTGTAAATATTCATATTTCTCCTTTACTATGACACTTAGAACTGCACTTTACATCACGATTACGGGTAATTGCACTTTGACAAGTAAGTGCTGAAGTGCTGTTGCTCTTTCACGCATAATCATAGGGTATGAGGTAATTATTTGTACTGTATATCAGACTGCTTTGTACGAATCAGGGTTATAGTGAAAATCATATAAATGTTTTACACAGCTAACATTATTTGTACTTCACATCACAGATACACTGATGCTCATATTTGACACAATCCCCCTGAGTATTGACTGAAATAATTTAGTTATAGCGAAGCAGGTATTGTTCACTGTGGCCCACTCACAAGTGGTTTTCTTTCAGGTAACAGGTAGGCAAACTCAAGGTATATCCAATAATTTCCTAACCAATATCCAATAAAGAGTATCAGCTCCTGTACTGCACGTAGTATAAATCACTTATATGCACTTGTAGAACTTATAAAAGACTTATATCTTAGCATTTTCTATAATTCACTTTTAATATCACACATTTCACTCATTTATGAAAATACACAAACTTCTGCACTGCTGTACACTATTTACTCTTCCCCACACACCTGCTCAGTACTCATGGCACTCCTGAAGGGCCTGATTGTGGAGATTCTGCCCTTGAAGTGGTAGGCTGAGGTGTGGGAGAGCGCTGGAGGAAGATACGTCGGCAAGCAGGCAGCGGGAATGTGGGGGAAACGACTCTGTGGCGTTTTTTTCCGCAGATGACCGCCAGGTCCACGTCACTTTCCCGATGTCCTGGGTCATCTTGCGCCTCCTCATCGCCGAAATCATCACTCTCGTAGACTGTCTCTTCCTCCTGGAGAAGTCAGAGAGCCCTCTCTGACGTCGGAGGGCGAGTTGGGGTTGGAGGGCGAGAGAACTCTCTCTCCACATCGCAGCTTTATTTCTCTCAGAGGACGTACTCCAGCTGAGTGTACGAGAGGAGACAGTATCATCAAGGGCACGTCCTATGGCACTATTACTAAGCCTTTTACGTGGCACTAAGGCTGAATTTTTGCAGGGGTTGATGAGGCAATTGACCCTTCATGCGGGGGGGGGTAATGGAATTGGACAATGTCAAGGAAGATAACATGGCTCCTCTCACTACCACTGCCGAGCACAAACTGAACCGCACAACTGCGAGGTACCTGGGGGTCCTATCTACCCCGTAGGTATCAAAGAAAATGGTCCCGCGCTCAAACAGTGGCGGGAAGGTGAGTGCGGTATATCAAGTCAACCGGCGGCCCTCCGTGCCCTGAATCCTGTCATGTATACATGGCAGCCGGTGGATAGGGGTTAAATGAGACAAGGTTATATTGTCCCCATTCACTGATCGTGGATAAGTCTTGATTTAAAGAGATGGCTGTACTGAGTTGAGAGTTGGAGATATCAGACGTTGTAAATGGATGTCTGAATGTGAATGAACTATGAAGTGATGAGTCATTTGCATATGAATGGATGGGATTGTGGGTGACAGATAAGAGATCGTTAATATGAACAAGGAACAGGGTTGGTGCCAGAACTGATCCCTGCGGCACGCCGGTGTTAACTGAATGGAAATTGGAATATACATCATCTACTTTTACTCTTACTTTTCTGTTGCTGAGATATGACAAAATCAGAGGAACAAAAGAGTTTAGTCCATAGCAAGGGAATTTGGACAACAGGGAACAGTGCCACACACTGTTGAAAGCTTTAGAAATATCCAGGGCTACAGCTTGAGTTTCTCCATGTCGGTCAACTGATTGATGGATGGTATGAATCAGGAGATTGAGTATGTCAATGGTGGATCTTTTGTGTCGAAAACCATATTTCTATCACTAATTAAGTTGTTGGATTCAAGATGTTAAACTATATGCTTATTAATTACAGTTTTAAAAACCTTACCAAAAGAAGATGTGACAGCTATTGGTCTGTAATCAGAAGGGTCAGAGGAACTTTCTTTCTTTGGAATTGGGTGGATATTGGCTTCTTTCCATGAATCCGGGAATGAAGAAGTACATATGCATAGTCTGAATAATTTAGCAAGAACAGAGGCAAGTTCTGGGGAACACTTTTTCAAAACAAGATTTGTTGGTAGGTAAATTGTCTAGGATGGATTTCACATACCTTGTCTGTATTTTAACTGGAACAATTTCGGGAAAGTCAAGTTTCAGTGCTGGAACGTTCTGGCTGGCTTCCTCTAAGGTAGAATTTCTGGCAAATGTACTGGCAAAGATATCTGCTTTCCCACGTGGGTCATTTGTAATGTTGCCATTGGAGATTTTAATGGGGGAATGGATGATGACTTGTTAAAGTTATTACTGAAAGAATTGAGAGTTGACCAGAATAATCTATTGTCATTAGGGTTGTTAAGTAGTTTTGATGCTTGGTTTTGAAGAAGGTTTGATTTAACAAGATTTGTTACAGCTTTTGTATGGTTCCTAGCAATTTTAAATTGAGAGAGTGATTCAGATGTTTTTTATTTTAAGTAATAGTTATTTGCTGATGACTTTTGGGCTGTTGCTCTGGCACAGTTGCTATCAAACCATTTTGGAGAGTTCAATCTTTTAGTGACTAAATATTGAGAAATTAGAAAGAGTTAATCAAACGCTGACAAATATGATACTGGGACAAAGAAAGAAAATGAGGAACATTCAAATCTAATTCTTCTTTACTTGACAAAGTGCAGAGTACGAGGGACTTAGACTCAAGTACACAAGATTTCTAAAACATGTGATAATATGACATCAGTTAAGTAATTCATTTGTTGCAGACCGTGCTCAGAGAATTCTGACTCCAAGTGTAAACTTAAAGGGAATAAGACTGAAGCAAATAACCCTTACTTTATTTACACTTTACATACTATATCAGAGAATTAGGTTTTATTATATAATAAACACGTGCACAGCTGGACACTTCTAACCTAATTAGAATGATTTGCAAACCTATTCAAAGAAGCTCAGACTTTTCAGCTAGGTGGGAACAGTAACATTAATAGGCTGCTGTGTTCAAGCTCAATACAAATTCTTTACTTACGACACGATGTCTTGGAGTACTTCTTACAGTAGGTCACTAAATTAAGAGAGGGACTTAGAAGAAGCTGGACTCAAGAGAGAAATGCTGTACCACCTATGGCCACTTATTATATTTTAGTAGCCAAGCCTCCTTTCCTCCACTGAACCTATCCTACACCAGGATAATTTACTTCCAATAATCCCTTCAAGAGGAGGGTTGCATCATGTTATTCAACTGGGGTCGGCTGATACATTGTATGGGGGTGGTCCACATCACTTGGGTTTTGTTCTACCCTCTCTCTCCCCTCGTACTCCAGTGCAGGTTGACCCTTATCATAAGCTGTGCTCCAAGGTGGACCACCGCTGAGTTACCTCACAGAAATTAGCAGTTAAATTGCGCCTAATATCAACTTTCAGAAGGCTGGTTCCTCCAGAGCAGATTTGACATGGTCAATGCCCAGATTAGCTGCCAGGTAATGGCAATTAACACCATCCTTCTGATTAATGGAATTAACATGGGGAAATATCTGTACACCTTGCAAGGTTACATCCTTCACAAAGAGTCTGCTAAAACATTCCTGTCTCTTTTGGCATGGTAGGCATCGATGGCATATTGTTGGAGGAATTCTGCTAAGAATTTCGCGGGATTGTGGCCGGTAAACACAATATTAAGAGTTAAGCCTGAACCAACATACACTGAAAAATACTGCAGTGCAAGAATGAGTCCAAGGACTTCTTCTTCAATACCACTCAGTCTTCAGAAGAACATTCAGCTTTTTGATAAAACAACAAAAGGGTAGTTCAGCACCATGATCATTATCTTGTAAAAGGCTTGCACTGGCAGCAACACCACGAGCATGAACAGTTAATTTAAAATGCTTACTGAGACTTGGGGCTGGAGCATAGGTTGACTAAACAAGATTCACCATAATTTTTGAAAATGCCTCTTCACATTCTTCAATCCACTCATATTTGACTTCTTTCTTTATCCCGTACCATGCTGGAAAAAAATGATGCCCATCTAAGCCAGCCCATTTGGATTATCTTTTTTTGGCTAAATGGGCTTAACACATCAATATAAGATTAGTGGCACTAATAAAAGTAATAACTAAAGCCAGATAGTTGGTTGAATCGAGCGAGGATGATGCCACTCTACCTCTGAAATCTTTGATGTTACTGAGAAAGCAGAGCAGCTGTGAGCTTGTGACCCGATTTTGGATTTTTTTTTCTGGCTAAATGGGCTTAATACATCAATATAAGATCAGTGGCACTAATTTAAGTAATCACCAAAGCCAGAGAGTTAGTTGAATTGAGTTAGGTTAGTGCCATTCTACCTCTGAAATCTTCTAGGCTACTGAGAAAGCAGAGCACCTGTGAGCTTGTGAACCGATTTTGGATTTTCTGGGGGGGGGGGTAAATGGGCTTAATACATCAATATGAAATCCCTTGCACTAATATAAGTAATCATCAAAGCCAGAAAGTAGGTTGAATCGAGTCAGGTTGGTGCCACTCGACTTCTGAAATCTTAAAGGTTACAGACAGAGCAGAGCGGCTATGAGCCTGCTAAGACTCACTCACCTCCCGTAATCCTAAATCAGTGTTGTAAGTGTAGCGGAGATATGTCTGAAGTTTGCAAGATACGATATTTCCTTCCATTTTACTTTGTTTGCTTGCAATGGCTTCTCAGTGCTGCAGGACGTAGATCTACGTCATCAGCATTTTTGAAGGGAATATAGCTCTAAGTCGCTAGCAAGGTACGGGTTAAGACAAACCTCTGATAATAACCCACCATGTCCAGGAACTTATGCAGTTCGCTTGTTCTTGGGTTGCCTTTAGTTAATAATTGACTCAACTTTAGCATTAGTTGACCTTACTTTATCTAATCCTACCATATAGCCTAAGTACTGAACCAGGGACTTTTGCAAAGTCACACCTTGCCAGGTTGATTCCTAAGTCAGTAGATGACAGTCTCTGCTGCAAGGCATCTAGCTGGATCAGGTATTCCTCCCAGGAGTTACTGAATATATCCAAATCAGTTAATGTGACACATCCCTTGATATCAGTAGTAAGTTTGTTCATTAGCTTCTGGAACGTGGCTGGAGCATTATTCTTACCGTATGGCATGATTTTGCATTGGTAACCATGACCACAAACCACAAAACAGGAAATTCTGAGCCCCTTCTGTGAGTGAGACTTGCCAATATCCCATCAGTAATTCAGTACTAGTTATGAGCTTTGCACTGCATATATTATTGCCAATGCAGTCATCTGCTCTAGAAAATGGGTAGGTGTCAGTTTTATTGAGACAACTGACCCTACTATAATCTATACAAATATGACAGGACCAATTGGATTTTGGAACTGAGGTGACAGGGGTGCACCACTTGCATTGTCATGGCTCAATCAACTCCTGCTGCAACATGTAGATCAGATCCTGCTGGATAATGAACTGCCTTTGTGGAAATGGTTCCATCAAACTGGGTGTCCTGGGTGCTACTTTGCTTCTTGTTTGTGAAAAGATGGTCTGATGGAATCTTATTACCACCTTCACTGTTTCCTGATGGCTGCACAATCCCACTCTCACTAATGTCCAGTGGTAGCTCTGCAAGAGTCTGACTATTAACAGCAACTTACTTCTCCATTCTGGCATCAGATTCACTAAATACCTGGTGAAGATGAGTCATTCAGCATATATATTTGTGTTTGCTCTCTTTCTGTATTAGCAATCCTCCAATTATTATCAAAGCAAAAGATTTAGCTCTATGACTTCCCCTCATCTTAGTCCAACGATCTTTCTCTACATCAACCTTCCTATTACAGAAGTGAGAAAACTTAAAACTTCTTACTGGTCCTTTGGCAACAATATCCCCACTCTCTTTGGCGAAACTAACATGCTCTGGGGTTGCATTTTTTCCAGTAGTCATCTCATTCAATCATAACCGGTTTGCAAAAAGGATTTACAGGGTCTACCCTCTTATATCTACCAAATGACAGGCCTAGAATCATATTTGTGGCTGCCATAATTTTTTGTCACAACAGTTGCCTCAATCAGGTTATCCACTCCTTTCTCAATAATGTGATTGGCAACATCCTTGGCAATATTCCCAGCGAAGTTCTCCAAGATCATGAGTTCTTTCAACTTAGTAAAATCCTTGATAATTTTCCTACAGTGCAGCCACTGATCAAATAAATATTAAAGTGCTCTTGGATATTCAACATAGGTGCGATCATTTTTGTTTGTAAGTGGTTCTGGATTTGAGCCAGTAAGTTCCTGGTACAAGTTCATAAGTCATAAGAGTTGCATCCTTCACCACCCCATGTAGGCAATCTAGTCAACTGATATATGAGTCCTGTGCCTTACCCTTCAAATGTCATCAGCAAAGGCACCACAAGGACTAGGTAAACCGCCAAGCTGCCCCAGTCTGTACTCATGATCGAGTTCAGTTTGTTTCTCTCACACTTGAAGTTGTCTCATTTGCAACTAAATTTTGACTAGTCCAAGGTGCACACTGACACTAGTATAAAATGCATTACATCTGCATTCAGAGCAACCATTTATGGTATGTTCAGTTCCATCATCCCCACTCACCCTAAACACTGTGTCCAGAATCAGGGTAAGTAAATGAAGCTTACTAATATTATGGGAAATTTCTCTTGTAAGACCTGAGCAATCGACTTAAGTTCAGATTTAGTAAGATTTTTCCACCTCAGATTATTTAGGCTTAGTTTGCAAAAATGCTCTTTCATCATCATAATTTGTCAGTGTAATGACAGGATTTACAGTCCCACCACTATTGTTCATCTGTGTAATGTAAGGTATTTTATCCCACCGGTTGACACCAGTGTAATGTTAGGATTTATAATCTTACCGGTTGTTCGTTCTGTTCAACTTACCCATTGATAATATAAATGGTACTCGACTTAGTCTCCCCTCAATGATTGATAGAAAATTCACTACAGTAAAAACAAAAAGGGGGGAGGTATTTTTACTTGGTATGATAAAGGTTAATTGTTTCAGATAGTTTTGGTAGCGTTTGTAGTTTTTGGCCGAGTCGAGATTAAGTCAGTACCACGTGTGGTCGTCGTTCCCAAAGCGGAAGAATCTTGAATTGGAAGGGGAGTGAGTTATGCATGAGAGGACATAATTCCCTTGATTGGGTATAAAAATGACATATACTTTACTCTACTTTAATAATTCTATACTGGTTTTCAACAGACATTTTTAATTACATGACCTTTAGTCATATGGAAAAGGGTTGTGAATTAAAACCATGGTTTGGGTGATCACCATACAATATTGTCACCAAGCGAAACAATTGGAATATTCAAGTGATTTCTGAGGTCATCATACCACACTCTTTATTGTCGTTATTCTTGGGCTCGTCAATAGCCTCAAGACTGGAACATTTATTGACTTCAGTTGTCTTTTCGGGCTGGCATAGCCTCGACCCAAGAAAAATAATCACTCGTGTTCTATTTCGTCCGTGTAGTATAATCTCATCATGCAATTCACTATAATTCACAAACACTATCAATTCATAATTATTAATAGTTCATAATCATCATTAATGCATAAACACCAAGAATACATAATCACTCGGGCTTGTTTAGCCTCGAGGAACAACTCAAAATCACATTTTTGCTCACAACCACTAAGTTCCCTTCAACGCTCCTAATTTTCTAACATATTAATATAAGAGAAAGAAAACGGTTAATGAGTTTGATTTTCGCCTTTCAGTTACATGATCACAGCACTTTTCAAATTTCTATTCCTTATCTACAAAAAAAAAAGCTCACCTGATAGATCAATAATACCATTTCTACTACATTCAGTTTATGAAATAATTCATGGGTAGTGTAAGTGTGTACAGTATGTAAGACGAGTCTATGGGCAATACCACGAGATGGCATCGTGCACACTCCGACGTCACAGTGTCTGTGGACTGAACCGACGTCTGTTATACACGATGTCTGAGCTTTTAACAACATTACTTCATATGGTTCACGCCAAGTAAGGATTAAACAAGAAAAAGGGGGGGGGGGGAAGGAGGAATGTGGACAGCTCACCTGAACCAACGTCTGTTATACGCGATGGCTGAGCAGCGAGTGTAGCATTGTCGGGCACCAAGGGACGGCACTGCTAGATCAAGATGAGATTGTTTTTGCAATATGATGGGTTTTAATTCTCTTCACTATTTATATAGTAGTGTACACATGACGTTAGGACTTTTGACTGAATTGGGGAAAATTTGGGATTCAATCCTTACTTAATTTAAATACTGAATTTACCACTATCCTGCCTTGAGTTTGGGGTAGCTTATGCCATCTAGTGACGGCTAAGGCAAGCGGGACTATTAGATCCTCACAAATGACATTATTTTGGCCTCTTTCGACTATCAATCTTACATGTTTGGGTTCTAGCAGCTTCATTAGTAAGCATTTCACAACTAGGATTCAGAAAGAATTGTATACCCATCATTACTCTGTTTAAGGTTTAAACTTGGCGCCCAACAACGACGCATAAACAAGGGGAAAGGCCGCACGCATCTGTGATTCATTACTCTACCAGACGGAGGAATTCCCATAGCTCAACACTCACAATTACATCACCCATGCATAGATACAGAGATGTATACATATAAAAATAAAGTTAACCCTACATCAATCATTAACAGATGAACTACTACTTAGGACAGGAATTTATAGACTAGTATCCAGATTACACCCTATCTAACTTAGAAATTACAGTACCTCTAAACACATACATGGATACTAAATTTGTGGCACTACGTCAGAACCATGACAGATTAAGTTTATACTTTAGGTTGAAAGCAAAGTCATTGTGATATCGTGGCAAAGATCCCCATTTTAATTCTGTTTTGGGGTGAGATGAGAGATTTCTAATTCTGATGATGAATTGGAAGGCAATGGCCTTTAAACAAATAAAACTTCCTTGACAAACAAAATCTCTACACAGCACATCACAGGATTCGGTTCTCTCATACATTAAACGGGTGCACAGCAGAATGCTTCTAACCTTATTAGCAACACTTATAAGCCTACTCAAACAGGATCAAACAGACACTTCAGCTAACAGAGTAGTAAATGTAAACAGTTACATTACTTGGCTGCTATGTACAAGGTAAATACAAATTCTTAACCTACGACACGACGCCTAGGAGTACTTCTTACACTAGGTTACTAAATGAAGGGATGGACTTAGAGGAGGCTGGAGTCGAGAGAGAAGTGCTCGATCACCTCCAGCCATTCTTGATCTATTCCAGTAACCATGCTTTTCCTACACTGGACCTGTCGAACGCCAGGGTAATATCTCTTTCCAATACTCTCCTCGAGAGGATGTTCACATTGTTATTCAGCTCATGCTGTGTGCTGCATTGTATGGGAGGTTGGTCCTCATCAGTTGGGTTCAGCTCTGTCTCCTTTCTCTCCTTGCAATTCGATGTGGGTTGACTCCTTATCATCGCTGATATGCCATCACCAAACAGGGTCAAAGGTGAGTCAGCGTACAGAGTTAGCAGATAAGTTGCTGCTAAGATCAACATTCACACTGTCAAAGACTTTACACCATGGGTCGGCAACCTATGGCCTGTGGGCCTGACCTGGCCTGTAAACCTATTCTGACTGGCCCGATATAGTTGTGTCTCAAGACTCTGAGGTTGTCATTATCCTACCCTGGCAACCTACCTGTCAACAATGCGCTTGATTTCGTATCATATTATACAATAAGCATGACAGTATTATACACGAATATGTACATCAATATTATTATACACGAACATAATATACACAAATTGCAGGTGTATCATATTTTACTCGAAATCGGACACACTGTTGATGAGTATGCTGCCTGGGCACGATAATGATAACCTCAGAGTCACACACTGCGACTATACTACGATCCACAAATTCACAAAAATATTCCTTTCTTTCAGTTACTCAGTAAATGGTAAAAACGATCAGCCTAACTGGCTGTTAATCACTATGGTAAACACTAGTTAGAGTTTGTTTGTTCGAAAAAGTGTGTATTTGAACAGACGAATTAAGATTACGAAGCACACAGTGCTCAGTGATCCAGTCCTACCAGATGTGCAAAAATTACTTGCCCAGTGCGATAATTTTGCCTGTGCCATAAACGATAACATGTATGTGATATATTTAATAACTAACGATTAATTAAATGAAATGCCTTTAACCCACCCTGTCCTGGCTGATATCTCAACAATGGTCCCCCTCCCCAATCCTGGCAGCTTTTCGATTTTTTTTTTTTTTTTGCTCAAGCCTCCGCTTTTTATGAGAAACATTGGAAAATACCAAAATAAGTGCTTACCTGAGCTTATAATTGCACAACACAGGTCTCCCCCCGAACACCTGGTATTGTTTTCTCTGGGCGTGCACTGCTGCTGTCACGTTTTGTATGGTAGAGGTACAGTCACTCATAAAAGAAACGACCCCCCCGGCCAAGACACCTTTCAACCAATATGATATCGGTCCTGGTAACACTGTAAATGACGTCAGGTGTGGGGGTATGAAGCTGCGTTTGGGGGAAGTTCATTCAAAGATCATTCCAAGTGTATCGAGCCCATTCATTTAATGCTTGAGGCCGGGGGTTTCATTTGCATCATGTGCGGCATTAATGTATAAATGTTTCGGGTATGGGATTGTGTTATCACCTGAAATTTCTTTGTTCTTGTAGCATAAAGTTAATTTTGTGTGAAGGACAACATAACAAGTCAGATATAATGTATGTTTGACTCGAATTGTGGATTGAAGCAGTGTTTCGTGTAGATTAACTCCGCCCTCCTCTCAAACACCCCTCCTCATCCCCCCATATGGCTGACGTCAAATACACTGTTACCAACACTGAATACCCCGAGTTATATTGCCTCTAACGCAGGGGGGGGGGTCTTTTCTTTTATGAGTGACTGTACCTATTGCAAACCACTCAGAATTGGTAGATACTGCTCATTTGGTACGAATTTATATGTACAAGAATATATTAGAATATATTGGTTTTCATACAATAATATAGGTGATATAAGCATTCTTTCACTCACTGAACACATCAAAATCGCCAAATTCTTGTACAGTTGACTCACTATGACTGTTGTTTCAACTTACATTCTATTTTTCAACTTACATTATACTTTTCCACGAACATTATACTTTCCACCTATATAACTGCTATCACATAATAACAGGCCTTACTATTACAGTGAGTGTCATATATCACAAGCACACACAGTATCAGTAATGTACAAAGGAGTGGTATTCCTTGAAACAGGGCTAATCAAACAATCCAACGTTGCATTCAACACGCTCATACCTCGTGTCATTTCTCTGAGTGGTTGCTCTGACTTTGGAGTGACTGTATACGTGACATTGGCGGTGGGGACTAGGACAATTCGGTTGAGGAGGGATGGTGGTGGGGAAGTGGTGTCCAGAGAGGCGTAGGGGAGTTTGGCCGGCAGTGGAGGTCCGGGGGCGGTGGTCGAGCCTGACTTCTGCATACTTGGAGATAATTTCTCGGGACAGCTCCCTCACAAACCCCTCGAAGGTCTCTGAGGCACCCTTAATCAAGGCGTGAAGGTAGTGGGCATTGAGGACCGTGATGTCCAGGAAGTGGAAAAACAGCTTTTTGTACCACGTAATCGTGGTCTTGGCACAATCCACACTGGAAATCATGGAGTCAGACTTGTCAACTTGTAGTCAGTTTCTAACTCTGGTTTCCAAACGTTGGGCCTCCTCTCGTTGTGGTAACCCACAGAGTCAGTGCGGTGCACCAGGGGGCGGTGTACCATCGACAGGAGGAAGACTTCCCTGTTGTTGTTCCAGATGGTGGCAAGGATGTTATTTGCCTTGAAAAATACCACCTCATTCTTGTCAAACTTCCTGCCAACCTTGACAATATGCCAACGGTTTTTCTTGACTGTTCCACAGACTCCGGTGTCGTGAAGGTGGAGGTATCGAGCGAGAAAGGGGCTAGTGTATCAGTTGTCCAGGTACAAGATGCGACCACAATGAAGGTACTCCTCAATCACGGTCTTCACCACGGCCCCTGAGGGTCCTATACTCCGATCTTCTGTTATGCCTGTCTGCATGGCAGTGTACAAGACTATGTCTTGCACATAACCAGTCTTACAGTCACACATAACAAAGATCTTGAACTCAAAACAGTGCCTCTTGCTAGGTATATACTGGCGAATAGAAAATTGCCTCTCCACAGCGTGAGACTCTCTTCTATGACCAGGTCTCTGTAAGGATAGAAGGATGAGCGGAACTTTTCCCACAGGTGATCAAATAAAATCCATAATATCCTTATTCTATCATTGCTATTAGCATTAGCAGGGTCCTCGGCATCTATTACAACCAATTACCTTGCCAAAGAAAGGTGTGTTGATCATAGGGTCCGTCGACCAGCATGCTGGAATTTGGTTTTTCTTTACAATACCCATCAAGAGAACCAGGGCAAGAAAATGGAACATCTCACCTGTGGTTACTGGGTAATCATACTGTTGGGAGTGTCTGCTTGTTCCTTTACGCTTGCTTTCACAGTGCTGCCTGCTAGCGAGAGTGTTGGTCTGCTCCACAATTTACTCCACAAACTCCTCGCTGAAGTATAGGTGGAAGAAATACAGCCTACATGGAGGACAGGTGGTGTACATCCAGACCGCCACTCTTCCGTGAAGCGGTGAATGATGGAAGTGAAATAACTTCCATCTTCCCAGTCCCACAACACACCACCATCTCCACCCTTGTCTCCATCGTCACCTTTGTCGGGGTGGGCAGGAGAGGGTGGCGGGGGAGGGTGGGTAGGTGGAAAACAGTGCCCTTCTCCACTAGTGCTCATTTTCCCTCTCCTTTTTCCCTTCCTTTTGCTTCCTTTCCCTACATCACGGGGCTGTTGGGTGGAAGCGTAGGACGTATGTTGGGGGAATGAGGTGCTTGGGCATGGCTGCTCCCCACCTGCTTGCTCCCCAGGAGCACCATGTGGTCGCCTTGGGGCTGTGTCCCTGCCACCACCATTTTCCCTTTAACTACTCATGCCTGCCCCATTACTCGTGCCATCCCCAGACAAAGCACTAGCCCCATACCTCATATTTCTCATCGCCACCCCTTTGGGTCCCTGCGGCAAAATCCTCTCCCTCCCCAACCACGAGGGAACACCACAACCTATGGCTCCGTCCTCATCTTAGTCCTTGTCAGACCCTTCATCCACAGGCTGGAGAGAGATGCATGCACATGGTTGGGGTCTAGGTGGGCCTTCTCTGGTCCTACGGTATCCAACATACTGCACCTTCCTTGGCGACGGTACCTCCTCATCACTGCTGCTTGTTTCTTCCTCCGGCACCACATAATCTTTGTCCTCCACATCGTCGTCAAATGGGGAATCACTCTCCCCTGTGAAGGCATCAAGGGCGGCTTGAATGTCGTCGTTGGAGAACCCGCAGCACAACATTTCTTTACTGGGTCACTGCTAACAGGTGAGTTGCCAAGACAATGGCGTGAGGAGGTCACACGGGGTCAGGCAATGTCGCTGCCTGGCGACAGGTAGTGGAAGGTCTCCCACATATCCCTATCAAAAATCACCCTCGCAACTTGAAAAATGTGCAAATGACAGACCTTACAGTTGCAGAACATACCGGTACATTGTCGGGATTGAGTGTGAAAAAAGTTGTGATGTACTCATACATCGTCCAGACACCGTAGGTTAAGTTGGTGCTATAATTTTGCTCAAAAAACGATAATTTAAAAAATCCTGCCCCCTCCTCCCTGACAAGAAAATGTTGGCCCCCACCCATCAGTCTACTAGTCACTAGTGAGGATGCGTGAATTATGTTTGTCAGCAGGCTTGGGTATGCAACTTGCTTCAATTTTTGCTATGTTGTTTTGTTTCCACTGTTGTTGTTCCTACATGTGTTTTTTGCTATGTTGTTCCTTGCTATGTTGTTATATTTTCCTTTGTGCTCATTTTGAAAATGAAATTTACAAGGAACAAGTTGAATACACAACTCAGTGATTCACACTTGAATGGAATACTCCATCTCGCCTCCTCCAGCCTGATGCCTAAGGGTACGGTCAGACCGAACGTGACAAGTGGGGCGACTCGAGGGGGGAGGGATGATGCGACATGATAAAACACACTAAATCCCATGTGGGTGGCCACATTAAATAAGTGGGGAGGTTTGTCGCCCAGCTCACCCTCCACGCTTGTCACTATGTGATGCAGCATGTTCCAAGATGTCACGCACCACCTAGTGACATCCCTACTCTCAGGCATTTTCATCATCATTCATTCGTGCTGGTACTGCTTGCTGGGGAGGTTGGGTTTGGTAATTATGTCTACTGAACACCTTATTGGAGCCGTTTACCACAGGAGAGCTGTGTGGGTTCCAATTGATCCACTCCACAAAAATACTGGAGTGTTGAAGAAACACTGGGAAGATATCTGTGAATAACTGCATAAAAATGGTAAATTATAATTGAGCATTGTCTTGTCACACGATTGCTTAAGTAACGTTTGTTCCACTGTTGTTATAAAATCTATGAAAGACCATGTATAAAATTCATACTAGTGTTTAGTGCTCTATTCCCTTTGTTACACCATAGGCTTAAAACTAATACACAGACAAGTGTATACACTATCATCATCATCATCATCATCATCCGTTTAAGTATCCACTGCAGGACCGGCCTATCCCGACCGATGTCGGGACGATACAGCCAATATATCTCTAACAAGTAGCTTAGGCTGTCTGGTAGATATTGTATGTAGGGTGTGAAGTGCTTGTAAGTGTACTTGTAGTGTTGGAGTGGCTTTGGATGTGTGTGTTTGTGTAGTCTGTGAACCAAATGTAATCATCCCACGCAAGCCGACTGGGTGCAAACATACTTTATAGTAAGTGACATTTATTCAACCACAGCACCCTTTGTGTCCGCCAATGCAGTACATGGCCGGGTGAATACTCCTAAAGTTTATTACCCTGGTGGGGTGCGAACCCTGGTTCAACCGTGTACGAAACGCACACTCTACCACTGTACCACAGAGGCTCCGTATACACTATATGGATGTGTACAGTATATGTATATATGTAATGAACATCGAAAAATTTTATTATCAATACATAAATCTACGAAATATAATTCAGTAGATGGTGATTTTTCAAGTGGATATATCACTAAAGGCATACTTCTGACTAGCTGTCACTCGTGAGGCTGCCACTTCCTATTTGGACATGGATCACGTTGATGCTCACCTCGCCTCTCATGGCTCGACGCTACCTCCCTGCTTGTCGCATTCAGTGTGGCCGTACCCTTATACTGAGAAACTTTCGCGTCAGAAACAACATAAATATCAGATTGACTCTCGTTGCTTATTCAGTACAATTTTAGGGAATATACTTTGAATAAATGTTATTTATAATAATAATAATAATAATAATAATAATAATAATAATAATAATAATAATATCATTATTTATTATTATTATTATTATTATTATTATTTCATTAATTCATTCATCATCTAATTCAGTGTTGCCCCATGATGAGTGTAGGACCATGGGGAGCATAGTAATTGATATTATTATTATTATTATTATTATTATTAGAGGAGGGGGGTGTAATCTTTAACAAGTTCAAAACCTATGAACCACCAACTGAGTAACAGAGAAGTTCCAGCCCCCCCAGTCCATGGAAGGTTGTGGACCCCTGCTTTATGCGTTCAGTGCCCAGATTAATGGCCAGGCAGCGACTACCAACACACATTATAACAGTCAGATCACACTTGTGTCAACTGTTCTATAATTACTGAATAAAGTTCCAGTCAAATGAAGAAAAGCAGGATATATACGTATAACAACGCTATAAGTATAAGGAACAAACTACCTGGCATGTTGTAGTTTTGATACTGTTCATAACATTTAAAAGTTAACTGGATATGTATCTACTTTGTAATCCCCAGCTAACCGTGTTTCCAGTAAAATAATAAAATAGATACATGATTGATTATTATTTCTAAATCAGATACATGACTGATTATTATTTAATCTTATCCAGAGCAGAGTGAATACAGCAACACCTTTGCATCATTAATCTGTTAACAGCACATTACCCTTACAGGGTAAGCTTCTGTAGAATATAGTTACCCATCCTCCTTTTCCTGTGATTTTTCCCTGACAATTTTTTTCATACACCCTGAATTTAGCTGGAGGGTTTAGTGGGTGGGGAGAACCTTTGAGCTTTTCGATTTTTCTCTTCGACTCGTAAACTAGTTACTTTAGTTATAGCTTGCTCTACAACAAGAAACTTGAAAGGACCGAGAGGCCTGTTGCTGTTTGCTTTCCTTTGTATTCCTTTGTATGATAATCTTGTGTACCATAGTCTGTTAAGTTTCTCTGCATACTCTCTTATTCTTCTTGTTCATTAGACCTATTGCTGTCACATTTGCTGTAAACTTGCTTTTCCATAAAAGGAAGGGAACTCCCAGATTAACGTATGATTGTCGCTGGAATGACTTGAGCTCACAGAGCAGCTCTGTAATCCAAGTGGTAAGAGTCATTACTGGACCTTGCTTTATAATTCTGTGCACATGAAAATTAAAAATCAGGTCCTACATAATCATACAGAAATCACGATTCACAAGACCCTAATTTATGCCACAACACATCGGATGCCAAAAATATAAACTTTCTAATGGAATAAAGTCACTTTGTAACAGAGTCGAGTCAACAGATAAGATAGTAATTGTGAAAAAAAAAAAAAAAAAAAAAAAAAAAAGCTTACTGGGGCTGCAAGAAGGATGAATGTGTTTTATGAAAATGACAGAGGCTACAGCCTTGATTTTTTTCAGCAAATAATGATACACAGTCTAATGGTTTTATCCGTCAGGGCGATACTTCTTTTATGGCTGGGGCGTCGTCATGTATTATGGTGAAATGTGGGAGATATTTCGAATGATGTTAATGTTCCACTCTCTTTACTGGCCGGTATCGTAGCAGCATATAACATGTCCCTCATACTGATTAATTCTATCTTGCAGAAGAATTAAAACGAAGTAAATTATTATGAACCAAAATCTTTAAAACTTAGTCCTAAAAATACCGCATCTCTCACTGTTCTGGTTAGATTGGGTCTATATTAACAAATGGGTATATACCGGTAGACTGTTGTGATTGTGTTTAGGTATTTATTATCTACACCCAGATTTTAAAAAATACCATGCAACAAAGTTTCAAAAAAGGATTTAGAAATCTTAGAACATCTAGGTATATCATGATATACAGCACTGCATCCTCACTGCCACATCAAAATTTATTTTTTGTGTAATGTACATTATCGAATGTCCATGTGGGAGATGCTAAGAAAAGCTAAACTAAAAATAGACTTGACATGAATTAAAAATACACAAATTATTTCGAGTTCCAGAGGAGTGGCTAACAAGTATTTGTTTTCTTGACTTTCACAATTCACTAGAGCATAATCTGTTTTATTTTTTTATCACTATAATAGAACAGTGCTAAGGAAAATGTGCTATTTCCTTACTTAGAGACAGTCGACTTAAATCTGTTGTATAGTTAGTCTTTTAACACAGCCAGTACAATTATACACTTCAGAGTTCTCCTTTTTGAAGGAAAGGTCAACACATGAGTATTTGCACTGCCTATCTTCATCACCATCGGTAGGATGGAAATAGTGGAAGCAATGAAGAAAGTCAAAATGGGAAAGCTTCCAGGAATTGATGAAGTGTGTGGTGAAATGCTGAAGCACGGAGGAGAGATAATAGTAAAATGGATATGGAAGATGTGCACATTAGCCCGTGCCCAAAAGAAAATTGGAAAAAGAAGTGTGTGGTAATCATAGGGACTTTGTCTTTTTAGTATAATAGGGAAAGTATATGGCAGGATACTTATTGACAAAATTAGTGAAATAACGGACAAATTAAATGGAGAAGAACGGGAAGGAAAGAGGGTGTGTAGATCAGATATTCATCCTAAGGTGTTTAGTGGAAAAGTTCGTAGAGAGGGGAAAGAAGTTGTGTGCCTCCCTCATGGATTTAAATAAAGCATATGACAGAGTCATAGACAAGGAGTGTGGAAAAAACTAAAAATATATGGAGCAAATAGGAAGCTGTTGAATGCCTTGAAGAGTATTTACGAGTATGCCAGGGCTGCAGTGCGAGTGGATGATGAACTAGATGAATTTTTCTCTCTGAGTCTTGAACTGAAGCAGGAATGTGTCATGTTTCCATGGTTCTTATTTGCATATGGATGGAATTAGGAAAGAAATACAGGGTAGGGCGGTAAACGCTGGAGCAGCCCTAATGTGAGAGAGGAGTGTTTGAAAGCTTCCTGTCCTGTTGTTTGCAGGTGATACTGTATTTTAGAGCAAAGACGAAGGGAAACTGCAAGGACTGGTGAATGAGTTTGGGAGGGTATATAAGAAACGTAATCTACAAGAAAATGTTGAGAAGAATAAAGTTGTGATTTTCGAGAGAAGTGAAGCCACTGGATGCACAGTGAGGCTGGATAGTGAGGAAATGGAAAATATGAGTGCATATAAGTACTTGGATAGTGTCATGAGAAAGACTGGACGTTTGGAGGATGAAGTGTATTGAACGGGTACAGCAGGGAATAAAGGTTGTTGGTTCATTGCAAGCAGTGATAAGAAACAGGGTAAAGAACGTGGAAGTAAAAAACATACGGAAACGAAGCTTGGACCATGCTGGAAAGACAAGTCAAGAGCGAAAGCACTTGAAATGAGCTATCTGAGTGGAGCATGTGGAGTTACATGGAGAGACAGACTAATAAATGAGGAAGTGAAGGAACGTTGTGGTGTGGATGCAGATATGATAGAAAGCGTTAACAGAAATACACTGAGGTGGTTTGGTGATGAGGAGAGGATGAAGAGTGAAAGAATAACTAGAAGAGTGTATCTGAGTAAATTGGAGGGGGGAGGGAGGGGGAGACCAAGGATGAGATGGAGGGATGGAGTGCAGAGGTATATGAGAGAGGGGGTGTTTGTTTGTAGCCACCCCTTACAGGATTAAGGCTGCTGTCTATAGATAGATAGATATACAGACTGAAGACCACCATTAATCATATTTATAGGTCATTATACAAAAGTCTTTCATAAGATGTAGATTGCAATGGATTCCTTAAGTATTTACTATTAAGTAATTACCAACAGCAAAAAAAATTCCTTGCAATTTCTTGAACTGTTGTTGTTGTCGTTGATATGCCTTAGTTTGTCTGGCTGAGCAGACTCATTAATCACAGCTGGGGCACCATAGTAGACTCCAATCAATCCCCGTTTCTTCGGCTATATGGTTACCTCCCGGCGTTGTAAAATGTTTCCAAAGTTAAAGGATTCCATTAGCCTTGTCACTCTGTGTAGAGCCACATGAAGTGGACAGAAAAGCAATGAAAGTTGAGTAAAAAGAAAGGGAGAAGTAGGAAGAGACGAATGCAGATGGAGAAATAGAATGATAAAGATGAAGGAAGAAGTGGATAGCACTACATCAATAGTATGGATAAAGGGTAGCCCCACCTAATCTGTGATGTGTGCTTTGTCTGGCACGCTATTAACCTGCGCCGTCCCGGCGACGTGAATTAACGTCCGCACATGATGTGCACTCATGTCCCGGCGACGTGAATTAATGCGGCAACATTGCAAGGTCCCTAATTTGCACAATTTTCAATTTTCGCGAGTGATTTCGTGAGTGATTTTTGGCATGTATACACGGGACACCTTCCTCTATTCCTCTACAAGATGCCAAGCAGGGACAATGCCTTACACCGCATAACTTCTCCCCCCCCCCTGCATGCCATTGTCTCAGCAATTCACCTGTTACCAGTGACCTGGCCAATAAAGACATTCAGGGGCAGAGTGATTCCCCAATCGATGACAATGTGGAGGACAATGTTTACATAGCATTAGAGGAAGAAACAGTCAGAAATGATGATCAGGTAATGTGGGAAAAAAAAGGTCATGAATGGTGATGAGTTAGTGAGTGAAACAATGCTTATAATGCCTATATTACTGTTTGAAAACCAATATACTCTTGTACTACATATAAATTCGTACCAAGTAAATAAATGAATACTGTTTATGAGTGGATAAAATAGTTACCCTCCCATAGAACTCGTTTTCTTTGGTGCCAGCCTGTTAGAAAACCCAGTCAGGTAAGGAAGTACTCGTACCTACATCGAATATTTTAAACCTCAGGTGAGCGATTTCTCTATGAATTTTTTATGTTTCTCACCAAAAGTGGATGTTTGAGCCAAAAAAAAAAAGGTCCAAAAATGTCGGGACTGGGGTGTTCCACTGCCCAGAAAACGTCGGGATGGGGCTGGTTAAAGGTGACAGTGCTGTGTAAATACTCATATGGGCAATGGGCTCTTTTTCGCTGAAATGGATGCCATTATCATGTTTATTAATACTGAAACCATATTTATCTGGAGGAAGAAATGAGTTCAATTGTTTGTTCTCCAAAACAAGAGGTTTTCGTTTGCAAGGTCTTCCCCGATGCAGCCTGTTTTGGATGTGGCCCTCTTCTCGCCATCGCCTGACCCACTTACACACAGTGGCTACATTGGTACCCGTTTCCTTGGCTATGGCGCGGGCTGACATGCCACACACCCACAGCAGCACAAAGTTGGCACGGTCATTTAAGTTTGTTTGCCGAGATCTCCACCGTGGCTCCATGTTCACTCTGTAAATCATTCCACAGTCAGTGTACTGTAAGGCGGTGTAGTAGATGAACATGAATTGACATTATTTCTGTCACTACATTGCGACTGCGCTCATGTGACTGATATCGTATAGTGGCAATAAGAATTCAATATTTAATGTAATCATATTAAAGTCAACATTCTTTAATCCGGTATGCCTGCAGTCGAAGCCATGCCAAACTCATGGATATAAATATGGAAAAATAAAGGTCAACCTTCATACCATCACGCTGTAAGAATTTCAGGCAGGGCAGTGTGGACAAAGCGATCAGAAAGGGATATAATTTATCCTGACGAAACTTTTGCCCTAAAAAGTACATCAAGGGTGGGAGTGAATAACAAAGATATGCCTTTCTAGTTGTGTAATTTTATCCTAATAGAATTGCACGTTTTGCTTGTTGAGTATAGTATACCGTACTATAAAACAGACGAGTAAAAAAGTTAACCAGAGTAACAAAAAGAGTGAGTGAATGAATCTCATCAATATGGTTATAAGGGAAAGCACTGAGAATGGCACAGCCATGGAAAAGGTAATAATTCTGCTGTAATAACAGTAATGTCATAACTGTAAGGATTGAGTTATATTTGGATGAGAGATAGAGATTAGGGAGACAGAGCCAATACAGGAAAGTAACCATTGTGCCAAAGTCCCAAGTGGGCGACGTTCAGACGAAAGGGAGAGAGTGCAAGTCTTTGATGTCCAGTGGTCAGTGATAAGGACGAGAATCATCTTTCCCTTTTCGTTTCTTTATTGATTTGACTGCCAGTCCCAAAGAAGGGTGACCACTCCCAACCCTCCAACTATCGTCCAATTGCTTTAACGTCCTGTATTTCAAAAGTTTTCGAGTCAATTCTTAATAGAAAAATTTTAAGGCATCTTTCCTATCACAACCTTCTTTCCGATCGTCAGTATGGGTTCCATCAGGGACGCTCCACTGGCGATCTTCTCTTCTACCTTTCAGACTCCTGGTCATCCTCCTTTCGGGACTTTGGCGAAAACTTTGCCATTGCACTTGACATCTCAAAGGCTTTCGATCGAGTCTGGCATAAATCTTTAATTTCCAAACTGCCCTCCTACGGTTTCTATCCTTCTATCTGTGCCTTCATCGCTAGCTTCCTTTCTGGTCGTTCTATAGCCGCTGTTGTAGACGGCCATCGTTCTTCTCCTAGATCTATCAACGGTGGTGTTCCTCAGGGCTCTGTCCTATCACCAACTCTCTTCCTTTTATTCATCAATGATTTTCTAAGCTGTACATCTAACCCTATCCACTCATACGCTGATGACTCCACCCTTCACCTTTCCATTCGGTTCCCGCAACGCCCATCTCAACAGTTACTTCAACAAACAAGGGATGAGGCTATGGCACACCTAATGTCTGACTTGGCTCGTATCTCTGACTGGGGTAAAAATAATATGGTTGTCTTTAATACATCTAATACTCAGTTCTTACACCTATCAACCCGACAAAATCTTCCACAGGTATACCCACTAATGTTTAATAATATTCAGCTTAATCCTGCATCATCCTTGAACATGCTTGGGGTTTCATTTACTCGGGACTTGTCTTGGAAAGATCATATTACATCTCTTGTAAAATCTGCTTCCAAGAGATTGGGTGTGCTAAGCCGACTCCGCTCTTTCTTCACCCCTGCACAATTGTTGACTCTATACAGGGGTTTTGTCCGCCCCTGTGTGGAGTACAACTCTCATGTGTGGGGAGGCTCCCCACATACAGCTCTTCTCAATAGGGTGGAGTCAAAGGCTTTTCGTCTCATTAACTCTCCTCCTCTTACTGACTCCCTTCAACCTCTGTCTCTTCGCCGCACTGTTGCATCTTTATCTCTTTTCTATCGCTACTTTAATGGTCACTGCTCCTCTGTACTGTCTGCTTGCATTCCTCCACCTCTACGACGGGCGCGTAGCACCCGTCTGGCAGCAAACTCTCATCCCTTTTCTGTCCAACTCTCTAATGCAAGAGTTAACCGTTACTCCCAGTCTTTCATTTATGCAACAGGTCAGCTCTGGAACTGTCTCCCTCTGTCTGTATTTCCTGCTACCTATGATCTCCAATCTTTCAAACGCAGTGTGTCCAGGCATCTCAAAATGATCGGATCTTGAATTTGGCTCTATATTGTATTTTGTTTTTCTCTTGGAGGGAACTGTTACTGTGGGCTCATGGCCTTTGGTTCCTTCTTCCTCGCATAAAAAAAAATAAATAAAAAAATAAAAACATACATATTTTTCCCTTACACTTTCTCCCTTAGCCCTCGCTGTTTGTTATGATGGTCTTCGCACCAAAATAAGAAAATTTCTTATATATCTCAGTTTTAGCCTTCGGTTTGTTACCACGGATGTCGCATTTAGGCCTCTGTTTTGTTTGTGTTTATTCTTGTCTCTTGTGTTGTGATGGATGTGTCAGTCTCTTTTGTCCATGTTAGGGTTAGTCTTTTCCCACTGAACTTAGGCATTTGATGTTAAGCCCAAATCAGATGTCTGGTTTAACGTCTTCCTTATCGATGATGTCACAGACGCGGTGTACTCTCCAGACCGAGGATTATGAGAATCTTGCATGTCAGACTAGAGACCTATTGTATTCGAGATGACATCACCATATTCAGTGATGAAGACCTTTGTAGAATTGTTTCCTTCTTGCTTTCATTTCCTCAAGGTTAAGATGCTGGTGTGAACATGCTAGAACGAGTATATGTGGCTGTGCATGCAGAGTTTTAAACATGTCTGTGAATCCAAATGTATCATATAGATCCTAAATTACTTGCCGTACATACAGTGTGGTGTTGCCTCATCTTATTAGTTTTTTTTTTTGTTGATGATTTCCATTTTTTTCTTCGTATTTCCAGTTTGAAAGTAAGCTACCCAGATATTATAAACATATTCTCATTGGGCTGTTATTCAAGAGCATTTGGAAAAGCAGTTCCCTCTTATAGTTTGCTTAATTTCCACAGGGTTAATTCATACACCATGGCTCCCGTATGGAGCTAAGAGGATATTTGTTTATCCTAAACGGCCGTTAACAGGTACGTCAACTTAGCTATCTGGAATGCACTGCTTCACACGAGAACGCCACCTAGCAGACACAAAATGAAGTCATTGATTACATCACGTTCTCTGAGTGACTGTCAAAACAGAGTAGCTTAAACCAGGCTTTAGTCTGAGTAGAAGCGTGTTTTATCCTGATAAAATCGTGCAGTTTGCATCCTTACAGCTTATGATCTTTTCTCCGTCATTATTCGGGGACAGTTTGTGTAAGATACGAGATTGAGGGGGTCGTGTGCTATTTTCCAGGTGGTCCAAATGATGAGTGTAGACGGACATATAGTGAGACTGGGAGAACAAGCATTAATGTGTCGTCAGGGAAACGTGCTAGGGTGACATGGTGGTTTGAAATGTTGAGCCTTTCTGGTTGGTATGATGTGAGATAGCCTTGTTTGTCTCATGCTGTGTGAGTTTAGCCGTAGTGGTCTTTTTACTTAGGTATTATAACATTAGGGATATTCTAAAATGGAGTGGAAGATGAGACGTATCGAGGGGTGCTTGTGTGTGTGTGTGTGTGTGTGTGTGTGTGTGTGTGTGTGTTTTGTTCCAGCTGTTTGTTGACTCTCTGGTGTAGAGTTACTGTGCAAATGAATAAATCCGCACACACGCGTACATACTGTGAAGTACTGTACGAAGTATGCCATTTTCCCCATTCTGTTTTGCCACTTCTTATTACTTCATTATTTTCGAACACTACAGCAAGTTAATGTTTGTACATGTACCTATTAATAGCTATCTTTATCTATACACATCTGTCATTAACTCTCTGTATTTACCTGTCAGTCCATCAGTTCGTGTCTCTGTTAATATAGATCAGATAAATAGATACAGAGAGAGAGAGAGAGAGAGAGAGAGAGAGAGAGAGAGAGAGAGAGAGAGAGTTAATTTTTAGCTCTTAAAATATTTCCTAGTGTTTTCGTTTTATTCTTATCCAGTGTATAAGAGTTTAAAGTTTGACAGCCTGTTAGTACTAGTTGTCACTTTGCATGAACAGAAAGTCCTGCCAGCGAACACATTAGGGGATGATCAGATAGGTCATCAAAAATTTTACCACATATTTGAAAAGAAAAATACAACCACAGGGCTGCATAAAGATGTACAGTGTATCACTCCGTTTACAACAGTCGAAACTTGAGAATACAAAATCTTCAAGTAGTCTATATGCAATAATACTCTCTGGAGAGGGTCGTATGAAATTCAGTCTGGAACCAAACGTTCTCCTTCATGAGAGGATGACTGCAAAAAATTACCATTCTTCATGCTGACCATGTACGAACGAACGGGTACCTATAGTGACAGTATTGCATGAAACCAATGTTCCTGTGCATGATTGGGTGTGTAAGTCTTTGTATATTATCATTTTGAACAAACAGGCATTGAACACTTGCTGACATATGAATCGACGGGTAACAAATGCCAACTATCAGTGTCCATAAATAAATCTACAAAAATAAACAGAATTATACCCCCAGTCAAGAGGCGTGTAACATGGGGTGGATCGGGATAATAGTTCCTCCCTTGTATTTGGTCAGAGAGCATATTCTGCAGAACCATCCCCTCCTACAGTTCGGGTTATTCGGAAAAATCCAGAACAAAATCGGCAGTTATTGTTAAAATTCTTTCTGTCTTTAAACTGACAATGCAGTTATTGTATAAACATTTAAACTGAGACTGCAGAAAATGGAAATGTTAAATTGATCCAACGTAGAAACCCCATCTTTTAAAGGAAGTGCAAGTGTAATAACAGAATGGTGCCAGAATTAGCTACAAGTAACGAATTATTTTTGTTCGTGATACCCGGTACCTACAGTAATTAATATTTTACCCACTTTTATGTTTATATACAACAAGTTCTATCAGTTCATATCCCTCAGTGCTGGCCCTTGCTTCTCCCAGCATTAAGTACTTTTTAGTCACGGAAGACATTCCCCCAATAACCGAAATAAATAGGCTATATGCCAGTGCCCCTTGATCATCGTCTGTAAAAACTTCAAGGGATAAATCATTCATAATCAAGAGCTTTTCAACGATTAGTAAATTATTATACAAATTTCCAGTGGGATCAGACTGTATATCTGACTGAAGCTTGAATCTGTCTCAGACTGGATTATGTGATGCATCACTCGAGTGAAAACAAAATGTGTAGCAAAAAGGTGCCACACAACTGACAACTAAGTGCATAACAACAATGTGCCACATGACTGATATTAAAGTATGTTATAACACAGTGCCATATGACTGACAACGAAATGTGTAGCAACACGGTGCCATATGACTGACTTCAAAGTATGTACCAACAAGGTGCCAAATGACTGACAACAAAATGTGTAGCAACACGGTGCCACATGAATGACAACAATTTGTGTAGCAGCAAAGTGACAGATGACAGACAACAAAGTGTGTAACAACACGGAGCCACATGACTCACGGTGAAGGCGCACAAGGAGGAGAGGCGAATGAGGGACTCTCGCAGCCTGGAGCAGCAGCTAAGCACTGAGTGCTGAGCCCCCTCCCGCGGTACTTATATAAACACTGCCTGCCAATCACAGAACACTGCTGCACTGCTAGAAATAATCCTCCCTTTCCCGGAAGTCTTAGGTACAAGAAATATAAAACGTTTGTTGTCTATACAAAGTATTCTCTAACAGATCTGTACTTCAAGCACCATAGGCCTATCCTTATGGTATGCCAAATTGATGAATCCCAAACATATTCTTACTTCTGAATGCCAGAAAGTTTTTTTTTTTTTTTTTTTCCTGTACTGGCGGTAAGGCTAGTGTTACAGAGATCTATTTGCTTTTTGGAAGGTGGTAGTCGAGTTGAAAGTGCAGTTAGCTAGGGATTACTTTGTCCCGGGTTCAATCCCGGAAGTTGCAGGGATCGAGTGTTAATTTACATTCGACGTCACCGTGTTCATTGATTCTCATTCTGAGCCCATCAGCAGCTAATACAAACACCCTTATCAGTGGGGTAGGTAAGGTCTTACATGAAATGTATTGTGCATTTTAAGATTAAAACATAAAATTTTATCTAGTATTTCTGTAAGTCATGAAACTTATTTTCAGACGCGAAGGCACATCAAATTTAACCACAAGGACTAGGAAGAGGACGAAGAAATTTCAGGCTGTCAAATTTCAGTTTTTTCTCCAAGCATAATGGCATTATACATCAGTTATACTTTACTGATACACTCTTATTACACACAGATTACATAAAAGTGCTGTAAGCTCTGTTGTAAGAAAGTAAATAAGAATTAAAGAAAGAAAGAGGAAACAATACAAAATAAAAGATATTTCACACAAGGTATAATTAGCATGTGCTAAATCTGTCTAGGCAATGTTGCTGAAACATTCACGTCGGCATCTAGTAACACCTCGTACGATGACATCATCAGTTCAGTAAGATCATATATGTTATTTCGAAGCCTAGCAGTCTCCTGTCCTTGAGCACGGGGCTGGACACCTGAGGGCAGCCTTTTTGTACTTGTAGTGCCTAACACATCCTTTCTTGCAACCACACTGGATACTTCCATTGCAGCTCTTTGAGGCTTCTGGAAAGGTGGTTCACAGTGGCTGCCTTCCCGTTGCTTCCTTCATTTAGCCCCACTAAAGCAATGTTTTTGACACTGGCCTGATAGATAGTCTGACTGACTTGTTGCTTCATCGCAGCCTTCATGAGTGGGATGTTCTTCAGGTTTGCAGATTTCTGAGTGAAGAGCTGTTTTCTTACTCCTTTCATCTCCACGGTTTCGCTGGTCCTGCCGTGTATAAACACCACAAAGTGCTTTACAAGTGACCTGGACAACTCACTCACATTACCTGGTATCCTCATGAACTCGTTGAAGACCTCGGTCACTTCAAGGAAAGCCTTCCAATTTTCCCATACCAAGACTGTCACATCCTGTTAGTGTGTGGAGCAATGGGAAGTGGCACTGGTACTTAGATCCAGTTTGTGGGCCACTTCATGAACTCCCAGTGTATCTGAAGCTGGTGTCTGTATCAAGTTCAATCCTTTTTTTCTTTTTTCTCAATTTTCCTAAATATTGTCAGGGCTAGTACAGCAATGCCAGTTTGTATGGTAAAGAGTCACCTTGCAACTCTTCTGAAGAGTGTCTGACACATGCAGAAACAAGTATGTGTCTGTATTCTGGTGAGAACGTGGATTGAGGTCTGTCAAGTCAGACTAGGTAGGAGAGCAGAGTGCTATCTTCTCATGAACTGCATAGATGGTTGTAGTTCTTTCCACCAACTGAGTTTGGTGCTTGTTGTCCGCCCCATCCAGGACCATGTTCACCAAGACTAAAAGGCATGAGCTATCAAAAGTGAACATTAAGTCATAGATCTGCTTCCATGCCACTTGCATTGCTCAGAATCTGCCACGTCCTGGTAATGTATGGGTACATTGCAACATTTTGTCATGCTCGGTCCCAACAACCTACCCATATGTTTTGCAATTGCGAGGTCCGTCATTTGCACATTTTTCAAATTTCGCTCGAGATTTTTGGTACATATATGCAGAACACCTTCCTCTACCCGCCGCTAAGTGGCGACACTGCCTTACCCCGCGTAACCCCTCCGCACGCCATTGTCTTGGCAACTCACCTGTTAGCAGTGACCTGGCCTGTAAAGACATCTTGCACCATGCTATGAAATTCAAGGCGAGAGTGATTCCCCAATCAATGACGATGTGGAGAACAGATTACGTGGCGCCAGAGGAAGAAATGAGCAGAAATGATAGGAAGGTAACGTCGCCAAGAATGGTGCGGTATGTTGATGTGTTCAGAGTGAAACAATGCTTATATCACCTGTATTATTGTGTGAAAACCAACATATTCTAGATATATATATATAGATTTGTACCAAATGAACAAATATCTATCTATACTGAGTGGTTTGCAATAGTTACCACTGTCATAGAAAACGTGACAGCTCCAGAGAACACGCTGCCAGGTGTTTAAAGGGCCACCTGTATAGCCCATTTCTAAGCTTAGGTGAGGATTTTTTCTGTGGTTTGCCATTCTTTCTCACAAAAAGGAGAGGTTTGAGCAAAAAAAAAAAAAAAAAAAAAAATCTGCCGAGATTTGGGGGGGGAGGGGGTCAGTGGTGAAAAATATACTGGGTTGTGGTGGGTCAAATGCATGGTATCACTACATGATAACATCTCCAATGTCCTGAAATGTCAGGAGCATGCCTTTGCTCTGCGAAGGTGCTCCTAAGTCTCGAAGCATAGATAGAAGCCTATCCTGCAGTCTAGCTGAGTGATTTCGTTGTCCCACAGTGGCATTTAGCTGTTAGAGTCTGGCTTTGTACAGGTCACCGAGGTCTGCAGGTTCACATACTCGGACACAGTTATTGACTCATGTATCCTCCATGAAGGCCAACAACTCTGCAGAGGCAATGACAATGCAGCTGAGCCCCGTCATCATTCTCATTCTTTAATGCAGCTTGTCTTGCTTTCATACAGAGCCACTTGTGGTGATATTTCGCTTCAAAGGCTGGTGTTAATTTGGCAAGCAGCTCAGTATCTTTTGTTTCCTAAGCAGTCTTTCTGACATTCGTAGCTAACTGTTTTGCTGCTCCTTATATTGCACTTTGGAACCATTTGGCCTGTTGTTGAAGAAACACGTTAGTTATTTAGTCTCGAAATGGCTATTATCAGACCTTGTGTGACCTTTGATGCATCAGACTGCTGCAACCTCTAAGTTGACTTCAGTGGGAGGGCAGTGATGGTTCGGAAATATTTTTAAAAAATATTTGTATAAAATCAGGTTTAAGCAGGAGTGTAATCTGGTTTATGTTAAAATGTTGCCACATCATTTGAGTCTTTAGGTTGATAATATGAAATTCTTAGCTCTTTTCAGCTTTAAGCTATAGTTAACGAAACACAAGTGACTAAATCTTCCGAACCATCCCTACCGGTGGTGATGGTTCGGACAGTAGAGTGGGATGGTTCGGCCATATGTATTACTCAGCATATTCTTGAAATTATGTGAGTTATATTGGATAAAAATGAAATTTATTAATTCAAAGATATTTCATTTTCTTATAGTACAATATTGAACCTCAGAATCCAAATGAACTACTTGATATCTGTTTAATATATATATACCGGTATATATATATATATATATATATATATATATATATATATATATATATATATATATATATATATATATATAGATAGATAGATAGATAGATATAGATAGATAGATAGATTATATAACTGAAATAACTTTCACCAGATGTATTAATAAATGACTTACGGCCGTAGTCTTAAACTGTGGGAAGGCGTTCACCTTGCCATATCCGTATCTTTTGGTAGTCTTAACGCACGAAGGGGAGAGTGTTCCCCAGTGAAGGGGAGAGGATTACCGCAGCTTAATACAGGAATCCGCGGGGAGTCCAGTAGCACCCCTTCGCATGCCCCTTCGTCATATTATAGCAGACTTATGCAAAGAAAACTCTGTTGAATTTGAAGGACCCAGTGGTGTGTGTTGTGGGAATTTTAATTTAATGATAAAAACATCGTGTGAAGAAAAAAATAAGCGTTTAATATTATTATCGTTTTAAAAGACTTCACCGCTTCTCTGGAGATGGTTAATTTACGACGAGACGAAAACAGAGATACTGTATCCACTTCCATTTTATTTCTCAATATTTCTACCAAGCTGTTTATCAGATATGGTGCATGATACTTTCATAATTAGTTTGATTAGTACGTGAAATAATTTCTACATTAAGCCGAGTGCCACCTAAACAGACGACTGGTGCACAGCCAGTTTGTTTGAATTACGAAATCTCATGTTTGCGTTCGGTGAGCTTTTACAAGTCCGCACTCTTTTGTTTTGGCTTGGCAATATGTGGTGTATTTTGGTGTGATTTGAAAGAATTTGGCTTTTATTTTCAGTGTTCGTGATTGGTTTCCAAATTAACCCGACCCCCTTGTCTTAGGGGGTGGGATTTCGGGGTTCTGGGTGGGAAAAATGGCTAAAACAAGCACTGGGGGCAGAAATAGTCAAAATCGGTATGACCAGCCAAGGCGTATTCGTAGGGTTATTACTGACCGCATGAACCCCCTTGAAGCTATGTCTGACACCGAATTTTTCCTGCGGTACAGGTTCTCCAAATCCTGTATGCATACTCTTATACAGAGTATTTAAGAACAAATGCCAGTCTTTAATAACAGAAGAGGTAAGAATTGCAATCATTATTAGATTATATTGTGTGTGAATCTTAGAAACTGCCATATGTATTTTTTTATTTTAAGATTTTGAATTTTAAAATGAATCAGTGTTACCAACTCTGCCACGCCTACCCACACGAAGGGGTGCGCTCTTCCGCTTTCAAGACTACCATTTATGTTGAAGGGGTGAGCTTCCACCTCGAGCGGGGTTCGGGAAGGGTAACCCCTGCCATCAGTTTCAAGACTACGGGCGTTAACCTCTTACTTTCTGCTACAAAATTATGCATAATAAGCCTTCTCTCTCTCTCTCTCTCTCTCTCTCTCTCTCTCTCTCTCTCTCTCTCTTACTTTCTCTCTCTCTGTCTCACTCTCTCACACTTTCACTCTCTCTCTCTCTCTCTCTCTCTCTGGAATATTGACTTCACTTTTCACTTTCTAGGCCTTATTTCAGACGGACTAACTTAAGACCTTTAATGCATATTGCAGCCTGCAAAACTGAAATAGAATTTGTATTAACCCTTCCTTCTTTTAACACTTTGAGGAATAGGTTAAATAAAGAAAACTGTTAATATATATTCCTCGATAACTATTAAGAATGGTGTTTCACAATGTGTTCAAATATAAATAATCAAAAGTAGCGTTGTCATTTGATAAGGTCATGACTTGGTAGTAGTGGAGGGAAAGTTCGGACTGTCCGAACCATCCCCCTCCTCAACTGTCCGAATCATCCCGAATCTATATAATAAATTGACGGTTCACACGAGTGAGTTTAACATTCTTTTTTCATAGCAATATGTTCTACATGCAACGCAGATTCCCCCTGATAATGCACGGTTCGATGCCTGGCATTTCAATGAAGGTAGAGCTTATGATATACACTCAAATTATTACATAGGAGATGCAAAAAAAAAAAAAAAAAAATCAAATCTGACCTGCATAAAAAAGTGAGGCGTTTCTAGCTTGGAGGTTCCGTGTGGTCGAAGTAAACAAACTCTCCCACTTTCACGCAAGATCACACGGCCTTGGGTCCCATGCGTTTCTTAGGGAATGCACTGTCCAAACCATCCCACTGTCCGAACCATCACCGCCCTCCCCTAATCGCTGCAGTATTGCTTGATTATATTTGACCGACAAGTCTTGTGCAGTTGGGCCCTGTTGGTCATCGCTGTGGCTTCTGTGCCGTTACCACCATCCAGTTTATCTAGATCCAGTTCAGCTAGTATTTGTCCAGGTTCCTGAAACTCAAGGAGATACTTAGTCAGTGACTGATGTGTTGCTTGACCTGGCCGGGCACTGCAAAGCTTCCCCTGTTTCTACTTGGCAGAGAGCACAGAATTACCAGTTAGTGGTGCAACGTTGTTTCGGATCTTAAGGTGTAGAAGGCTGGGCAGTATCAGTCAGTATAGGGAGTTTCAACATGGTTATAATGAAAGAGCAAGACGCCAGAACCAAAAAGGAGGGAATACCAGGGGTCCAGATGTCGAAGTCCATGGTTCCTTTGGCTTTTCACCACCTGTGCAGATTTGAAAGGTGCAGATCGGAGTACCAGAAGCTAGCCGAGGAATGTACAGGGAATATCTTGTAATGCACAAGAAATACATCATTGTTAGTAATAATATATGTGTAACAAGTATTTATCTTCAATTATGCAGCAGTGCTAAATGTTGGAGGGGCAGTTTTAAGGTGTCCTATATACCTGGAAAAAAACAAAAACAGAATTGCTTGATAAGGTAGGTAAACTTCTTTATTAGAACAAAAATGCAATTTTCCCAAACATGTACGTGAAAAGTGATGGGGCAAAACATGGAAAAATACGATGGTGAGGTCAGTGATCTGTGAAGGTCACCAGAGTTCAGATACAAATTTTCTCCACGTCTGAAATTAAGCATTGGGAAAACAGACCATTTCCTAAAAATTATATGCTACTGTCATTGAATGCACACTTCGTTTCCCTATCGATCTGTCGATCTAAATGCCTAGGCTTTTACCCTCAAAAGGGGGGGTAGCCGAGACGGGACGACATATTCACCAAATTACTCATCCACACATACACAGTTACTCGCATCTGGTCCTCTAAGGGGAGAAAGGACCGCTCCTCATTGCACGAGGGTCAACTGCACAATGCAGTACAGCGACATCAGCAGCAGGACCCGGTAGCAGTGCTGGTTTACCTCTGCCACATGATAATGGACCCATTCTCTTCCCTGCATCTGACCCGATGAGTTGATTCCAATCTGCCTCACTGAATACCTGATTTCAAGATCTGAATGTGATAATTCCAACTCATTACACGAAAGATAGTAGGCAGGTAATTAATGAGGGCTGCAAAGGACCAGCCATCAGCTAGTGTGTCGCAGGTGTACGGCTAGCACCTCAAGTGCAGCATACTATCCTATGTCCACATCCGGAATTAAAGCATTTCATACTAAGCAGTTCTTTGCATATATGTGGCAAATAGTTTATCCATCCATCCATCATCTAATCCTACGTTGCCCCATGAGGAGCGTAGGAGCCCGGGGCTAGGAAAGTTGGTCCTGGCATTTAAGATGAGAGTGACCAGCCTCACTCATCCCTGAGCAATAAACCCCAACCATCCCTTGGATATAAACCTTCACCGGCTCAATCCGATTGGAGCACCTTTATTACCCACTAAACCATCAAGAGCCAAAATGTGGTTTTATGATTACCACCCAGCGTAGTAAATGGTTTCCTGGTGTACAGGAAACCATTTGGCTTGTCACTCAGTGTAGTCACCCACAGGCAGAAGAAAGAGGAAAGAATGAAGGAAAGAGAGAGACAAGAGGGAGTGTGAAGTCACCCGCAGGCAGAAGAAAGAGGAAAGAATGAAGGAAAGAAAGACAGAAGAGGATGGATGGAAAGAAGGATGGGGGAGAGGAAAGGGCAGACACCCGAGAACAGCACTACATCAAGTGAGTGGATGGTGAGCGCCCCCACCTACCACAGCAAATAGTTAATATACCCTAATTAAACAAACATGCCGATTTCATAACTGAGACTTCCACTGTTCATATAAGGAGATAAATACCAAAAGTTATATTTGATAATTTTCTACTGGAATTTCACAGGTATAGAATCTAGGGACACAAAAGATATTATCACGATAGTTGTATGCGTTGTGACTTGTCTTCGGTTCACATCCAGTTTTAATGAAATTTTATTGACATTTTGGATTCTGAGAAAGAAAATATCTCCTGTCTTTCATTCTACCAGTTACATGTACATTACTGTTCTCCCTTGTTACTCGCAGGAGATTATGACCAGCTTAGGATTAACGAACCTTGCTGAATGAGTAATGAGGAATTTATAATAGCCTTTTATATCCCCTCCCATTCAGCAGCTCTGTTTGAAATATCGCCTGAAGAGAAGAAAAAGATGAAAAATACATCAGAATAATGAAACGGTAAATCGTGGTGCAGTATCTCAGAATATCTGTAAAACAACAACTTGTGAGGCGGTGATGTGTTGGTGTTGGGGATCGATCAACATCCTTGTAAATCCCGGTGACAATCTCCAGCACCAGCAACAGCACACCCACAACACTCCCAGTACCGAGGACAGCAACAAACATTACCTGAAACATATTCGTCTTAAAAAAAAAAAATAAAACATAAGCCTACACACACACACACACACACAATGTATATATAAATATATATATATCTCTATATCTATATATATATATATATATAGATATATAGATATATATCTATATATATATATATATATATATATATATATATATATATAGAGAGAGAGAGAGAGAGAGAGAGAGAGAGAGAGAGAGAGAGAGAGAGAGAGAGGAGTAGACTGTAGCACCAGTCGAGCAGGGCATTACTCCCAAGGTAGATGGAAAGCTGATGACAGGGAGAGCTGGAGCTCCCGTTTCATCAACTCTCGGGACTAGGTCCCGACCATACCGCTTTGCTAAACTTTTTCAGTGTCTCAGTAACACAGAGAGTAGGCCAGCATGCTCTCCAATACAAGTTTCTCTATCTACACCAAACTACATGCACAGTACACACCACACTTCCTTTTCAAAATCTGGAGAAAAAAAAAATGGCGTCGAATAACATAGCCTCAAAGTCTCAAGGGGGGGGGGCATAAATGCCCCCACCTTCTGCCCCTCTCCCGGTGACGACTCAAGATGTTTGGAACTACTGTCTGACTCTATTCTTCTTCATTTCTGCAACATTCGCGGCCTTTTCTCTAAATTTCGCTCTATTGAGCATCACATCTCCTTCTCTAAACCTCACCTTCTTTTTCTAACTGAGACTCAGTTGTCTGAGGCAACTGACACCAAACCCTTTTCTGTATCCTCCTACTTTCTCTATACACATTTCAAAGCCAAAGGTGGCTGTTGTGTATATATACGCAACAACTTATCTTGCTCTCGTGTTCCTGAACTCAGTTCTTCTGAACTCTCTACACTCTGGCTTCAGCTTTCCTGTCATTCTCTGACTAAATATATCTGTGCTGTTTACTTATCTCCTAACTCTACTGGCTATCAAAAATACTTTGACTATCTTACTTCTACGATGGAACACATTCTATCCACTTCTCATTTCTCTGAGATCTCCATTCTAGGAGATTACAATGTTCACCACCACCTTTGGCTCTCCTCTCCTGTCACTGATCCACCTGGTGAACAAGCCTACAGCTTTTCTATTCTTAATGACCTAGAGCAGCTTGTACAGCACCCTACCCGTATCCGAGACCGCCTTGGAGAGAGCTCCAACATACTTGACCTCTTCCTTCCAACTAATCCTTCTGCTTACACTGTTAATCTTTTCCCTCCATTGGGCTCCTCCGATCACAACCTTATCACCTTAACCTGTCCTATTGCTCCGGTACGGCCTGTAGACCCTCCAAAGAAAAGTCGTCTGTGGCACTTTGGAGCTGCAGATTGGGAGGCCCTCAGGCAGTACTTCTTTGATTTTGCCTGGAATGATTATTGCTTCCATGGCTGGGAGCCATCTGGGTGTGCCTTGCACATTATGGAGGTTATTCTCTCGGGCATGGAAGCATACATTCCTTTCTCATATCTTTTGGCTAATGCACAAAAGCCTTGGTTTAATCACGCTTGTTCTAATGCTGTCCACAACAAGGAGAGGGCCTATAAAAGGTACCAGAGCCAACACACCCCTGAATCACATTTTTTATATGTTTCTGCCCGGAATCGTGCTGAGTCTGTTCTTCGCTCTGCTAATAATAATTTCATCCGTAGTAAATGCTTTCAACTCTCTAACTCGAATACTTCATGCTTCTTCTGGCACCTTGCCAAAAACCTTTCTAACAACTTTACCTCATCATCCTTCCCTCCTTTTTTCTACTCTGATGGCTCTGTAGCTATTTCTTCTACTAATAAAACAGATCTCTGTCACGAATCAAATTCGCGACATTTCACTTTTGTGAGAAGCCACGAACTATTAGTGGAAAACTCACTTTGTATCGTTCAGTTAACCGCTCATTCGGACAGAAGCTTTGTCAAATCAATTTTTCATTGTCATATGTGATCGTCTTTGTGTGAGACATTAGCGCCTCCACTGAGCGATTTGTTTTGGGTGCATTTCGCTCACTCGACCGTTAAAAAATGTGGCCTACTGCTCCCTTTTTTTCCCACGACTTACTCAGTCCAGTGTTTTCTCTGACGGAGAGAGGTTCTGTGCTCCAGCAGTGTGAAAGGTCAACCCAAGCTCCACAAGACCATAGCTCCAAGCTCCCACCCTTGAATTGGGTGATACACAGCATTCATCGACCAGTATTTCTTTTCGTTTTCCTAGTCTTAAGAGTTTAATTAAGGTGTTTTTCCTAGACGTAAGAATTTAGCTCATGTGTGAGTGAGTGCGATCTTATTAATTTGATTTGAAATGTAACGTTAAATTTATTTTTGTAATCAATAAATTTAACTTCTTTTTCTTGAGCTTAATGTAATGTAAACTCTTGTTTCATTTCTCCACAATTAAGCTTATTTTCCATATAGCTCCTAGCTTGCATAAACGTTTTGCTATTCATAACTGGTACTTAGGCCAGTCTTGTATTAAACTTAAAATCCGTTGTGCCTCCTAGGAGTTAAGCACCAGCAAGAACCTGATATTATTATTAGTATTAGTTATTTATTGTCAGGGGTGAAGTAACTTTCTCCAGAGGCTAACAGTACTAGTAATCAGCATTTGTGAGTTATTAGTCTCTGCTGTGTACTGTTGAGAAAGTTTATAAATTCTCGTTCTGAGAAAATCGGCGAAGTAAGCCAGCGTAAAGAATCATTGCTTGATGTAGCAAGACAATCATTGTCCTTGCTCTTCAATATTATTGAATATTATATCAATTAAATAATATTTAGCATTTATTTTAAAAACCCCGTGATATTTAAAAAAAAAAAGTGACAATTCGCAACCTCGCCAGGATATTAACTCTTAGCTCTAAAGCTATTCACAAGGTAGTACTAACTCGTTCATATTTAGGAATATATAATTAAAGTTTATAGGCACAAGTTTACTGGTGTTTACCGTTAATTTAGCAAGTGAATTTTGCTTTATTAATCCATAGAGTACTTAACTCTATTTAGTACTTTATTTTTGGTAACGTCAGACGATTCTATTCGCTCCTGGGTAGCCGCCGTACCCATTGTGTTAATTATTGAGTCTTCCCAGTCATTTGCATTTTTGCTTTATTTTTGCCAGTTAACTATATAAGACTGGTCACCACTAGCTTGTGTCTGTATTCTTTATTTGTATTATTAGCATTCGTTTGCGAAGCAGTCAGTACTCAGTTTCGGTTTGCTTAGTAAATTAGCGTCATGGCTACCACTTTATTTTTACAGGAAGCCAAAGAAATGGGTCTTTCGGACCCAACCGAAATTAAAGAGTATATACTCTCACGGCATAATCAGAAGCAGCAGCGCGAGAATGATGCCCGTGAAGAGCGTAAGATTCAACACAAATATGAGCGAGAACAATGTGAACACGAGCAAGAACAGCGCGAATACGAGCGAGAACAGCGTGAGGAACGTGAAAAGGAGCGCGAACACGAGCAGAAACAACGCGAGCTCGAGTTAGAAAAAGAGCGACAACAGCGCGAACATGAGCAAAAACAGCGCGAACTCGACTTGGAACATGAGCGAGAACAGCGTGAGGAACGAGAGAGAGAACGAGAACACGAACATGCCGAGCGAGAAGCACGCGAAAAACACGAATATGAAATGCTGAAGCTCAAGCGAGATTCCTTGGCTTCAGATACATCTGGTGCAGTTGGTCAAAGCTCCACGAGCGTTCTCCCTGCACATGTCATGGCGACCCCACGCATCAAGCTTCCTTCATACAAGGAAAGCAAGCGAATCGAGCCGTACATAGCTCCTTTTGAGGACATGGCAGACATGTATCAACTGGATGAGGCAGCTAAGCGGATCCAATTTCTTAGTTTATTTGAGGGCCCTGCCCTCGATATTCTCCACAGAATTCGTGGAGACAATCTCACATATGAGATGATGAAAGCTGCACTCATTAAGGCGTATGGTCTCACAGTAGACGACGCCAAAGTTCAGTTCATGCGAGCTCGTCTCCAAGACAAGGAGACAGCTGTTCAGTTCCTTGATCATCTCACTGCTTACTTAAATGAGTGGATGGAGAAAGATGAAACTCCTTCCACGCGTGAGGGGATAATTGACCTTATGCTGCGTACACAGCTAGAGAGGTCGTGGCCTGCTGAGCTCATAGCACAGCTTAAGATCTGCCAGGTGAAAGATGCCAGCCAAATGGCAGAAAAGGCTGACGCATTCTTTACTGCATACGGGTATCAAACTTGTAAGCAAAACACCTGGAACAGAAAACCTGATAAATCTGGGAAATCGTCTCAGACTGAATCCCAACACCAAGGCCGTTCTCAGTGTAATGGCCAAGGTCCAAGCAAACCGCAGAAGGACCAGGGGCAAAATACACAGCAGCCTGCTTGGAAGTGGTACAACAATCACCCCAACCAGCAGCAGTTCCCCAAGCAGCAGCAGCAATACAAGGACAAGCCACGTAACCCTCAGTCAGGTCAATTAGTGTATCGGAGGCAGGAGGAAAATGCAGCCTTCATTCCACAACAAGTACCCGGTGGTGCCATCTCTACCAGTACAGGTACTTCCCAACAGTTCACAAGTCCCCCTCCGACCATGAACTCTCCTCAGACACCTAGTTCCCAGGGCGCCACGTTTGCTGCATCGGTTGTTCCACAGTCTCATGAATGACTGGCTGCTACCTCCTCAGACCCTTCCACCAGCAACACTGCCTTTCTTGTTCAGCCAGGGTCTGTGGGAGGTGTTTCTGTAAATATTCTGAGGGACAATGGTTCCTCAGGTTGCTCTGTTAAGCAGAGTTTAGTTCGGCCTGATGAGTATACAGGTCGACAGATCCAAGTTAGACTTATTGATGGATCAGTGAGATTGTTCCCTGAGGCACGTATCCAGGTGGCATCTCCATTTTATACTGGTACGACACTTGCAGTTGTCATGCCAGAACCTCTATTTAACCTCATTGTAGGAAACATTTATGGTGTCAAAAATAGTTGCGCCGTAGAGGTTGCTACTCAGACTTCGGCTGCTGCTGTAACACGAGCCATGGCCAAGGCTCCAAATCGCGTCACTCCGTTGACCGTCGCAAAGCCGCAAGATCTGATTCGTAGTCAAGATGTTGTCCAAGAGCAACAGACTGACTCGACACTTGCCTTAGTGCGCAAGAAGCTGGAGGGTAAAGTGATCAATTATTCACGGGGAGGACAAGCCAGGTTCCTTCGTAAGTGAGGACGGCTGTACCGTGAGTCACAGACACCCCAGGGTGAGGTTCGACTGCAGTTTGTCGTTCCTGCAAAGTATCGCCGAGCAGTGTTTGAATTAGGTCACTGTTCAGCGATGGGAGGTCACATGGGTCAAAAGAAGACCTCTGACCGCATCCATGCTGACTTTTTCTGGCCAGGAATGGGACGGGAAATAACGAGGCTCGTACGTTCCTGTGATGTGTGTCAGCGTACCACGGACCAGGGACGTGTCTGTCCTGCGCCATTGAAACCAATGCCCATAATCTCTGAACCGTTCGAGAGAGTAGCAGTTGACATAGTTGGGCCAATCTCTCCTAGGGCTAGTGATGGATCAAAGTATATCCTCACTATTGTTGATTTCAGCACATGGTGGCCTGAAGCCGTGGCCCTTAAGAATATAGAGGCCGTCACTGTTGCTGAGGCATTAATTGAAGTGTTCTGTCGTGTAGGTATCCCTAAGGAGGTCTTAAGCGACCGGGGTTCGCAGTTCACATCAGCAATGATGAACGAAGCGTTCAGGTTGCTGTCCATCCGAGGCTTACGGACTACGCCGTATCATCCCATGTGTAACGGGTTGTGTGAGAGGTTCAATGGAACTCTCAAGAAGATGTTGAGGCACATGACCGCCGAACAGCCAAAGGAATGGCCACGGTTCATTGCTCCTCTTCTGTTTGCTTATCGAGAAACCCCACAGTATTCATTGAAATTCTCACCCTTTGAACTGGTGTATGGAAGGACGGTCCGGGGCCCACTTCAAGTCCTTCGTGAGTTATGGGACGATGAAGAACCCGACCCTGAAGTCAAGACCACCTACACCTACGTCCTTGATTTGGCTGACCGCCTCCAGTCGACGTGCGAGTTAGCTAAGGAAGAACTGATCAAGGCGCGTGAAGTTCAAAAGGCTTATTACAATAAGAAGGCAAAGCTTCGGAAGTTTAATCCAGGCAATAAATGCTTGGTATTACTCCCCACTGCCCAGAACAAGTTGTTGGCACAGTGGAAGGGTCCATTTGATGTAGTAGACGCATTTCAGACCTCAACGACATAATTCAGATGGGGAATCTTCGTAAAAGGTTCCACATTAATATGTTGAAAGCTTATCATGAGTCAGACCCCGAGGAGACTGGCCTACAAGTAGCTGATGATAGTGACCAGCCACTGGAAGAAACCGAGGCAGCCGCGTTGATCCCAGCTGATAACCATGATGACGAGCCCTTAACCGCTCAGTCCCGTCCGGAAGAGACTGTCGGAGATGTTTCACTTAACCCTGACTTAGCAGTAGGAGACCAAAATGCCTTATGGTCACTGCTCTGTCAGTATGCTGATGTCTTCTCAGACCAACCTAGACTTGCAAAGGTTGCGTGTCATAAAATTGAGTTGACCAGCAATGCTCCTATAAAGGTTAAGCCATATCTGATTCCCATGCGACTACAGGATGCAGTAGATAAGGAAATTGCTGACATGGAGACTGCAGGCATTATCGAAAAGTCCTCATCTCCTTACTGTAGTCCGGTGGTAGTAGTCCGCAAGAAAGATGGTGGAGTCAGGATTTGTGGCGACTATAGAAGGCTCAATGCAATCACCAAAGTGGATGCTGAGCCAATGGGTGACCATATTGCCATCTCCAAGCTGGCAGGGTCACGATATTTCACGACGCTCGACCTAGCGAAGGGATTCTTCCAGATTCCCCTTGATCCTGAGAGTCGTCAGTTCACTGCCTTTGCTACTCCTAGGGGGTCGTACCAGTATAAAGTCCTCCCATTTCGACTTACCAATTCCCCAGCAGTATTCAATCATGCCATGAGACAAGTGCTCCATGGAATTGTAGGAGTAGAGATGTTCGTTGACGATGTCCTCGTTCATTCCGCCACGTTGGAGGAGCACCTCAGACTCTTGGAAATTGTCTTCAGTAGACTCCAGAGTTTCAACATGACTGTGAAGCCTAGCAAATGCAAGATTCCTCACAGTGAGGTGGAGTTCCTCGGTCATATTGTTGGCAACAATCACTGCAGGTGTCAGGGTGACAAGATCAGGAAGGTTAGAGAAGCCCCGAGACCCGTGACCAAGAAACAGGTTAGGGCATTTCTTGGCCTAGTGGGATATTATAGGAGTTTTTCCCAACTTTGCTCTCATTGCCCAACCGTTGTACGAAGTGCAACGTAAATATGCTCCAAACACCATTGAATGGGGAGAAGCGTAAGAGAGATCTTTTGCCACCCTCAAGAATATGTTGTGCAAGGAGCCTATCTTGCAGTTGCCTGATTCCAGCAAACCTTTCACTCTGCGCACTGATGCTTCACAAGAAGGAGTAGGTGCCGTATTGATGCAGGAATCGGAAGGTGGAATCTTCCCAGTGGCATATCACAGCCGTAGGCTAAAACCCGCCGAGAGGAATTACAGTACTGTTGAGAAAGAACTCTTGGCTGTGGTTGATGGTGTTAAAAAATATTATTATTATTTATTTGGGGCACCATTAACTCTGGAAACTGACCATATGCCACTCACTAGTCTTAGCACGACCAAGACGGCTAATGCAAGATTGACACGCTGGACACTGTATTTACAGCAGTTTAACCTTGTTGTGAGATACATCAAGGGAAGTGATAACGTAGGTGCAGACCTGATGTCTCGCCTGCTAACTGCTGACTAACATGGGCAGTTGTTGTATGCTGGGTTCCGTGATAGGCATCCTCAGAGATTTGAGTAATCCAAGGACCAGCCTGGTTCCCAGTCAAAAGTGTAGACCTGACGTCTCACTTGTTGGCCCCACAGGACACAGTATGTCCAGGGCCTGTACATACACGTGTACTGTAGGTTAAGGGGGAAGTGAGAACTCTGCAGAGGCGACTTGAGGCTATGGAAGACCCGAGTTTGCACAAGGATTCTCAGCTCCCCGATACTAGTATAAGTACTGTAGGTTAAGGGGGAAGTTCGAGAGAGAACTCCACAGAGGCGACTCGAGGCTATGGAAGACCCGAGTTTGCAGAAGGATTCTCAGCTCCCCGATACTAATATACGTACTGTAGGTAAAGGGGGAAGTGAGAACTCCGCAGAGGTGACTCGAGGCTATGGAAGACCCGAGTTTGCACAAGGATTCTCAGCTCCCCGATATTAATATAAGTACTGTAGGTTAAGGCACAGGTTGAGGACCCGTGTGCAGTTCGAGGCTATGGAAGACCCGAGTTTGCACAAGGATTCTCAACTTGCTGACACTAATCGTGTGCTATAATTAATGGCGACCTCGAATGTATGAAGCTTAGGCTGTCACTTGTAATTTTCAGCCAGAGCGTACTTTTCGTAGCATGTACTGATTGCTAGGCAGAGAGAGTAATTGTAACTTAATAAGAATTTTGTCTCATTGACACTTTTGATGCTCCACCTTAATTGATTTTGCAGGTACAGCAATGGGTGTAGCAGTTTTGCTGTGCGGGCCAGCTGATCGTCTGCCGCACGCTGCCGCCTCTTCTCCTCTGCCTTTGTTGTCGCCATATTATTATTTACTGTGTCATTTTACACATAGGTACAGTTACACTACAACTGTCACACCTACACCGTGTATTACATACACCACGCTACACAACAATTAGTTGTCAGTGTAAATGTAGTGAATTTTCGCTCAGTTTGACCTGAGTACAGGATTTTCACCGTCGTCACAGAGTTTTTTCCTCAAGCTTGCTTCTATTAACGTAAATACGAGTTTTTTTCGCTCACTGGTGACTGCAACTTTCTCCTGTAGCAGGATAGCACACACACCACAGTGTGAATCTTGTGTGACTGAGTTAGGATGTGTACATATATATATATATATATCCACAAATTTTTTCCCATAAGGAAAATATTTAATTTTGTAGGGGCGTAATGTCACGAATCAAATTCGCGACATTTCCCTTTTGTGAGAAGCCATGAACTACTAGTGGAAAACTCACTGTGTATCGTTCAGTTAACCTCTCATTCGGATGGAAGCTTTGTCAAATCAATTTTTCATTGTCATATGTGATCGTCTTTGTGTGAGACATTAGCGCTTCCGCTGAGCGATTTGTTTTGGGTGCGTTTCGCTCACTCGACCGTTAAAAAATGCGGCCTACTGCTCCCTTTTTTTCCCACGACTTACTCAGTCCAGTGTTTGCTCTGACGGAGAGAGGTTCTGTGCTCCAGCAGTGTGAGAGGTCAACCCAAGCTCCACAAGACCACAGCTCCAAGCTCCCACCCTTGAATTGGGTGATACACAGCATTCATCGACCAGTATTTCTTTTCGTTTTCCTAGTCTTAAGAGTTTAATTAAGGTATTTTTCCTATGGTGGTACCAATCTTAAGTGGCGGTTTGGGTGGGGCACGAACCTCTGTACAGTGTTGCCACGTGTTCCATACCCGCTATGTGAACGGCTCTGATATATGTAATAGGCATCACAATAAGTTAAACACATAAAAATATAATGGTAACGTGTGTATTATAATATAAGAAAGAACAGTAAACTGATTATGCGTGAAATATTTATACGGCAATACAGAAACGTGGCATAATTATTTTACAGTGTTGCTTAAAAAAAAGTAGTCACTTTTATTGGCTGTTACCGTATTTCTGGGGTTGGTAATAATGTCACAAATATGTTTATAAGATAATGTGCAGGAATATAAGCAAAAATATGCCACTTTCTTAGTAAAAAAAAATATATATACATGAAACCCTCGTGAGCGGCAACACTCACACACACCCAGTCCGACCTGGGCATCTGTGAGGGATAGAGGAATAGGCCTGTTTGGGGGCACCTCTCAAAAAAAACGCGCCAAGACTTTAATCTCCTGGGTGGTGTGGAAATAAAGTCTAATTTACATTATGTACATTATAATGTAAAAGAAAATGACCAAAATGTATCCCAAAATACCACAGACGAGAGAGAGAGAGAGGGGGGGGGGGAAGGCAGACCAGGGGCAGTGTTGAGTGCAGCTGAGTGAGAGATGGGGGAAGGGAGGGAACGAAGGAGGGAGAGAGTGATTGAATGAAAACAAATCATGGCGCCACAACAACGAGGTCATCTGGCGCCATATGTAAAACAATAATATTTTTAAACATAATTAGATATAATAAAAACAAAATAAAGAAATGAAAGCACAAGTTTATAAGTCACTCATAAAAGAAACAAAATTCCCCAGGGTGACGCACATCTCCCCAAAGAGAGAGAGAGAGAGAGAGAGAAGGCAGGCAAGGGGCAGTGTTGAGTGCATTGTCAAGCTGAGGGAAAGATGAAGGGAGGGAAGGAAGGAGGGCGAGAATGATTGAATGAAAAGGCGCCGTAACACCGAGGTCATCTGGCGTCATATGTAAAACAATAATATAATAAAAAACAAAATAAAGAAATGAAAGCACAAGTTTTTAAGACATAAAAGAAACAAAATTCCCTAGGGTGATGCACATCCCCCCAGGAGAGAGAGAGAGAGAGAGAGAGAGAAAGAGAGAAAGAGAGTATGGAAAACGTGGCAACACTGTACAGAGGTTCGTGCCCCACCCAAACCGCCACTTTAGAATGGTACGACCATAGGTTTGCTTCCGTCGCCCAGCTCTCATGTGGGGTAAGCACTGGAAAAGTAGCCAGTGCTAAATTTCTTTTTAATTTTGACACAAAGTAAAACACCTCAAAACATATTTTACTCATCAAATTACCCAGATGGCATGATATGCTACAAAGAAATTACAATATGGGAGACCTTTGATTATATATAATGTATTATACGTGTCATTATGTAAACTCCGCTTTCATTAGTTTACTCATCTCTGTAAGCATAACATGGAGACAAAACCTAGGCAGTTTTACTAGAACCATCCACAAAGCAAGGTGACAGTGATTAAAATATTTGTCATTCGTTAGTATCCACAAAAGAAAATAGATATGTAGCCGCATATATAGCAACACCTTTCGATATGCCGCCCTGCCTGACGTATGACTTTTCCTAACACTATGGACCTGTTGGATGTCTTGGTTATCTTAGTAACCAATGTCTGACAAAAATAATTCTTTTAAATGTTTCCTTGGCTCCACTGCACAGTTTAGTAAGTTTAAACTTCAACTCCTCTTACTCTGTTATGATTATAGCGTCATATCGCACTGCCGTTAGTTTGGATTAATGTGGCTGACTCTCCAACTAAGCAATCGTTCTGTACATTATTTTCAGTGGAACTGCTTATTACTTTAAAGCATGCTAAAACACACACATCAGAAGTCCTGAAGGTAATCTCTTTTTACTAACTGCACACGATTTATTCAAATATATGTAAATAGACAGCACACTATTTTAGTCCCCAAGCTAAGAGTCTCTGAAAGCCTGGGTATTCTTTCTTTACAGAGATATATATATATATATATATATATATATATATATATATATATATATATATATATATATATATATATATATATGCTTGATTGAATAGGAAAAAATATTCCTATAAATAGCAGTATTATTATAAACTTAGTATTAGGTACAATTTCACAGGTCTTTAAAACCCCGCAAAAATATTTAATCGAGGCTGGGCAACGCTAGACCACCTGGTGGCAGACCGCTGAAACAAGTATGGTGAAGCCTCTAATTAATATGAAATGATAATTCCATTTAATTTGAAAATATATCGGCAGCTGTCTGCTGCACTATCATTCTGTTTAACCTCTTTGTCTTTGACGTCTTCATCTACAGAAAGAGTTTATTCTCACTTATGCTGAATAAAATTGTTTGCATTTAGCAGCAGTGACATGGCAATCAATGGGAAATGATAAATGGGAAAGTGTCTGCATTTCCCACTGTCCGTCTATCCTAGTGTCTGTCACATCTTCCTCTACGAGAGGGTCTGTTAGCACTTAATCTGAATCACGTCATCTGGTGGAGCCAAAAATGAATAAGTCAACGTGAATCAATAATCCAGGGTCTGTTTCTGTCTGTTTATATGTCTATTTATCTTACTTAGGAGAATATTTCCTTCCGAAGATGGATGTAATCGTCTGTCTTTAATAATAATAAAATAGCACACATCCTGAATCTCAAATGGCGTGTATCTGTCTGTGTGATTCCTTTTTCTTGCCAGAATAATTTATACTTGTATTCATCTTGGTTACTAAATGTGTTTGTTGATATTTAGAATAGAATAACAACAATGTCAGATCCCTCCAAGGCATTTGCCTGTCCTTCTGTCTCTCTTTCGACCTCTCTGAAGACAGACTTTTGTCCAGCAACATGGTTCTCTGAAAGAGAGAATTCCAAGCGGGTTTGAATAATAAGGAAAACATAAAATATTTTATATTTCAAGCCAATACAGCGCTCATTCCTTTTTTCAATACGCTTTTTTATTATATTACCGGTACTGTGTAGTAGGAATATTTTAAAATATGTATTGCACTCACGACCACTAATTTCTACTCAAGGGTGCCCCCTTCTTACTCCTGTATACCGAGCGATGAGGGGATGGGAGGGGGGGCGAAACAAGCTCATCCCGCCTCTTCCCCAGCTCCCGACCCTCCCCCATACCCCTCCCCAGTTGAACCTCTACCCACCATTCTTAACTATCAGTTACATGTCAAGCTGACCTCATAGTTAACACTCATGGTCACACTACCGATACACAAACACAAAACACTAGAGAATTTAAAATAATATTAACTATGAACACGGTGCAGCGAGAAATTAACGCTTTTAACGTTGACAGAACAGCAAAAAGATTAACAACGGCCATCCCAGGCCTCGTGCGTTGACTGCACTGCTTTGAACACACACACACACACACACACACACACACACACACACACACACACACACGCACAGACGAAGAAGAAGATGATGAAAAAGATGAAGAAGAAGAAGAAGACGAAAAGATGAAGAAGAAAAAGAAGAAGATGAAGAAGAAGGTGATGATGATGAAGAAGAAGATGTTGATGAAGATGATGATGATGATGAAGAAGAAGAAGAAGAAGATGATGATGATGATGATGATGATAATGATGAAGAGGAAGAAGAGGAAGAGGAAGATGATGAAGAGGATGAATGTCAAGAAGATGAAAATGAAGAAGAGGAAGAAGAAGAAGAAGAAGAAAAGAAGAAGAAGAAGATCAGGATGTCGAAAAAGAAGAATATATAGAAGAAGAAGAAGAACATGATGATGATGAAGAATAAGAAGAGGATGATGATGATGATGATGATGATGATGATGATGATGATGATGATGATGATGATGATGAAGAAGAAGAAGATGATGATGATGATGATGATGATGATGATGATGATGATGATGATGATGAAGAAGAAGAAGATGATGATGATGATGATGATCATGATGATGATGATCATCATCATGATCATGAGCATGAATGAAGAAGAAGTAATAGTAGTAGTTGTTTTGGTTGTTGCTGGTGTAGCTGCTGCTGCTGTTGGTATATGCCCAGGTTCATCTGAATGTGAACCCAGTAGACTGAAGGCTGAAGTTGTCAACTTCCTGCAGCCCATTATGTTCCTTTCAGGGGACAGGAAGGGCAGCTGAGCCTCCCAGCTATGTCAGTACCCTCGCGGGAAAGTGCTGCTCTCTAGCACCTTGACGGGGGTAAAATGAAGTTAGTTTGTTGCTGGAATATCAACTTGCTGTACAGATAATTATATAAGTATCGCTTGCAAATTTAGGACTCTGTATACTCATTTCAAAATCCCGAACTACGATGTCGATGACATCTCTAAACTTGCTATCCCCAGACGATTTTATTCGGATCCAGAGACACTTTTCTAACTGGAGGATGCAAATACCTCACTGAGAACCCTGGATTATCATGTAACGGAATAACTTGTTTGATGGTGATCTAAGTAAAACAAGATACTCGTACACATTTCTCTGGATGATCACTGTTCAAACTGTACATCATTCTGCCCTCTTCGGTAACCTGCAGATGATAAGAAAAAATAAATGGCCGTTGTCAAGGTAACTTAGTATACATGGGTCTGGATGAAACTCACCAACCCAGTAACACAGGAATTTCCTAAGTTGAAAATAATTATTGTTCCCGCTCGCTTCGCTTGCACGAACACCAAATTCAGTCACAGTTTGGGCCCCCGACATATCTACCGGAGCGAAAGATTTATTGTGTCAACAAAAAATGGGGGCAGGGGTCGGGAGGATAACTCTGTAGTACAAGGCGAACTTTTTTTTTGTTTTTTGAGGAGGAGGGGATATCTCTGCCAATTTTTAAGTTATGAAAAAGATAGACACCAATTTGGATATTTCACAAAAATCCTCAATTATTTTCATTTCATAGACAACCCGTAATTCCTAATAGTTTTTCTGTAAATCGAGGAAACGATTTTTTATAAGGCAGATTAGTGTAACTGCCGGCTTCACAAGAAGTAACTGTCTAAGGTTGCGTAAGTAGCGCAGCAGCATTTTCCAACGATTGCTGAAAGCAACTAGGTTTTGCCTTTTCAAAACAAATAATATCTTCTGTTTGGCTTTTTTATTTATTTATTTATTTATTTATTTTTTTTTTTTGGGGGGGGGGAATTTTGGCTGAATCCGAGTCAAACTAATACAATATCCAGATCAACGAAAGAAACTTTGAATTTCTGATTTCTGATTCGAATCGGAGCACAGACAGAGATTTGGTGAAAGTAATTTTTGTGAGTGAGCAAAAACCAAAGTCATTATTAACCTGCTAGGTTCCAAGCCCTAGACCTAAAAATATTACACGAGGAGTATTGGTTTTAGGAAGGGTTAGGGAATATTTCTGGTGTAATTTAATAAGTTCTTTTTAGTATTTTCAGGTCAGGAAATCAGAGGAAGATGATGAGCCACATGAGAAAATATTCAGCACTGCCTGACTTGCTTGCTCGCTCGCTCGCTCGCTCGAACACGTTGCACACTTTCAGTGTGGACGCCTATTACATGTTAATCGTCTCACTGTAGCAAGAATAACAACAAAGTATGCTATGTGACTGAAGGGATTAGCAGACTTTATGGGGACCAGATACGTACCTTGCATTACACAGCATTTATAAACATTGACGCTCCTTTGACTCACTCTCAGTTGAATAAAATCGTACAGCGTTAGCTAGAACAGAAATGTAGAACTGACCCTACCATTAAAATACTGACAATTACAGCTATTTTACCTTAATCTTGAACTAGATTTTCGTCCTTTTCGTAGGTTACTTCACATTGCTCAGATACAGAAAAAGACAATGCTAAAGCTCTACCTCTTATCCATAGCACTTCTTCGTGACTAGTTTTACTCGTATGCCTTTGAAATTGTAGATATGACACTTTTAGTCTTAGCTGGAGTTGTTGTTGTTGATCAAGCTTAATCTCTTTAGCCGAGCAGATCCATCAACCGCAGGCAGGCAACCGCCCCCCCTGCAGGTCCGACCCATGGAGGAAAAAAAATGTGGAAGTTTGGTTCCTGTATGGAGCCATTTTTGCGTTTCTCCTTCCAGTTAACAGGGGAAGCATCGTAAGCTCCACCTTGTGTGTTTTTTGGTCATGTGGTTACCACCCAACGATATCAGGAAACCATTAGGCTTATCACTCAGTAAACAGTCACCTGTAGTGGAGAGAAATGCAATAAAAAGTTAGGGGAATGAAACAGAGAAGTAGAAAGAGAGGAGGACAGACAAAGAAATGGGATGATAGAGGTGAAGAATGGAATAGGCAGCACTGCATCAAGTGAGTGGATAATAGGCGCCCCTCATGTACACCATCCAAGTTAGAGTAAAAGGGGCATACCAGTATTATCACTCGCAGGCTCCTATATTCACGCATCTGAATAAAATCGTCTCGTATGAGATGGAATAGAATACTTGAGTTTTTCCAAACATTTAAAAGGGGTACAAAGGAAAGCAAATAGCAAGAGACCTGTTGTTCCTTGCGTGGCTGTTTGGTATAGAGAAGATTATACCTAACAAACACTATTATGTCAGTTAAAAAGTTAAAGCCATGGATAGAAAAGCAGGGACGCACCCCCTCTACACCCACCAAACCCTCCAACTGAAGCCGGCAGGAAATAGTGAGACGGATCACCATGTAGCATAGAAAAATTGTCATGGAAATTTCATTGGAAATGGAAAAGGAAATCTTTTTGTGCATTATCTACCTGGAAACGAAAATAACATTAAGTCAATAGTATTTACCGCTGTTCTTCTGAGGGTTGTATTATCCGGTCTCTGAAAAAGGGGGAAGAAAAGGTTTATATATACAGAAGTATTTCATTCAGGTGTTAACACACAAAGCTAAGGGTTAGAAGAAAGATACTTATCTAACCAACCTTTAAAGGTTAGTACTGTATTACGGTTTACTACAGTGGAGGGGAATTTGTTCTGTATATTGACTATCTGTCTATTTCCAAACGCCTTAATCCTGTACGGGGTGGCCAAAAACAAATCGCCTCCATGTCGTCCTGTCCTCCGCCATTTCACTGCCTTCCCGCCAGCTCACACCCCTTCCTCTTATAACACCTCTCCACTCCATCTCTCCATCTCATCCTTGGCCTCCCCCTCCCTCTCCCAACCTCCATCTCACTCACATATACTCTCCCCTTTAGTCTCCCGCTGTTCATCCTCTCCATATGGCCAAACCACCTCAGTCAGTTTCTCCAAACGCTTTCTATCACATCCACATCCACACCACAAAAGCTTCTTAACTCTATCCTTCGTCAATCTGTCTCTCCGTGTAACTCCACATGTTCCTCTCAAATAACTCATTTCCACTGCCCTCACTCTTGACTTGTCTCCTTCCAACAAGGTTCAAGTTTCACTTCCATACGGTAGAGTTGGTATCACAGTGCTATCAGGGAGCGACTTTTTTTTACCTCCTCTTCCCTGTTTCTTATCACTGCTTTTAAAGAACCAGCAGCCTTTCTTTCTTGTTGTACTCTTTCAAGCATTTCATCCTTAATTCTTCATTTTTTCTTTCTGTATGCGTAGCTTCTTAATTTCATCAATTTCCATTTGAAAAGTTCTCTCTAGTCTGTTTACTTTTTCAACTAACTTGTAAATTTCCTTTTCAACCAGGTCTTGGTAGAAGTCTTCATCCTGTTTTTTACCTTCGTCCCTTCTTGTAGCACCTCCTAAAGGCACCTTTCCAAAATATGAATCCATCTTAAGGAAAACATAATCACTACTTACAGTTGTTGCGTCGTCTGCTCGCCTTGGTGTTGTCTAGTTGACGTAAGGAAACTCAACACATTCCTGGACATTGATTTATAGATGTTTACTTATTTTAGGCTACACTTTTTTTATGTTAGCTACTTGTTTTACTATAGTATGTTGGGTCATCACTTAAATTAGCCTAAAGAAGCTTGACCCATAAATAGATTCAGCTTAGGTATTTCCAGAGCAGAACTCAGTGATATACGCCCGACTCGTCTGCTCTCTCTCTCTCTCTCTCTCTCTCTCTGTCGTGTGTGTGAACTCCTTCGAGGCTATTTGATGGATGTGAATAAAACTTCCCAGGTGAGTCTGTCTGGTACTGGGAAGGTCTGCCACTATATACATTTTTCCAACCACGGCTTATAGGGGTTGGGATCAGCTCACATCATGACATTTAAAAAAAAATCAGAAGCAGTCAAAGGAGGGCAGATGTAACTTTTATATTATAGTAAATGTTGTTCAATGGACTCTTATCCGTAATGTGATATTTGGGGAGCATGACCCCTCAGTGATTCATGGGGTGGTCAGCCCCGCTTTCCAAAAGAAAAACAATTAGAAATAGAAATAAGTGAACTCACGGATTTCAACGAAATTTCTCAGCTTAGCTCATCTGGTTCCTTGTATAGTCCTCCACTATATATATATATTTTTTTTACTATTAATTTTGGGGAGGGGGGGGGTGAGCCAGGGTCCAAAACTTATAAAGGTTACAAAATAGGGAAACTATATGTTGTACAAAGAACTCTCATCCGTAATGCAGTATTCGAGGAGTATGACCCAGAAATCTCAGTCCCCAGTAATTCTTAGGAGGTCAGCACCCCTCCCCCCGAAGAAAAGTAATTACAATTAGGTGAAAGAATTGGATAGAACTTCACGGTCAGTTCGTACGGTTACTTCAAAGACCTTCCACTATGTGCTGTTTTCCAACCATGATTTTTCGGGGAGTCAGCCCTCTCACCTAATCAAAAATACTTAAAAAGTGAAAGGATGGAAGATATGGCTTTGATATCTTAGCAGATGTTGTACAATGAACTCTCATTCTTAATGTGATATTCAGGGAGCACAGCCCTCCCAGTCATTCATGGTGGTCAGACTCCTCCCCACAATTGAAACGACCGGGAATAAGGGAAAAACTTGAATGCCCTCATTTGCTCACCAGATACCTCTTGTATGCAATCAGTACACAAATTCACTCACCAAATACTCTTACATAATCGTCCATCCACTTCATTTTATCACCCAATCACCCTTAACTAACATATACGATACACTGAACACCACATATCCGAGCTGACTACCGTGTGGGGTGAATGACTCTGGGTCTGTCCTGAATACCCTAAATTATGCCGGTAAATAGGATTAATTAGTCACTCATTACCATACCACAATGGCCACAGGAATCCAGTTTTACCATAGTTAAAAAGGATACATTGATTGGGTGCCAAAATTTGAGGATGGATGGAAGGATGAATCTCTCTCTCTCTCTCTCTCTCTCTCTCTCTCTCCAAAATTTAAATTTAAACACATACGAAATACTTCCCTCACAGTACCGTCAAAATCCCAGTGCTGTGCCATGGAATGTGAGGTGCACCTAGTGCTGACTTCTTGCAACGAGGGGCCGCAGGAGAGTGGGACGGCCTCACCATGTGTGCAGGTGTAAGTAGGGTACGAGTCTTGCCTGGCAATGCCTGATTTTTGTATGAACCATGGCTCTATGGTCTAAACAAGAGGGTGAATTCACACCATAAGTCAGTGGCGCAGCCAGGATTTGTCCAAAGGGGTGGGGGGGGGCACCTGCCCATCTCACTAGTCACCACATGCTAAACATTATTTTGTTTGTCTTTCGTTCTAGTATGTGCATAACACTCACTGTTGAAACATGGAACTGTATGAAATAATATCACTGATATTTCCATGTTCTTTCCACGTATGGGCGGAAACAGTGATGGTTCCCCATGATGCTAGGCCAGTGGTTCCCAACCTTTTTGGTCCTGTGGTCCCCCGAGAAAATTATGAGAAGTTCCATGGCCCCTATATAACTCAGATCGTATATTTATATATTTTTAATATTTGATATTGTGCAGACAGCTAGTACACACGTTATTAAGGCAGTTATACACGACGTGAGTTAAAGATTTTATTGTAAAATAATGATTATACATAGCAAAAAGTATGGAAAGATGTAATCCTTTTAATCCTACTTAAACTTTTATCCATATTTTATTATAATGATTATAATTTTAACAAAAATAACTTGAAAATTAAACCTTCTTTGCTTCAATGCAAGTAAAAAATGTATGACTAAAGACAGGACTAGAGCATGTTTCCTACATGTATTGATAATATATATTCATGGCTTTAATTCTCATTCACTATCTATCTATCTATCTATAGCCCGACGCCCTAATCCCGCAAAGGCTGGCCGCAGACAAAACGCCTCCAAGTCACTCTGTCACACACTTTTTGACTCCCCTCCTCCCAACTCACCCCCCCCCTCCCTCATATACCTCTCAACTCCATCCCTCCACCTCATCCTCGGTCTACCCCTCCCTCTCCCTCCCTCCACCTCACCTACATACACCCTCTTAGTCAGTCAGTCATTCTCCATTTTCTTCACATGTCCAGACCACCTCAGTGTATTTCTCCTAATTTTTTCAACCACATCCACATCTATCCCACAACGTTTCTTCACTTCTTCATTCGTCAACCTGTCCCTCCACGTCACTCCACATGCTCCTCATTCACGAAAATGAAAAATACTCTCGTTAAGACAGTTCCCCAGAGCTCAGTGAGAACGCTGAGCCTGCAGATTTTGTACCAGTTTGGAAATCCGAGGCTGAGTGACACTCAATGAGCAACGGATGTCATCTCAACATGCAATCGATTACGTTGTTTATTTTTGATGTTCAGCAAAGCTGAGAAGCCTGACTCTCAGAGGTAAGTAGAAGCAAATGGCAGGAGAACACGCATAGCCATTTTGCAGATGTTTGGGTAGCCTCTCAACCCAACCCAAAACTCGGTCAAGCTCTTCTCCTCAAATGCATCTTTGGCAAAGGAGTCATTTTGGAAATCCAGAAACTCATCTTGTATTTCTGTCAGGTTTTACCCAGACCAAATACCTTATAATATCTTATATTACCAATAAGGCCTGTCACGGGGTTTTATATTATCAAGGTATTTTTTATAATAAATGCTTAAATATTATTCAATTGATATTAATATTCAATAATATTGAAGAGCAGAGACAATGATTGTCTTGCTACATCAAGCAACGATTACTTTACGGTGACTTGCTACGATTCTCTAAGAACGAGAATTTATAAACTTTCTCAACAGTACACAGCAGAGACTAATTACTCACAATTGCTGAATTACTGTACTGTTAGCCTCTGGAGAAAGTTACTTCACCCCTGACAATAAATAACTAATACTAATAATAATAATCAGGTCCTTGCTGATGCTTAACTCCTATAGCACAACGGATTTTAAGTTAATACAACAAGACTGGTCTAAGTACCAGTTATGAAAGCAAAACGTTTATGCAAGCTAGGAGCTATGTGGGAAATAAGCTTAATTTGGAGAAATGAAACAAGATTTTACTTTACATTAAGCTCAAGAAAAAGAACTGTTAAATTTATTGATTACAAAAAAATAAATTTAACGTTACAATTCAAATCAAATTAATGAGACGCACTCACTCACTCACACAGAAGCTAAATACTTACACCTAGAAAAAAAACACCTTAACTAAACTCTTAAAACTAGGATTATACAAAAGGAAATACCGTTCGATGAATGCTATTATCACCCGGGGGGTGGGAGGACTGGATTAACTGTGAAGTGGAGTTTGGGTACTAGCTGACCTCTCACACTGCTGGCACAGGACCTCTCTCCGTCACAGCAAACACTAGACTGACTAAGTCGTGGGAAAGACAAAGGGAGCAGTAGGCCGCATTTTTAACGGTCAAGACAAGCAGAGGCGAACAATAAAGAAACAATAGTATCGCTCAGTACAGCACTTAGTGACGTGCATTAAATCGGTCACTTTTGAAAACAGTGACGAATGTTTTGAAAAGTATACCCCGAAATGGAGAGAGAAACGGTTAACTGAGCGATACACAGTGAGTTTTCCACTAATAGTTCGTGGCTTCTCACAAAAGGGAAATGTCACGAATTGATTCGTGACATTACGCCCCATGAAAATTAAATCTTTCTTCCTTCAGAAGAAAGATTTCAATATACATACATATAAATCCTAACTCAGTCACACAAGATTCACACTGTGGTGTGTGTGCTATCCTGCTACAGGAGAAAGTCGCAGTCGCCAGTGAGCGAAAAAACCTCGTATTTACGTTAATAGAAACAAGCTTGAGGGAAAAACTCCGTGACGACGGTGAAAATCCTGTACTCAGGTCAAACTGAGCGAAAGTTCGCTACATTTACATTAACAACTAATTGTTATGTAGTGTAGTGTATGTAATACACGGTGTAGGTGTGACAGTTGTAGTGTATCTGTACCTACGTGTAAAATGACAAATACAAATTTATAGTAAAATAATGATGACGAGGCAGAAGAGAAGGGGCGGCAGCATGCGACAGGAACGACCAGCTGATCTGCACGGCAATGCTGCACCCACCAGCTACACCTGCGAAAGGAATTAAGGTGGAGCATCAAAACTGTTATTTCTCTCTCTCTCTCTCTCTCTCTGCCTAGCAATCAGTACTTGTCATTATTAACCAGGAAACGTAATTCTTGAATTCACAAATTGCTTAGAACCCTTATAGCTTACTGGTTAACGCTTATTAACTAGGAAATGTGCCAGTTCTTGAATTACTCAAATCTCTTAGAACGGGCAGTTTACAAGTTAACCTAACATTATTAACCAGGAAACGTAATTCTTGAATACACAAATTGCTTAGAACCCTTATAGCTTACTGGTTAACCTAACTCTACACTTACGACTAATACAGGAAGCTGAAAATCGCTACGCAATCTCGGGCAGGTCACGTTTTAACACCCACCATGGGTGTGAACACTCATGTGGTAATGTGCATTCTCCGGGAATCCTCACAGAGGCCCACAGCTCGAGACGTTCCACAAGGTAATTCGTACACAGCCTCGGACTGTCTCTGCAGGGTTCTCAAACTTCCCCCTTAACTTATGGTATACATGTATGTACAAGCCCTGGATATACAGTGTCCTGTAGGGCCGAGTGAGACGTCTGGTCTACACTTTTAACTGGGAACCAGGCTGGTCCTTGGATTACTCAAATCTCTTAGGACGCCTATCTTACGGAACCCAGCATGCAACAATTGCCCATGTTAGTCAGCAGTTAGCAGGCGAGACATCAGGTCTGCATCTACGTTATCACTTCCCTTGATGTATCTCACGACAAGGTTAAACTGCTGTAAATACAGTGTCCAGCGTGTCAATCTTGCATTAGCCGTCTTGGTCGTGCTAAGACTAGTGAGTGGCATATGATCAGTTTCCAGAGTAAATGGTGCCCCAAAAAGATAATAATAATATTTTTTTAACACCATCAACCACAGCCAAGAGTTCCTTCTCAACAGTACTGTAATTCCTCTCGGCGGGTTCTAGCCTACGGCTGTGGTATGCCACTGGGAAGATTCCACCTTCCGATTCCTGCATCAATACGGCACCTACTCCATCTTGTGAAGCATCAGTGCGCAGTATGAAAGGTTTGCTGGAATCAGGCAACTGCAAGATAGGCTCCTTGCACAACATGTTCTTAAGAGCAATAAAGGATCTCTCTTGTGCTTCTCCCCATTCAATGGTGTTTGAAGCATATTTCCGTAGCACCTCGTACAACGGTTGGGCAATGAGAGCAAAGTTGGGGATAAAACTCCTATAGTATCCCACTAGGCCAAGGAATGCCCTAACCTGTTTCTTGGTCACGGGTCTCGGGGCTTCTCTAACCTTCCTGATCTTGTCACCCCGACACCTGCAGTGATTGTTGCCAACAATATGACCGAGGAACTCCACCTCACTGTGAGCAATCTTGCATTTGCTAGGCTTCACAGTCATGTTGAAACTCTGGAGTCTACTGAAGACAATTTCCAAGAGTCTGAGGTGCTCCTCCAATATGGTGGAATGAACGAGGACATCGTCAACGAACATCTCTACTCCTACAATACCATGGAGCACTTGTCTCATGGCACGATTGAATACTGCTGGGGAATTGGTAAGTCCAAATGGGAGGACTTTATACTGGTACAACCCCCTAGGAGTAGCAAAGGCAGTGAACTGACGGCTCTCAGGGTGAAGGGGAATCTGGAAGAATCCCTTCGCCAAATCAAGCTTCGTAAAATATCGTGACCCTGCCAGCTTGGAGAAGATGGCAATGTGGTCACCCATCGGCTCAGCATCCACTTTGGTGATTGCATCGAGCCTTCTATAGTCGCCACAAATCCTGACTCCACCATCTTTCTTGCGGACTACTACCATCGGACTACAGTAAGGAGATGAGGACTTTTCGATAATGCCTGCAGTCTCCATGTCAGCAATTTCCTTATCTACTGCACTCTGTAGTCACATGGGAATCGGATATGGCTTAACCTTTATAGGAGCATTGCTGGTCAACTCAATTTTATGACACGCAACCTTTGCAAGTCTAGGTTGGTCTGAGAAGACATCAGCATACTGACAGAGCAGTGACCATAAGGCATTTTGGTCCCCTACTGCTAAGTCAGGGTTAAGTAAAACATCTCCGACAGTCTCTTCCTGATGGGACTGAGCGGTTAAGGGCTCTTCATCATGGTCATCAGCTGGGATCACCGCAGCTGCCCCGGTTTCTTCCAGTGGCTGGTCACTATCATCAGCTACTCGCAGGCCAGTCTCCTCGGGGTCTGACTCATGATAAGCCTTCAACATGTTAATGTGGAACCTTTTATGAAGATTCCCCATCTGAATTATGTAGATGAGGTCTGAAATGCGCTCTACTACATCAAATGGACCCTTCCACTGCGCCAACAACTTGTTCTGGGCAGTGGGGAGTAATACCAAGCATTTATCGCCTGGACCAAACTTCCGAAGCTTTGCCTTCTTATCGTAATAAGCCTTTTGAACTTCACGCGCCTTGATCAGTTCTTCCTTAGCTAACTCGCACGTCAACTGGAGGCGGTCAGCCAAATCAAGGACGTAGGTGTAGGTGGTCTTGACTTTAGGGTCGGGTTCTTCATCGTCCCATAACTCACGAAGGACTTGAAGTGGGCCCCGAACCGACCTTCCATACACCAGTTCAAAGGGTGAGAATTTCAATGAATGCTGTGGGGCTTCTCGATATGCAAATAGATGAGGAGCAATGAACCGCAGCCATTCCTTTGGCTGTTCGGCAGTCATACGCCTCAACATCTTCTTGAGAGTTCCGTTGAACCTCTTACACAACTCGTTACACATGGGATGATACGGCGTAGTTCGTAAGCCTCGGATGGACAGCAACCTGAACGCTTCGTTCATCATTGCCGAAGTGAACTGCGAACCCCGGTCGCTTAAGACCTCCTTAGGGATATCTACACGACAGAACACTTCAATTAATGCCTCAGCAACAGTGACGGCCTCTATATTCTTAAGGGCCACGGCTTCAGGCCACCGTGTGCTGAAATCAACTATAGTGAGGATATACTTTGATCCATCACTAGCCCTAGGAGAGATTGGCCCAACTATGTCAACTGCTACTCTCTCGAACGGTTCAGAGATTATGGGCATTGGCTTCAATGGCACAGGACGGACACGTCCCCGGTCAGTGGTGCGCTGACACACATCACAGGAACGTACGAGCCTCGTTATTTCCCGTCCCATTCCTGGCCAGAAGAAGTCAGCATGGATGCGGTCAGAGGTCTTCTTTTGACCCATGTGACCTCCCATCGCTGAACAGTGACCTAATTCAAACACAGCTCAGCGATACTTTGCAGGAACGACAAACTGCAGTCGAACCTCACCCTGGGGTGTCTGTGACTCACGGTACAGCCGTCCTTGCTTTCGAAGGAACCTGGCTTGTCCTCCCCGTGAATACTTGATCACTTTACCCTCCAGCTTCTTGCGCACTGAGGCAAGTGTCGAGTCAGTCTGTTGCTCTTGGACAACATCTTGACTCCGAATCAGATCTTGCAGCGTTGCGACGGTCAACGGAGTGACGCGATTTGGAGCCTTGGCCATGGCTCGTGTTACCGTAGCAGCCGAAGTCTGAGTAGCAACATCTACGGCGCAACTATTTTTGATGCCAGGTATGTTGCCTAATATGAGGTCAAATAAAGGTTCAAGCATGACAACTGCAAGTGTCGTACCAGTATAAAATGGAGATGCCACCTGGATACGTGCCTCAGGGAACAATCTCACTGATCCATCAATAAGTCTAACTTGGATCTGTCGACCTGTATACTCATCAGGCCGAACTAAACTCTGCTTAACAGAGCAACCTGAGGAACCATTGTCCCTCAGAACATTTACAGAAACACCTCCCACAGACCCTGGCTGAACAAGAAAGGCAGTGTTGCTGGTGGAAGGGTCTGAGGAGGTAGCAGCCAGTCATTCATGAGACTGAGGAACAACCGATGCAGCAAACGTGGCGCCCTGGGAACTAGGTGTCTGAGGAGAGTTCATGGTCGGAGGGGGACTTGTGAACTGTTGGGAAGTACCTGTACTGGTAGAGATGGCACCACCGGGTACTTGTGGAATGAAAGCTGCATTTGCCTCCTGTCTCCGATACACTGATTGACCTGACTGAGGGTTACGTGGCTTGTCCTTGTATTGCTGCTGCTGCTTGGGGAACTGCTGCTGGTTGGGGTGTTTGTTGTACCGCTTCCAAGCAGACTTTTATATATTTTGCCCCTGGTCCTTCTGCTATTTGCTTGGACCTTGGCCATTACTGTGAGAACGGCCTTGTTGCTGGGGTTCAGTCTGAGACGGCTTCCCAGACTTGGCGGTATCTTTTCTGCTGTTCCAGGTGTTTTGCTTACGAGTTTGATACCCGTATGCGGTAAAGAATGCGTCAGCCTTTTCTACCATTTGGCTGGCATCTTTCACCTGGCAGATCTTAAGCTGTGCTATGAGCTCAGCAGGCCACGACCTCTCTAGCTGTGTACGCAGCATAAGGTCAATTATCCCCTCACGCGTGGAAGGAGTTTCATCTTTCTCCATCCACTCACCTAGGTAAGCAGTGAGACGGTCGAGGAACTGAACAGCTGTCTCCTTGTCTTGGAGACGAGCTCGCATGAACTGAGCTTTGGCGTCATCTACTGTGAGACCATACGCCTTAATGAGTGCAGCTTTCATCACTTCATACGTGAGATTGTCTCCACGAATTCTGTGGAGAATATCGAGGGCAGGGCCCTCAAACAGGCTAAGAAACTGAAGCCGCTTAGCTGCATCATCGAGCTGGTAAAGCTGAGCCATGTCTTCAAATCGAGCTATGTATGGCTCGATTCGCTCACCATCTTTGTATGGGGGAAGCTTGATGTGTGGGGTCGCCATGACATGTGCAAGGGGAACGCTCGTGGAGCTTGGACCAACTGCACCAGACGTGTCTGAAGCCAAGGAATCTCGCTTGAGCTTCATCATTTCAAGTTCATGTTTTTCGCGTGCTTCTCGCTCCGCACGTTCGTGTTCTCGTTCTCTCTATCGTTCCTCACGTTGTTCTCGCTCGTATTCCCGTTGTTCCCGCTCGTATTCGCGCTCTTTCTCACGCTGCTCTTGTTCATATGCACGCTGTTCTCGCTCATATTCGCGCTGAATCTTACGCTCTTCACGGGCATCATTCTCGCGCTGCTGCTCCTGATTATGCCGTGAGAGTATATACTCTTTAATTTCGGTTGGGTCCAAAAGACCCATATCTTTGGCTTCCTGTAAAAATACAGTAGTAGCCATGGCGCTAATTTATTAAGCAAACCGAAATTGAGTACTGACTGCTTAGCGACGAATACTAATGACACAAGTAAAGAGTACAGACACAAGCTAGTGGTGACCAGTCTTATCTAGTTAACTGGCAAAGAATAAATAAAAAATGTAAATGACTGGGAAGACTCAATAACAAACACAATGGGTACGGCGACTTCCCAGGAGCGAATAAAATCGTCTGGCGTTACCAAAAATAAACTAGAGTTAAGTATTCTATTGATTAATAAAGCAAAATTCACTTGCTAAATTAAGGGTAAACACCAATAAGCTTGTACCTATAAACTTTAATGATAAATACCTAAATATGAATGAGTGAGCACTATCTCGTGAATAGCTTTATAGCTAGGAGTTAATATCCTGGAATGAGGTCGCCAATTGTCACGGGGTTTTTATAATATCAAGGTATTTTTTATAATAAATGCTTAAATATTATTCAATTGATATTAATATTCAATAATATTGAAGAGCAGAGACAATGATTGTCTTGCTGCATCAAGCAACGATTACTTTACGGTGACTTGCTACGATTCTCTAAGAACGAGAATTTATAAACTTTCTCAACAGTACACAGCAGAGACTAATTACTCACAATTGCTGAATTACTGTACTGTTAGCCTCTGGAGAAAGTTACTTCACCCCTGACAATAAATAACTAATACTAATAATAATAATCAGGTCCTTGCTGATGCTTAACTCCTATAGCACAACGGATTTTAAGTTAATACAACAAGACTGGTCTAAGTACCAGTTATGAAAGCAAAACGTTTATGCAAGCTAGGAGCTATGTGGGAAATAAGCTTAATTTGGAGAAATGAAACAAGATTTTACTTTACATTAAGCTCAAGAAAAAGAACTGTTAAATTTATTGATTACAAAAAAATAAATTTAACGTTACAATTCATATCAAATTAATGAGACGCACTCACTCACTCACACAGAAGCTAAATACTTACACCTAGAAAAAAAACACCTTAACTAAACTCTTAAAACTAGGATTATATAAAAGGAAATACCGGTCGATGAATGCTATTATCACCCGGGGGGTGGGAGGACTGGATTAACTGTGAAGTGGAGTTTGGGTACTAGCTGACCTCTCACACTGCTGGCACAGGATCTCTCTCCGTCACAGCAAACACTAGACTGACTAAGTCGTGGGAAAGACAAAGGGAGCAGTAGGCCGCATTTTTAACGGTCAAGGCAAGCAGAGGCGAACAATAAAGAAACAATAGTATCGCTCAGTACAGCACTTAGTGACGTGCATTAAATCGGTCACTTTTGAAAACAGTGACGAATGTTTTGAAAAGTATACCCCGAAATGGAGAGAGAAACGGTTAACTGAGCGATACACAGTGAGTTTTCCACTAATAGTTCGTGGCTTCTCACAAAAGGGAAATGTCGCGAATTGATTCGTGACAAGGCCCACGGCTCCCAGGTTGGGAACCGCTGTCTAGGCGCTTTTTGGAATTTCAACCTCAGAGTCAAATGGATGGAGGGTGAGGGGGACATGGCATCGTGGTCCCCGCCCCTGGCTGCGCGAGTGCTGTAAGTGCTCAGAGGTAGGATGTGACTATGAAGTATGACTCTCAGCTAACTCTTGATTGTAAAGTAAGATAGAACGAGGACATTAGTCCATTTCCTAATCACTTCATTTTAAAAGTCACTCTTCTTCCTGAGTTTTAGAGGGAACCCCAGGCATGCTGCCCTAATAGGGTTCTGCTGGAGGGTTGTTCCCTGTACATCGCCATTCTAAAACTGTCTGCTTGTATCCCTCCTCCCTCATGGCGAGTTCGGAGCACCCATCTAACCCCGTACTCACTCCTTTTCTGTCCAGTTATCCAAAGCAAGAGTTAACTGTTACTCAGTTTTGCATGTGTACGATATGAGTCAAGCCTGGAACTATCTTCCTCAGTGAGGAATATTTTCCTCTGCCACTCTTTTAAACGCCTGTGCCCATATTATCTCGAAATGAGCCGATCTTGAATTTGGCTCTTTTGTTAGTGTTGTGTGTTAAGAGAATTGAATATTATTCATATTCCTGTTGGCATACTGATATGGGTCTCTTGTCCACCAATTAATCCAGTAGATAGGCAAGAAACATGGAAGTGCGGGAGAGGAACCAAGGGGCAGTAAGCAGTACCTGGGTGTGGGGGGCGGTAATCATAATATAAATGATCGATGCAAGGAGCATTTCTCGTCATGTGCAACATTTATTTTGCATTTGCCATTACCAGGCGCTGACGAGAAGCTTATATGTAGTGGCACTGTGCACCAAGGGTGGAATAGCACCACAGTTTTCATTCCTTAAAGTAAGGGCGGTATTTACTGAAAATACCTTGCCTGCTAAGTCTCACACGCAGCAAGCCCTGTTTTGAAGGGATAAGAAAACCTGTGTATAAAGCTCACCCACACATGGGAAATTAACTTCGTCCCGTTAGTTATGCATTTCACAAAAGTAGCAGTTTCCCTCAGCAACTGTACCCAGACTAATGTCAGGAGACTTTGTAACACTACCATTAATACAGATGATAATGATATGGAAACTACCTTGAGCTTTTTTCTTTTCTTTATTACAGACTCTGTACAAGAGCTACCGAAATGAGAAATGTAGGTTTGCATCATTCCATCCAGTGCCAGATTCATTAATTCATTTTTACCGGTATATCATTTGGAAAAACAAATCACAGTGTTCTCCACCACAAATACGAAGACACCTATCACACATCCCAGGCCAAACACCACGAACATTCCCTGAAAAAAAAAAAGTATTAATACTCTGCAATCTCTCTGTCTGTCTGTCTGTCTCTCTCTCTCTCTCTCTCTCTCTCTCTCTCTCTCTGTCTGTCTCTCTCTCTCTCTCTCTCTCTCTCTCTCTTTGCTTCTGACATTACATATCTCTTTTTCACAGCTCATGGCTTCTTTCAAGCCTTCCTTCCTGGTAAATTTTATTCATTTCAGCTAAATTTACTCAACATTCTCTGCAGTCACGATCTTCCGGATGAACTCTGCAGGATCTTCTCTTGGCATCGTGGATAATTTACTTCCATATCTCGCTCATCTCCAGTTTTTTACCTCCTTTATCATTTGTCAACATTTCTCAGCCTTAAGCCTTAAACCTCAGGATATGATTAGTATTTTATTCTGTTTGATGCCGACGCTTTTACTTGCAGATGCAAAAGCCCGAGATGTGAGGGTTAAGAAACTATTATTTTTATCCTGGCTAACTTCAAGGGATCTTTTTCGCCATTGGGAAACCTTCCGAAGTCTTTGACATAAACCCAAGAACAGACTGAACAACCCTGGAGGTAGCACACACGCTGACATAACCCAGTTTTACCTACAACCATTCTTCCCACTTATTACACACTAATGCTACATGCCCAGCCGACACCTCTGACAAAGGACATTAATATGCTCGCATGCATGCATCGCAGTCCATGTATTTGAAGCTGAAAAATTTTAACATAAACCAAAGTTGGTCACTGAGGAAAGAAGAAAACAAAAAAGAATAAAAGTTAGCCAAAATGGGATAGGTGTAAAACCTCATATAACAGTATTGGCCACTTTTCTCATGGAGACAATGTGACACAATTCCACAGCCTTCCGAATAGTAATTGTATGTCCCACGATTATGTTGGTAGGCCTGCCAGTCCTAGTATGGGAGAGTCCCAGTTATTAGATAGATACATGCTTTAATTACTGTGCGTCATAGTGTCCAGCTATAGTTGAGTAATACAGTAAGATAGGGAAACATATCAGTAGGTGTAAGCCCATTTCGTGAAAGGCTATGACAATGCCTCATGTTTTTTGTGATGTCTTTATGGGGACTGTAATATCCATGGGTGATATTTACACTGTTCCGATTCGTGCCTCAGATAAACCTTTAGTAGACTACGTCACTTAATATGGAAATAATACTGTTATACGGTGTATGTCAATGTTATGTTTTATGGTCTACAGACAAAATGCTTCCGAGACAAAAAAAAGTCAAACTTTACTCACTTTAAATCACTGAGAAAGAAAATTATGCTTAAAATGTCTGACTGGCTCGTTTTTAAGAAGATCCATTTGCTCAGTATCTACGACCATTGACTTTTGAATAGCGCTGGGTAATATAGTAATAACTGAACTCGATACTTATTTCTAACCGGAAATGATCAAAACACGGACAGATATTTGACTAAATGTATAAATAAGTATTTTACTGAGTTTGGACAGTTTTAGCTGTTTTGCCAAAATAATGCATGATGCAATCTGAAATTGCTGGTGTGTCATGCACTGCACTATATCATTCTCAGACGTCACTGGTGGTGTAATCATTAGTTGGGTTACATCACTGAACATAAAGTCATAAGACAAGTCTTAAAGCGATTTTGATACACATTGACAATGGTTTGCCATCCATTCCAGAAGGTCATGCAGTTGGAAACTTATCACAACATTTAACAACTTATGAGGTGCATTATCTACGATCGACATCAGCGGCAGCTTTGCAGTGAGAATGGAGAATAAGTGAGCTGGTTGAGAACACATTTTAAGGAACTGTTAAACACAGAGAATGAAAGTAATGCGAGTATTAGTGGGTGAGAAATGATTGAGAGAAGGAGGGAGGTGAACAGGGAGGAAGAGATCAGTATGATGGAAGGAGTGGAAGCAATGAGAGAAGTTTTTCCATTTCCTAAACCTTTCCTCCGTCCCCCTTTCATTTTCTGCAATCAACATCTAGTCATCGGCATACAAAACCTCCCTTGGGAATACGTTTCTGAAGTCTTGTGAGAGAGCGTCAAGCACCATGACAAACAGCAAGGAGCTCGAGACTGATCCCTGATGCACGTCAACATTCACAGAAAACTCATCACTCAAATCTCTGTTCATTGTCATCTGGGTGCGAGCACCCACATACATAGATATAACCACTCTAATTTGCCACTCCTTGATTCCACGTTTTCTCATTGCCCAAATCACCAAAAACAAAGTACAGCTCCCTATCATTTCCCATGTTTTTTCCCTGAAGCTGTCAAACAGTGAAGAAGGCATCAGTGGTCCCTTTGCCTGGCATAAACGCGAACTGCATCTTAGCAGTATTCACCCTTCCCAAATCATACTTTCCAGGACTCTCTCCATTACCTTCATTATCCGGCCCAAAAAGTTTTGTCTTTAGAACTTCTCTTTCCAGGGCATCAGCTTCCCTTTGTACACATTTACAATCACACACTTCAGCCAGTCATCTGAGACAACACTATCTATCTATCTATTACCAGACGCCTTAATCCCATATGGGGTGGCCACAAACAAATCGCCTCCACGTCGCCCTGTCCCCTGCCATTTCACTACCCTGCTCCCAGCTCACACACCCCTCTCTTATATACTTCTGCACTCCATCCCTCCATCTCATCCTTGGCCTCCCCCTCCCTCTCTCCTCCTCCACCTTACTCACATACACTCTCCTCGTCAGTCTCTCGCTCTCCATCCTCTCCACATGGCCAAACCACATCATTTTGTTTCTCCTAACGTTTCCTATCACATCCACATCCACACCACAATGCTCCTTCACATCATTATTTGTCAGTCTGTCTCTCCATGTGACTCCACATGCTTGTCTCAATAAATTCGTTTCCACTGCTCTCACTCTTGACCTGTGTCCCTTCAACATGGTCCAAGCTTCACTTCCATACGTTAGAGTTAGTATCACATTACTGTCATGTAGTAACTTTCTTACTTCCATGCTCACTTCCCTGTTTCTTATCACTGCTTTCAAGGAACCAGCAACCTTTCTTCCTTGTTGTACCCTTTCAAGCACTTCAGCCTCCAAAATTCCGTCCTTACTCATCACACTACCCAGATAGTTTACACGTACTCACATTTTCCATTTCCTCCTCATCCAACCTCACTGTACATTCATTGACTTCACTTCTCTCGAAGACAATATCTTCACTCTTCCCCACATTCACCTTTAGATTTCATTTCTTACACACTCTCCCAAACTCATCCACCAAGCCTTGCAGCTCCCCTTCGTCTTCACTTAACAACACAGTATCAACTACAAACAACACTACAGGGAGTTTCCAAACACTGCCCTCTCTCATTAGGGCCACTCCAACATCCACTGCCCTACCTTGTATCCCTTTTATAACCCCATCCATGTACAAATTGATCAACCATGGAGACATGACAATCCCTGTTTTAACCCAACCTACAAATAGAAAAATTCACTCAGTTCACTATCCACACCCACTGCAGCCTTAGCAACCTCATACATACTCTTCACAGCATTCAGCAACTTCCCATCTACTCCATATATTCTTAATACTTTCCACAATCCTTGTCTATCCACCATGTAATAAGCTTTCTCCAAATCCATGAAGGCCGCATACAACTTCTTTCCTTTCTCTAGAAACTTTTCCTCTAAAGATCTAAGAAGGAATGTCTAATCTACACAAAATCTTCTCTTCCTAAAACCTCCATGTTCTTCTCCAACTAATTCCTCCTTGACTCTGTCAGTAAGTATCCTACCATATACTTTTCCTATTACACTAAGAAGACAAATGCCACTATGATTACCACACATTTTTTCGCCCTTTTCCTTTGTACAAAGGAAAAATTATACGTGACCTCCAATCCTCCGGGACTCTACCTTCCTCCCAGGCCAATCTGCACATCTACCACATCCATTCTACTACTAACTCCTCCCTATGCTTCAGCATTTCACTACACACTCCATCAACTCCTGGGGCTATCGCCTTTTTGACTCTTCATTGCTTCCACAACTTCCATCCTACTGATTTCTTCCTTTCTTCTCACTTGCCTCCTTTTCCCAGCCATTTCCCAGCCACTTATAATTGCATTACTTTCATTCTCTTTGGTCAACAATTCCTTATAGTGTTCTCTCCATCTGCCCACTTTTTCTCCCTTCTCCACTAGTAATCTACCATTTTTATCTTTCACTCCCCGACTAACTTCATTGCCACCCTATTTAGCCTAACTCTCTTTACCTCTTTCCAGATAATTTTCTTACCGTCCCTCTACTTTACACTCAAATTCCTTCCAAATTCCTCATCCACTCACTTCTTACCCTCTCATACTAACCTTTTCACCTCTTTCTTCCTTTCTACATATAACTCTCTCTTCCATCTCTCAACTTCTTCCGTGCCCCTATTTCTCATTTGTTCATTATATGCTTTCTTCTTTTGTCCCACAGCCTGTCTCATCTCCTCATTCCACCATGCTGCTCCCTGCACTCCCTTTCGTCTTCTCTTCACCTCACACACCACCTCACATGCTGCACATATCTTTTCTGTTAATATTTTGCACACACCTTCCACGTCCCCCATCAGCTCCAATCCATATTTACCCAATCGCTCCTCCACTTCACTTATATATTCTGCCTTTTTCTCATCCTCTTGTAACCTTTCCACTCTCCTTGCATCTACTCCTTCCTCCCGTCCTTCCCTTCTTCTATTTCTCCATTTTACTTGGACCTTGATTGGTCAGAAAGTCCACTGCCCCAACCTCTATATGCTCTTGCATCCATTACACATCTTCACTTCCTTTCATCCACACACACATAATCAATCATAACCTTCCTTTCATTCAGTTGACCACCCTCCCCTCTCATCACTCGCCATGTATACCTGTGGATCATTTTGTGCCTGAAGAGGGTATTGGTGTCACCAATCCCCTCCTGGCACAAATGTCCACTTAAGTACTGCCATTCTCATCTATATCAGCAAGCACACCCCATTCACCAACTACTCCATCTACCTTCACATTCCTTACTTTACAGTACCATCCATATCACCAATCAAAAACACTCTATCATTCCTTTGAAACTTTTTCATACACACTTCTACATTTGTCCAGAATTCTTCTCTCACTCTGCTTGTACGATCTTGCGTTGGTGCATACACGCACACAATCACCCACATTTGTAGTCAAACTTTCAATCTTACCCACACAAGCCTTGAGCCAAATGATCCATACTGTCTTATATTCTCCTTCCATCTGTTACTAACAACAATGCACACTCCTTCTTTTGCCCTCTCATTCTTACATTCTACCGTATATCTATCCCATCCATACTCCCATCTCACAATCTCTCCTCTCCATTTACTTTCAGTTAATCCACATACATCCACTTTCGCACCCTCAAGCACCTGGACAATCTCTCTCTTTCATCTCATCATTTGCACCCCTTACATTCCACGTCGCCATCCATATCATGTCCTTTGTTCAGTCCTTAGTCGTCATCTTTTGGTCAGTCCTGGTCCGAGGCTTCTTGTTCGTATTTTTAGTTAGTTGTTTTCCGGGGAGGGGCACTAACCCTCCACCATCCCACTTGCTGTCACGTAGGGAACACGTGTCGGTTAGTTATAAGGTTACCGTCCAGTGTTGTAAATGCTTTCCTGGTTTACAGGAAATCATTTGGCTTGCCAGTTAGTGTAGAGCTACCCTAATAACAGAGTACCACTACACTAAGTGGGTGGATGATGGGTGCCCCACCTACCACTACACACTCACATACAATCGTATTTATCAAATTAGTAACTAAACCCACTCATGTATCTTCTGAGGCCTTCAGCATTTCAGCAGTCAACAAAGACACACATGTCACCTTCCCCAACTGCATCCTCCCCATTGCCCTACTCACAGTAGCAGTATCAATCAAAGTTCACGGCCCAAACACTGAATCTGTTGACTCCACACCGTCTGTTCCAGTCAAACTCCTCATTCAACAACGAGTTATAATGGTCTCTCTAGATGTTTTTGATCTCGTCATTGTCCACCACTCCCTTTCCTTCATCATTCTTCACACTCTTCTCACTTACCGTATATCTCCGTTTTCCCTCTTCATCTGATTTATCACATTACTATACATACCATTTTCTTTTTTTTTCAACGGAATACAGGTTATCCAGTAAGTCTTTGAGATTCCAATTTTACCCTATATGCCTCCTTTTCCAGAAAGTCTTTGAGACTCCAATTTTGCCCTATATGCCTCCTTTTTTAGCTCTATGCTTGGCAGTCAAGTATTCCTTTCTGTTACCAATCCTTTTCTATTCCCAGAAAAGCATTCTTTGTTTTTAACTGAGTAATATTCTGTTAGTGATGAAAATTATGTACAGTATGTTTTATAAAAGATACAGAAAACGCATGCAAGAATGTATAAAAGACAAGAGTGGATAAAAGTATCTATAAAATATAACAAATGCAGACACAGGAAACTATTATAAGAATAAAAGCACACACAAGAATGAACAAAACATAAGAAGAGCGCACAGAATATTTAATTATAAAAGGTGCCACAAGAATGTATAAGGATAAAAGTTGCCACAAGAATGCATCAAAGATAACAAAGGCAGTTACTTGAACTTAACAGTGATAATGGAGGTCTGTGTAAAAGATAACCAAAGCACACACAAAAATGTATAAAAGATAACAAAAACACAAAAAAATGTGTAAAAGCCAACAAAAATTGCCAAGAGAATGGTGAATTATAATATGGCATCCAAAAGTTCGCAAACATAGTAGGTGAGGGGAGCCTGCTGTGAAAAATGAGTACATTGCCCAGTGTGACTGCTGTTATTTTCTGATTCTGTAATCCAGTGTGATGGTTTGTTACCCTAAAGTTGCTGAGAGAAAGGACGTTGGTGACGGTGATGGTTTTGGGCGTGTTGAGGCAGGACGAGGTGTTAGCCAGTGAGAACCTCACCCATCTGTCATACAGTCCGAATTCCACCAATGCTCTGCACCTGCAGCAAAATAACTAAGTAGGTTTAATATTCGTTGGCAATTTACCTCGTGCTCGTAATAATAATCTCGTCTGCTAGACCTCAGTTAGCGCAAAGGTAGTGCTACCTGTCTTGCACGAGCACTTGTAACGACCATGTGGTTCACTGTTTACGTTTTTTTTCACGAGACATAACCAAATCTATCAGTTATGAGAAAAACAATATACTTTTACACAACAGTACATGCACTTGTTCCGTAGGTCACGTATGTGTATGCTACCTGTGTGCTAAGATGTCTGGCAGACGATATTTTGATTATGAGCACACGGTGTACTGTTTACATTTTTTTTTTTTACATGGGACATAACCAAATATATCAATTTATAAGAAAAACTATATACTTTCACACAACAGTACATGCACGTGTTCTGCAGGTCACACAGATGTTCACTATTTGTGCAGTAACTCAGCTCTAGCAGACGACATTTTTATAATGAGCAAACAGTGCACTCTTTCCATTTTTTTCACATGAGATATAACCAGATCTATAAATTTATGAGAAAAACAATATACTTTTACACAACAGTACATGCACGTGTTCCGTAGGTCTCTTCGCTACCTCTGTGCTAACTTACGTCTAGGAGATGACATATTTTTTACGAGCACACAATGCACTGTTTACGTGTTTTTTTCACATGAGATATAACCAAATTTATCAATTTATAAGAAAAACAATATACTCTCACACAACAGTACATGCACGTGTTCCGTTGGTCACATAGGTGTTTGCTACCTGTGTGCCAACTCAGGTGTAGAAGACGATGTTTTTCAAGGACATACACATATATCATGAATCCTTTGCATTGTGCTAGTGTCGAGCAAAGTTCTTGGCTGGCTGTGAATACAATAAACTGATTGCTTTATTTTAGCATGCAACCCTAGCACAGCAAAGTTGTCCTCCAGTTGGCTTGCTACAAAATGTATTTGAAATATGCAGTGGGGGTTGGCACCAGACCAGTGACAGAAGCTCCTCAACGAAATTGAGATCGAGAGCAACAGCGATAGCAACAGGTCTGGGGTGGAGGAGTGGATTGAGATCCCACTCCCCCGGCCCTCCAGAGGAGCTGTTCCAGTGCCGTCCACTGAGAGGGCAAACACCACCATCGGCAGCAGGACCAACTGCGGGGCACTTGCCACCTCTAGGATCTGCTGGTCCCAGCACTGTCTTCATCCCCTCTCCATCTCCAGGCCCCTCTGTCCCCTTCCCATAGCCAGTGTCACCAGAATCTGGGCCATCGTATATGTTGCTGGCCCTTCCACCCACGTCTGCTGCACAGGACGCAACAGTGACATCCTCACCAGCCATGCTGAGGATAATGGTGTCCCCAGAGTCCCGTCTCATCCTCGTCCGAGCAGTCCCCTCCTAGACAAGGGCGCCATGGTCCGCTGCCTGGCCATGGGGGACGGCCAAGGGGTTGGAGGGCAGGCTGAAGGGTGTCAGAAGGCCGACCTACCGTCACCATCGCTGCCAAAGATGATCCCAGGTGGAGCAGTGGCCGATTCACACCGAACAACGGCCCGTTCACTGGCTTCCCAGCAATCAAGGTGGATATCCCAACAACTCCACTGCAGTTCTTCCAGCTCTCCTTCACTCTTGAGTTGTTATCCTATCTCACTGTGGAGACCAACCAATAAACCACATTCCTGGGGATTCAGTTGGATGCCTCATTCTCCTGCAATGGAGAGGAGATGGCCAAGTTCCTGAGGTTATACCTGTCCATGGTGGTCGGGCACATGCCGACCATCAGGCACTACTGGAGGAGCACCGACCTGCGTGAACTCAACCAAGGTTCCAGCGAATGATGAGTGAAAGGCGCTTCAGCGCCATCCTCAAGCACTTCCATGCCTTCAAGCCGTTCACCATACCCCAGGACAACCAAGATCGGCTCATTCTGAGTTCGCAGTCATGGAGAACTTCCTTCAGTGGTTCCAGACCACCTACCAACTCCGAGGAGCATCTCTAACCTTGATGAGGGCTCTCTGGGGTGGAAGGGCAGGCTGACCTTCCATGTCTACAACCTCCAGAAGCCCGCCAAGTACTCCATCAAGCTTTACATGGTGGCTGAGTCATCCTTGGGCTACATCTGGAACCTCGAGGTCTACACGGAGGTGCAGCAGACCCTTGAGAATACCATGTGGGGACCATCGACCGTATAAGAATCATTAAGGCAAACAATTAGTTTTTGCTAAGGTTCAATCATCCACAAGAGGACGGTCTGTATGAGCCAAATTATAGTTCCAAATAGACAAGGACAGGAAAAGAAAATTATCCAAAAGTGTGACTGGTCCCAGAATCAAGCCTGGGTCTTCCAACTGTCGGCTGGAGATGCTAACCATTGTGCCACAGGCTCCTCCATTGGTGAAAAGAGAGAGGAGATGCAAGATAATAGCCAGTATGGGGGAAAGGGTGTAGGCATAATAATTGGGAAGGGTAAGATGCTAATTTTTACATAACCCAAAAATTCACCATAAGTCACCAAATTCTAATTATCATATTAACCTTCTCATGTAGGGCTAAGTTTCAGTAAGTTTTATGGGACATGATTTTATCCGACTTGCCGCCCGGCCAGCCTGTCTGCATGCCTTATTTTCGTCACCCAAACCTCAATATACTATCATGAAACCTACATCATCTTCTTCGATGGTTGTTCTAGCTGATAAGCAAAAAAATAAAAAATTAAAAAACAAAAAGACAGAAAAATACGCATCACTGTGCATTAGGCCAGCGTGAATAATCATTTAAGAACGTCAATCTCACTTCCCAGCATCGTGATTCGAATGTTTTCCATTGCACAGAAAAATTTTATTAGAAGTTTTGAAAGAGAATTTCATAAGCTTTCTAATTAGCTTAATCTGGTTGGGATATAATTTGTAGATTTTGAGAAAATAGTCAAACACTGAAAGCCATTAAAAAAAAAAACTGATTTTTGTTCAGGGAGCTCTACCGCAAAAGTATTTTTGCACACCTTATGTTTTTATTTCATAATGTTGTGTAGAAATTCATGAGCTTTCTCAGTGTCCTTGCAGATTTTTGATAGGTCTCATAGTTTCCTAGTAAATTGCAAAAAACTACTGGGTACCCACGGCCGTGCTGCACTTTTGTCATACACGCACGACAACCGTTATATTCCCGTGTACATAACAACTACTTTTCATCGGAGATATTATATTGTTATATCCTACACATACGTAGAATTCAATGATCTTTAACATGGTTGTTACAGGAAATCGCTACGTCCAATAGGTTTGGAGTAATTGGACGACAAAGTTAGAATATTCCTCCGAGTGCTACCTACTTTTACCTCAAGCGAGATGAAAAACAGTCTTTCCCTGTCCTTACCTACAAAATATGCTGCCAAAGGATTATATTTTGGTAATGAACGTACATAGAAATCACTGATCTTTGTCATGGTTCTTATAGGAAATCGATATGTCCAATAATTCTCGAGTCTTGGACGACAAAGTTAGATTACTCCTCCGAACGCTCTCTACATTGTACCGCAAGCGAGAGAAAAAACAAAACTCTCTTCCCCCCGCCTTTACCGAAAGAAATATGCTCCCAAAGGCTTATATTTTGGTTATGAACATACGTAGAGATCACTGAACTTTTTCATGGTTCTTACAGGAAATCGATGTCTAATAGTTTTTGAGTAATTGGACAACAAAGTTAGATTACTCCTCCAAGCGCTGCCTACTTTTACCACAAGCAAGAAAAAAAAAAAACACTCTCCCCCCCAAACCTTTACCTGAAGAATATGCTACCAAAACGTTTTTTTTTTTTTTTTTTTTTGTCATGTACAGACTGTAAAATCTCCAAGGGTTGTTTTTATAGTGCTCTAACCTACTCGACATGACCACTACTCTTTTCCCTAGTTACTGGTAATGAAGCTGTACTTTCTGTCGTATGTGTAATATTTAGAAGAAAATAGTTGTTTGTGTGAAAAATATAGAGGTATTGAAAAAGGTAAATATACAGTTCCACAAAATTCGGAAAACTCACTTCCACATGGGGTGTTGAGCTGATTGCAGGACCTTGTGGGGTTTGAAGATGAGGAGTTATGTAGTGCATGACTGTGTGTGTGTGTGTGTGTGTGTGTGTGTGTGTGTGTGTGTGTGTGTGTGTGTGTGTTCTTACCTAATTGTTCTTACCAAAATGTATCTTTATAGGAATGAGTCATGCTCGTAATGTCCCGTGTCTTAAACCATTTTTATCGTACAGATCCTTAAATTTATGAATCGTTTTGGCACACACTATTTCATTTGGTAGTGCAGTCCACTCATCAGTTACCCTATTTGGGAATCTAAATTTCCTTACGTCTTTATCGTCTCTCTTTTTTTGCAGTTTTTTGCAGTGTCCTCTTGCTGATGCATCCCCATAGGTTATGTAATCATTTATGTTTATTTTCTCCTTCCCTGATATGCATTTATATAACATAATCATGTCTCCTCTTTTTCTTCTCTCCTGTAGTGTAGGTAGGTTAAGTTTTTCTAGTCTTTCTTCGTAGCTTAGATCTCTTAAGCTTGGTACCCATCTTGTGGCGGCCCTTTGAACTTTTTCAATTTTATCTATGTGTTATTCGAGATGAGGACTCTGGACTACTGACAAACGCTCCAGGGTTGGTCTGATGAATGATGTTATTATCTTTCTTAGCATGTCTGATTATGTATGTGAATGCTATTCTCATATTTGCAAGCAGTGTATACATGTTCTGTACCTTCTCACTGATGTGATCAGCCGGAGGTAATCTGTTATTGATAATCACACCTATGTCCTTATCTCTTTCTGATGTGTGTAGAGTTTAACTTCCTAACCTATAATCCCAATCAGGTCTTATTCCACTTTCACCAAACTTGATTACATGACACTTGTCCACGTTGAAATCCATTTGCGACGTACTGCTCCATTCAGAAAGTTTATTGAATTCTTCTTGTAGCTCTTTACAGGAGTCTGTGTTAGTAATTCTCCTTTGTATTTTTGCATCATCAGCAAACATATTTAGATAGCTTTCATTTCCAGTGTTACTGTCTGTATCATTTATATACACTAAAAACATAATTGGTGCCAACACTGAGCCCTGTGGAACTCCGTTAATCACTTCCCTCCATGATGAGTGACTTCTTAGTACTGTTCTCATTTCTCTCATTTTTTTTTTTTCATTTTTTTTTTTAGAAAATCTTGCATCCAAAAATACAGTTTGCCTCGGATTTCTCCTTGATGGTACAGTTTCCTTAAAAGTCTTTGGTGTAGTACTCTGTCAAATTCTTTCTTGAAATCTAAATAGATACTGTCCACCCATCCTACTCTTTTTTGTAATGTTTCTGTTACTCTAACATAGTAGCTCAACAAATTAGTAACACATGATTTTCCCTTTCTGAAACCAAACTGTCTTTCTGTTATTATATTGTCTTCTTCTATATGATTTACCAAAACTTTTCTTATCAGCTTTTCTAATACCTTGCCTACAACACTGGTTAATGATACTGGTCGGTAGTTGAGTGGATTTTGTCTATTCCCTTTCTTGAAAAAGGGAACAATGTTTCCTTTCTTCCAAATATCAGGTAGTTTACCTTGTCCCAGGGATTTCTTGAAAATTAAAGATAATGGTTTACTTAACTCCTTTGCACATTCCTGTAGCACCCAACATGAAATTTCATCAGGACCATTTGCTTTTCCTTTGCCTAATTTACTTAAATCTATATTTCTTTTTCTGATATTTGTATATCTGTTAGTATGTGTGGGCATGCATGTTCCATATCATCCCTCTCAAAATTATCTTCTGTAATAACTGTTTGGAAATTCTTGTTTAGTATTTCACAAATATCCTTCTTTTGTGTGTGGGCGATCCCATCATCTGTAATGGATTATATTTTATCTTTTACTTTGGTTTTGCTTCGGATTTAGCTGTAAAATAGCTTCAGTTGATCACTACTTTTATTTATGATGTCCTCTTCAAACTGTTTTGGGGCTTCCCTCCTTATTCTTGTATAATCGTTTCTGTCTGTTTATAGTCGTTATATGCCCTTTCACTATTGTGTCTTCTGTATCTGTTCCACAACAATTCTCTTTTTTCTTTTGATTTTTTACATTCTGTATTAAACTATTTCTTTACATTCTTTTCTGCTTCTTTGTGCTGTGGGATGTAGGCCTACTTCTGGACTCATATTTCATAAAGTTCACAGAATTTTCTTTATATAACATTTAATTCTTGTCCTCTAAGCTCTTTTTCCCAATCTTTTTCTAAGAAGTATTTCTTTAGGTCATGGTAGTTGCCCTTTTTGTAGTTAAGGCTCTTTCTGTAACTTTCATTGCTATTAACTATGTCATATGCAATCCTGAAGTTGTCATTTAATACTGCGTGGTCACTTTTGCCGAATTGAGGATCTATCTATCTATCCATAGCCCGACGCCCTAATCCCGCAAAGGGTGGCCACAGACAAAACGCCTCCAAGTCGCTCTGTCACCCACCATCTGACTACCCTCCCCCCAACTCACCCCTCCCTCATATACCTCTCAACCCCATCCCTCCACCTCGTTCTCGGTCTCCCCTCCCTCCCTCCCTCCACCTCACATACATACATCCTCTTAGTCAGTCTTTCATTCTCCATTCTCTCCACATGTCTAAACCACCACAGTGTATTTCTCCTGATCTTCTCAACCACATCCACATCCACCCCACAACGTTCCTTCACTTCTTCATTTGTCAACCTGTCCCTCCACGTCACTCCACATGCTCCTCTCAGGTAATTCATTTCCACTGCTCTCACTCTTGACTTGTTCCCCTCTTGCAAGGTCCACGCCTTGCTTCCATACATCAGGGTAGGGATTACAGTACTATCATGCAGTGACTTCTTAACTTCCATACCCACCTCCCTATTTCTCATCACTGCTTTCAGTGAACCAACGATCTTCCTTCCCTGCTGTACCCTTTCATGCACTTCATCCCCCAAAGTTCCATCCTTACTCATCACACTACCCAAGTACTTGAATGCACTCACATTCTCCATAACCTCACTGTACATTCTGTGACTTCATTCCTCTCAAACACCATAACTTTACTTTTGTTTACATTTACTTTCAGCTTCCTCCTCCTGCACACTGTCCCAGATTCATTCACCAAACCTTGCAACTCCCATTCATCTTCACTCAACAATACTGTATCATCAGCAAACATGTCTAATATTTCACCTAACTTGTATGATGATACTGGTAATATAGAATTGTGGTATAGTTGTATGACTTATAATATTGTACTAACATTGTGGTAATACATAATTGTAACATTTTATGAATTGTTACAAAATATTGTGGTAATGCATAATTGTGTTGGCCTTATACTTGTAGTTACATTTTGTTAATGTAACTGTTACATAAGTGTCTTGGCCTTATAATTGTAGTTAAAGTTACATAAAAGTTACATCTTGTTAATGCAACTGTTACATAATTGGCAAAGTGTAACATAATGCAATCGTTTGTCGTTACATAATTGTTACATATCGTTTGTAGTTACATAATTGTAGTTAAAGTTACATAAAAGTTACATCTTGTTAATGCAACTGTTACATAAATTGTTTGTAGTTTCATAATTGTAGCAAGTGTAACATAATGCAATCGTTTGTCGTTACATAATTGTTACATATCGTTTGTAGTTACATAATTGTAATAAGTGTAACATAATGCAATCGTTTGTCGTTACATAATTATAATATGGAGTTACATAATTGTTACATATCGTTTGTAGTTACATAATTGTAGCAAGTGTAACATAATGCAATCGTTTGTCGTTACATAATTGTAATAATTGCAGTCCTGACATATGAATCCGGTCATGCTGTGGTCGATGATAGTGATGATGTGACATGCCACTGGCTCGTGGAGACAACAATCTGCTTTTTGTTTCACTTATAGAAGGAGTTTATGTGATGATGTGCCATGCCACTTGCTTGTGGAGACAACAATTTTTTTGTTTCACTTATAGAAGGAGTTTATGTGGTATTTTGACATATGTAGTAACACTTACACTTATTTTCATTTGTTTGTTATGTGATCTTACTCTATTTCTCTCGTTTTTCTTTCTTACTTTTTCTTTCTTTCTTTTTTTTTTTTTTTGTATGTATTGATTTTCTATAGTTTGTTTTTCTTCGCTTTTGTACGCTTTTTCTATGTTGTTCATGGTTGCATAAATACTGGCTAATTTCCTTGGGATACTTTTTTAAAGTTTAGTTTATATTGCACATATATTATTGAAAATGATATTATTTAGTCCCATATTTTGTTATTTTATATAAAAAAAATATATATATACACTATACAGTATACAGTATTAACTATATACACTGACTTGTTGTTCACTTGTACCTATCGTGGGTAATATGTGTGTCAGCACTGTGTGGAAATCATTGTCTTCACGATTGTGTTGAAGATGTTCACTCTTGCTAACGTCATTTGTGTTGGCCATTTTTTTTTTTCTCTAGTTTACTTTGTAACTTAATTTATATGTTTCCACTAGGTAGCTTTAATTAATAAATGTTTAATACAGTTCTTTTAATCACTCACTGAGTAACTGCGATGGTATATTTTCTTTATCACTTTGTAGATATAATGTATAGCTGTATGTATGAAACACGTATTTTATGTAGGTATAAATGGTAACACTCGTTGGTAGTAAATAAATGCTATAATAAATGAATAAATATATACAGTGTAGAATATTTATTGTTGGTGATTATTTAGTGTTTGAGTTATGCAGATAACTGAAGTAAGTATGTATTTAAGCTGTAACTATACAGCACGTTTTATATGTTTGTGCAGAAGCTTATTGTCTATCACTGTGTATTGTATAAATGAAGTAACTATGTAACTCACTAATTTTTACCACGGTAGGAATGGTGTTAGTGATGGTGCAGGTGGTGAGTTGACTGACGTGGCGTCTTTTCAGCAAGCACGCATGATGACGTCGACTTCCCACACTGGTAGCTGTGGTGAGTGAATGAGTAGCGATGAGTAACTTGAGTGAAGACGAGTGAGTAAGATGAGTTGTGAATATGGACTTGGTATTTGCTTCGTCGTCTTGACCTCTTCACTCCTGTGTCAGCAGTGGAGGTTGGGTGGATGTACAGCAGAGAGAGGAGGGTGAGGTCTGGTGGTTATGAGTTATGAGTCGTGTCTCACTCTTCGTTTGTTTGTTTTGTTTTTCTTTGTCGATGTTTTCTCAGTCCTTTTCTCTTGTGATTTACTCGTTGTGGGATGAAGACTGCCGCCACTTGTAGGTGCGTGTAGAAGATTATACAGACGACTCGTAGAGTTGTTACTTGTAGTTACTTGTAGAGAAGTTATATATATTAGACTTGTGGATGAGCGGTTGTTATACTTGAGTAGCTTTGTAAGTAGATAATCTTCTTTCCCATTTGTCATTCAATGACAAGGAGAGGTAAAGAATAGTATGGGACTATTTTTATTTGTCTCGGAAATATTAACAAAGTCTCACACGAGTGAAGTTAAGTAGAGTCCCGCTTGCTACCTCTATGTCTCTCTCTCTCTCTCTCTCTCTCTCTTCCATGTTGCTAAGCCCTTCTCCCTACGACCTGCCTGTTCTATGGCTTCTCTCCTTCTGAGCTCTCTTTCCTAAATTCTGGTGTAGCAGGAGTCGTGTCACGTGTGTTCCCTGTGGTTGGAAAGTTCTAGAAGCCTGTGTGTGAGTATGTGTGTATGTGTGTGTATGGTCACTAGGCGCTGTCGTGTGCCTATACTACAAAGTCTTACTTGACACTCTCATCTCTTCTTCTCCCAGCCTTTCCTCAACCACTTATACTCACACTGCTCTTACTCTCTACATTCAACAAATCCTCAAAGTGCTCCTTCCACCTCCTCAAGTTCTCTCTCTTCTCCACCAACAATCTATTATTCCTATCTTTCACTCCCCTACTATTTCCCCTTTCACACTGCCTTACTTTCTTTACCTCCTTCCAAAACAATTTCTTACTCTCCCTCCATTTCACACTCAGATTCCTCTCAAACTCTTCATCCACTTTCTTGTTATTCTCTTTCACCAGTCTCTTCACCTCCCTTCTTCTGCTCACATATACCTCTCTTTTCTCTCTCTCATCTTCTCCCTTACCTATACTCGCTAACCATTCACTATATGCCTTCTTCTTTTGTTCCACAGTTCGTTTCACCTCATCATTCCACAATGCTGTCCCTTGCATCTCCTCCTCACTCCACAAACCAACTCACATGCTGCGCCTATCTCTTCTGTGAATATCTTACATACGTCTTCCACCCCTTCCATCTGCTCTAGCTCATACCTTCCCAATCTTTCTTCCACAATGCTCTTATACATTGCCATTTTCTCACTATCTTCCAAATTCTCCACTCTTCTCACAGGAGCTGTTTCCTTCTGTCTTCCCCTTCGTCTCCTCAACAATTTTCTTTGCAGCTTTACCTTGGCCATCACTAAGTGATGGTCCGAGACTCCATTCCCCCACCCTCTCCATACTCTTGCATCCAACACTTGTCTTCTCATTAGCTCATCCACACACACGTAGTCTATCATTACTTTTCATTCAAGAAGTTCACCATCCATCCTCCTCATTACTCTCCAGGTATACCGGTGGATCATCTTATGCCGAAAGTAGGTGTTGGCTATTGCCAACCCCTTACCAGCGCAGATGTCCACCAAAGCACTACCATTGCCATCTACTTCAGCTGGCACACCCCACTGACCAACCATTCCATCCACTCGTACATTCCCAACTTTGCCATTCATGTCTCCAATCAAAAGCACTCTCTCGCTCCTCTCATATTTGTCCATACATGCTTCTACTCTCGCCCAAAACTCATCTTTCACTCTTGCCACTCAGTCCTCTGTCAGAGCATACACACATACAATCACCCACACTTGTATACCTACTTTCATCCTCTACTCATACAATCCGTGCACCCACTGTTCCATACTCTCTTATATTCTCCTTCCACTTCTTGCTCATCATCAGACATACTCAATCTCTTGCCCTCTCATTCTCATTAACACCTGCACATATACCTAAACCATATTCCCATTCTCTCACCCTTTCACCTTGCCATTTAGTTTCAATCAGTCCACATATATCCACTTTTGCATCCTCAAGCGCCTAAACAATCTCTCTCTCTTTCACTTTATCATTCACTCCTAGCACATTCCACGTTCCCACCCTCAGAATGTCCTTTGTCCGTTCCTTAGTCGTCAACGTATGGTCCATCCTGGTCCAAGACACTTTGTTCTCTTGTTTAGTTAGTTCTTTTTACGGGGTGGGGCACTAATTCACCACCAACCCTTTTAGTCGCCTCGTACGACAAGCGGGGATACTGGGGGAGTATTCTTGAAACCCCCCTACCCCCAGGGGTAGGGAAATATAAGATCTAGTACTGATGGTATGTCAAGCCCTCTTTTTCTGGTGCTTTCTTTTACATGTTGTGTTAGGAAAAACTCCCGCACAAGGTCCAAGAGCTTTTGGTCCCAACAGCTTTCCTGGCTTTTTATATATAGAGTATTTCAATTATATTTGTATTGAAATCTCCAGTTAGTATAATTCTTTCAGATTTCTCCTCCATTCTATGTAGTAATGCTCTTAAACTTTGAATTGTTTTCTATGCCAGGTCTTCATATTCGCCTTTTTCCCAAATGATTGATCTGGGTGATATGTATTAATTTGCCACAATTGGAAAGGTATATGAGAGAGGGGGGTGTGAGTTGGGAGCAGGGGAGTGAAATGGCGGGGGACAGGGAGACCTGGAGGCGATTTGTTTGTGGCCACCCAAACGGGATTGAGGCGTCTGGCAATAGATAGATAGATAGACTTTCCCTCAGATGTACTAATCTCTACTGCGATTAGTTCTACCTGTGAGAATACATCTAGTTCTATTTCTTTGACTCTCAGATTTTTCTTTGTTAATATTATAATTCCTTCTCCTTTTTTAGGATCCTATCTCTTCTCGATATATTGTATTCCTCTAGGTTTAGTGTATCGTTTGATATCCTTGGTGTTAATTTTGTTTCAGTTAATCAAACAGTATGTGGTTCCTTTTTCTTTGATATAATCATTCATCTCTAGTAATTTAGATACCATTCCATCTACATTACGGTACATCGACTTAATCATCTTGTTTACATACTTGTCATGACTTGGGTCTTTTACCTTTCTCCTTTTTATTCCCTCCTGTTTATGCTCCACTTTGGAACCTGCAATCCAACTACTTTTTTTTCAATATGTGTTCTTCTCTTCCTCTGATCTTCCCTCATTCTTTGTTCTTGCCTCCTCCCTCTTATCTTTTAGTAATCCAAGTTCCTCTTGAGTTAGGCATCTCTTTATCCATACATCTTTGAAGTCCTCTTTTTCCATAAGTTTGCTTGTATTTTTTCAGTATTTCCTCCATAATGTTTACACTCTATGGGGTTACTTTTAGATGCCTTGATTTATTTCTCTCATATTTCCCTAGCCTTTTATGTCCTCTACCGGGTATGTCTTTAATACAGATTTCCTTTGACACTTCCTACAGTATGTTCATTACAATTGCCACCTCCTTTTTGTCTCTAGAAATCTTGTTTTTATTTCTTCCTCCTCTATACCAGTGATTACTATAGATTTGTTGATGTCTGCTGAATCTTTGACCAATTTTGGATTGTTCTGGATTATTTTCTTCACATCCTTATTGATGCTCATTACTTCAATTCTTGTTTCTACATCTTTGTTTACTTTCACCATTTCAGCATATGTGGTTTCCACATCATTTCTGTAGCTTTGCATTGATTCATTTACCTGGGTTATCTTCTCAATATCACTGCTGTGTGTGTGTGTGTGTGTGTGTGTGTGTGTGTGTGTGTGTGTGTGTGTGTGTGTGTGTGTGTGTGTGTGTGTGTGTGCTCCACTAGGGAATACTTCGATTGGCATGTTACCATTCGAAGCAATCACTCACGTAAAGCGGCACATCACAAAGAGGACACATGTGACTTGTGTCCCTCATCTTCGCTAGGGCACACAGGGTGCACCGGAGCCTTCTTCAGTTGAGGATCCCCTCCCATTGATGGCCCAGTGTGTGATCCATTCACAGTGTTTTTCATGAGTCTCTGATGCTTGGTTGCATGTCCTCCTGCCCTTCCCTGGTCCTGTCATCCTGGACTGCAGCTGCAGGGCCGGGCATGGCAGCAGTGGCAGGTTCTCCTGCCGGACCAGGAACTGCTGGAGATGATGGTCTGGGCACTCGTGCTGGTCCTGCAGGTAACAGTGGCGTTGGCTCCTGTGCTGCTCCTGCTCCTGGAGATGGTGATGTTGGCACCTGTGCTGGTGCTGGTCCAGGAGATGGTGTTGGCCCAGGAGACGGTGGTGCTGGTGCCTGTGCTAGTGTTGCTGCAGGTGCCACAAGTGCCAGAGGTCCTGCTGAAAGTCGGGTTGGAAGGTTAGGGGCATGGTTGATGGCGTGCCCTGATGCTGGCCACTCTGCTTTCATTAAAGTGGAGGAGCTTGTCAACTATCTCCTCCACATATTCCAGCAGACTGACTGACCCATGCGAGCACTATTTATAAAGGGCAAACAAGTTAAAAAGGGCCATCTGGAATGAAGTAAAAAGTGATCGTCTTGGTCCACTTCATGGTCTGCCACTGGATAGGTTAATTCTGGACCATCTGGTTGATGTGGTCCACCCCACCCATGTGCTGGTTATAGTTCTCCACCATGACGGGCTAGTCCACAGTCTTCTGGACATAGATTGCCATCCCATCAGGACCCCTGGTCTTCCCTTGAACCTGCCTTTGGACCATGCTTGTGCTGTGGAAGGTGAAGACCATATTGACGATGCGCTTGTCATTCCATAACAACACCATCACATTGTCCTGGTGCCTTGCTGCCATGCCCCCCTCTGGCAGGCTTTTAACCCTGGCAACATCCTGCAGCTGCTTTGGCATTCCTCTTGTCAGGCTTAGGGTCCCACACACATAGGTTCCTGCACTGAGGAAGCATTCGCACAGGGATACAGAGTTGTAGAGTTGTAATACTTGTCCATGTAAACTTTGTATCCCTGGTCCTTCAGCGGTTCTACGAGGCCCCAAACGGTGTACTACAGCATCTTCTTCTGCCCCGTATACACCTCAGAGTTCCAGATGGTCCCTGAGGAAGCCTCAGCCAGGATGTAGAATTTGATGGAATCCTACGAGGGCTTCATGGGGTTGTAGACACAGAAGCTGAGGCGCCCCTTCCACGCCAGCGAGCCCTCGTCCAGGCTGATGTGCTCCTTAGGTAGGTAGGTGTCCTGGAACCACTGAAGGAGGTACTCCATCACTGTGCGAACTCTGATGACCCGACTGAGATTATCCTGGGGTAAAGCGAGTGAGTTGAAGGCATTGAAGTGTTTCAGGATGGCCCTGAAACCCCTCCCACTCATCACTTGCTGGAAAAGGGGGTACTTGTGGAAACGGGAACTTCACCAGTAATGCCTGATGGTTGGCATGTTGACCAATCCCATGAAAAATTATAACCCCAGGAACCTGGGCATCTCCTCTTCATTACAGATGAACCATGCCTCCATCTACTCTAAGGAGTAGACTGTAGTACCAGTCGAGCAGGGCAGTACTAAGTTGGGATGGAAAGCTGATGACAGGAAGAGCTGGAGCTCCCGTTTCATCAGCCCTCAGGACTAGTTCCTTACCATCCCCCTTTGCTGAGCTTTTTCAGTGTTTCAGCAACACAGAGAGTAGGCCAGCAAGCTCTCCAATACATGTTTCTCTGACTGTCAACACCAAACTACATGCACAGTATAAACTACACTTCCCTTTCCAAAATTAAAGAAGAAACATGGCTGCAACAAATCAGGCCTCGGAGTCCTTAGGGGACCATGAATGCCCCCACCATCTGCCCCTCTCCCGGTGACGACTCTTTGAGCTGCCTTGATCTACTGTCTGACTCCCTTCTTCATTTCTGCGGCCTTTCCTTTAATTTTCTGTCTGCCGAACACCACCTCTCCTCCTCTAAACCTCACCTTCTCTTCCTTACTGAGACTCGGCTGTCTGTGGCAACTGACAGCAAACCCTTTTCTGTGTCCTCCTACCTTCTCTATAATCATTTCAAAGCCAAAGGTGGATGTTGTGTATATGTACACGACGACTTATCTTGCTCTTGTGTTCCAGAACTTGGTTCTTCTGAATTCTCTACTCTCTGGCTTCGACCCTCCCGTTTTTCTGTGACTAAACATATGTCTGTGCTGTTTACTTATCTCCTAATTCTACTGACTATAAAAAATTCTTCGACTATCTTACTTTGACGATGGAACACATTCAATCCATTTCAGATCTGTTTGCTCAGACTTTCTCCTCCAATTCCACATTAGACGATTCTGGTGTTGTTCCTTCATCACTTCCCCCCTCTGACTTCATCATGACTGACATTAAAATTTCTTCAGTTGATATATTTTCTTCCATCACTTGCCTCAATAACAAGGCAAATGGGCCTAATGGAGTCCCTCCTGTTGTCCTCAAGAACTGTGCTGCTGTGCTTACACTCTACCTAGGTAAACTCTTTCCCCTTTGTCTTTCAACTTGTACCTTTCCTTCTTGCTGTAAGTTTGCTGTCATTCAGCCAGTCCCAAAGAAGGATGACCATTCCCAACCCTCTACCTATCGTTCAATTGTTTTAACATCCTGTGTCTCAAAAGTTTTCGAGTCGATTCTTAACAGAAAAATTTTAAAGCATCTTTCCTATCACAACCTTCTCTCTGATCGTCAGTATGGGTTCCGTCAGGGACTCTCCACTGGTGATTTTCTTGCCTACCTTTCAGACTCCTGCTCATCCTCCTTTCGGGACTTTACCGAAAAGCTTTGCCATTGCGTGGGACATCTCTAAAGGCTTTTTGATCGAGTCTGGCATAAATCTTTAACCCTAGATAGGTAATGTGGAGGTATCAGAAACCACAGCCCCCGAAACTGAATTTTTAAAAATATGGGAGCATAAGGTCTACAGATCTGTCCGTCTCATTACCTTTCCTACCTAGTAAAGCTCTTTCATGTGGGGATGATGGGGACATTGCTGTACCTGGCTCTGATTTTGCTCTATAGATTTTCACTGAGGTATGGGGCCATTTATACCCCAGTTTACCCATAATGTAACCTTCCTAGCTTAGCCTCATGTGATTTTTTTTATTTAAATTTGGTCTTTCTCCTTTTGTATACAGAAGGTCCCAACATCAGTCTACTGCAGACCACCCAAGGAATCATCGCGATATTACTTCTTTTCAGTTTGCAAAACTTAATTTTAAAAATTTGTGTACCTAAAATTTCACAATTTTCTGAAAATCTCTTATAAAATATCTTTTTTTTTTCATTTAAAACTTTATTTTTTCTGGCTCTGTTCAAAGATAATGGGTTGAATTATTTGTGTATTGAAGCATTTTGAAATATCTCAAACGGATGTATTTTTGTTTTATTTTTTTTCCTTGGGGTACATCATACCCCACTCTTACCTAATAT
>NC_136961.1:27989252-28092866 GCF_032717465.1 Coenobita brevimanus | reverse complement strand
GCTATTGGTATAACGGTCTTTGATGCATACAGTTCTTTGTAAAACTCTTCAACTCCCTTCACTATCTTATCTGTGCATTTAATTACTTCACCGTTTTTGTCTTTCAATGATGTAATTTGTTGCTTTCCAAGTGTCATTTAACTTCGGACCTGTTTCAGACTTTTTCCTTTTTTTTATGGTTTCTTTGATCTGGTCCATGTTTCTCTCTTTTTTTCTTCTCTTTGTCTTTTGTTGATAAGCTTATTTAATTCTGCTCCCTTTTATTTCAGCTTTCTTTGTTTTCACTTTCATTTCATTTCTTTTTTTCATAAGCTCGAAAGTCTTTTCTGAATACTTCTTGGTTTTGATTGTATTAGGTTTTCCTACTACCTCCACTGATTCACTTAACACTTTTGTTAGTCTGTCATTCAGCTCATCAGTGTCACAATCAGCATTACCAGAGCCTGAAACCTGGTGTTCCTTACAATTTCCAACTGAAAATTTGGTTTGTTTTCGTTTACTTTTATTCGGCATATCTTTTTATCTTTAATCTTCTTTCTTTCACTTTTGAAGTTGAATCTGGCTGTGCAACCCACCATTCTATGGTCACTTCCGAAAATTTATTTGTTGATAACTGTGACATTTGTGATCGTGTTATTCTTATCTGCTATAACGAAGTTGACACAAGTGAAATACCTGAAGTAACACCAGACGAAGTAAATATTTGTCTTAAAAATATGAAAAGAGGGAAGGCTCCGGGAGAAGATGGAATAGTAACAGATTTACTGTTGGATGCAGGACTAGATGTACAAAAGAAACACTCACTTATTTACTGAATGTATACAAAAGAAGAAAATCCCCAAAACATGGTGTAATGCAATAGTTATTTACTTTACAAAAAAAGCTGACTCAAAAGATCTTAGTAACTCTCGACCCATTAGCTTATTATCAGCCATTTACAAACTCTTCTCTAAAGTCCTTACGAACAATATAACTACAAATTTGGAGGAAAATCAACCTTGTGAACAGGCAGGATTTCCCGAAAGAGGTATTCGACCACTGATCACCTACACACAATAGAGTAAGCTAAATGAGAAAACTACAGAATATAATTAACCACTGTGCCTAGGTTTTGTTGATTACGAAAAGGTCTTTGATTCAGTGGAGCACATAGCAATCATAAATTCATTGCGAGAACAAGGAGTGAATGAGAACATTGTAAAACTACTCGAAAACATATATAAAGAGGGAATTGCTACAGTTAAATTACATAAGGACTTGGAAACAATTACGATTGAGAAGGGCGTACGTCAGGGAGATACAATTTTACCAAAAGTGTTTACAGCGTGCCTAGAAAGTATTTTCAGAAAGCTTGACTGGGAAAACAAACGAGTGAACATAGATGGAGAAAAAGCTAAAACCATTTAAGATTTGCTGATGACATTGTCCTAATCTCAGAAACAACGAAGACATTGCAAGAAATGTCAAATGACCTTGAACAAAGAAAGTCTGAAAGTAGGACTGAAGATGAACCGGAGTAAAACTAATGTTTAATCCACAAACACCAAAGAGCGTTCATCAGAATAAACGATGAAATTCTTGAAGAAGTTGAGGAGTACAACTACTTAGGATAAAACTAAAATTAACGAAAAGATCATGATAGCAAAATAAAAAGATTCCTTACAATTGGATGGAAAGCTTTCGGTAAACATAGAGACATTATGAAAAATTAGCTTGCCAGTTTGTAATGAAACGAAAAGTATATAACGCGAATGTATAATTCCAGCTAAGTGACGTTTGCTTGTGAGACCTGGAAACTGACAAAATCAATGGAAAATATAAATTAATCCTGTTCTCAGAGAGCAATGGAAAGGTCAATGTTGAGAATATCTCTAAGAGACAGGGAAAAAAGATCAACTTGGGTGAGAGGGCAGCCTAAAGTCAAAGGTATTATAGAAGTTATAAAAAGAACAGAAATGGAGGTGGGCAGGCCATATAGCAAGCATAAGGGATAACCGACGGAGCAAGATGCTGACTGACTACAGGACACCAAGAGATTTATAAGTGTAGCAAAAAAAGGCCAGACAGAAGGAGATGGAGAGATGAGATGGAGGAAAGCCTATGCAGGAAAACGTGGCAATGATTGGCTCCAGTCAAGGAATTCGTGGGAAAGGTTGGGGGAGCGCACTTTGTTCTGCAGGGGACTACTGTTATGGCGGTGGCTGAATCGGTAGAGAGGCGGCCTGCAGTCCCTAATGGACCCAGGGGATCAGAATCCCGGCTGGGGCAGGGGACAGTTTAAGGATTTGAATTTCCTAAAAAGCAGAACTTCCCTGATCTACCAGATGACCCGCCGAAACATGTCGTAAAAGTACCCCCGCTAATACCAGTACACAAGTCCTGTATGAGACAGCTCCCTAACGCATGTATTCAGTTCTTGGACGGTAGAGTGTTAGCGCCGTAGTGGTGACATGGTGGAGGTGTAGGAGAGACTACTGGGCCTTGGGATAGAGTGACTGCCTCCAAGAAATAGGCTCTGGAGCCTTTGCCCAGAGTCGAACACATAAAATATATATATATATATATATATATATATATATATATATATATATATATATATATATATATATATATATATATATATATATATATATATATATCCCCTTTGCACCAGGAAACCATTTACTACGCTGGGTGGTAACCATATAACCAAATTTTGGCGCCTGGTGGTTTAGTGGGTAATTATTGCGCTCCAATCGGATTGAGCCGGTGAAGGTTTATCATCCAAGGGATGGATTTGGGGTTGATTGCTCATATAATGCCACTCAGGGATGAGTGAGGCTGGTCACTTTCATCTTAAATGTCGGGACCAACATGCTTAGCCCCCGGGCTCCTACGCACCTCATGGGGCATTGTAGGTTTGGATGATGGATGGATGATATATATATGATATATATATGGCAGTATATATATATAGTATATGTGTGTGTGTGTGTGTGTGTATGTGTATGTGTGTGTGTGTGTGTGTGTGTGTGTGGTACAGTGGTAAAGTGTGAGTTTTTGTACACTGAAGAACGAGGGTTCGCGCCCCGCCAAGGGTAATAAACTTTGGGAGCGTTCTGAAGGCAACGTACTGCATTCGTGGAGACAAGTGGTGCTCTGGTTGAACCAGTGTCGCATACCATAAAAGTATGCTTGCACCCAGTCCGGCTTGCGCGGGCTGACGTTACACTTGGTTCACAGACTACACGCACACACAAAAGCCACTTGAACACTACAATAATTACACTTTCAAGCACTTCTCACCCAATATTCAATCTCTGCTAGACAGCCTAAGCCACTTGGTAGAGATACATTGGCTGTATCGTCCCCACTTCAGTCGGGATAGACTGGTCCTGCAAGTGGACACACAAACGGCTGATGAGGTGATATATATATATATATATATATATATATATATATATAGAGAGAGAGAGAGAGAGAGAGAGAGAGAGAGAGATATTGTGCGACGATCCTCACCCTACACTGCCACAGGCTCCAACAGCAGTAATACAGTACAGGAATGACGTTGCCCGGTGAGTTGTTCTTCCTATGGTCATCCTTCAGGTGTGCAGTACACATGATCAGCTGAGGCGAAAATGAACACTAGCTCCTTAAAGTTCACTGTCTTTACTTTCCAAACAATTCCACTTAATGCTTTCCAACTTCAGTGTTCTCAGAAGCACTGGAGCTTTACACACTTTGCTAACTGCTATTAACACTTAATGTTTAACCACACTTCACAGTTATTATTACACTTAATGCTTGACACTTTACTGTTTTCACAAGTACCGAAAATAATCTTCACTGACAGTAATTACACTCAGTGCCTGCCAGCAACTCTTCACAAATTTCACTAACAGCACTGCACCAAAACTGACTGCACTTCACTCAAACTGACCTGAAATCCAACTGAACTCGTTCTAGTCTCCACACCATCTTACATAATAGGCTTGCATTACTCTTGAAACTTCTACGTTCTACGAGGACAACAGTTGCCAACTCGGAGATATCAAAACATGCAAGAGTTGTCGTACATTACCTAACACTCTAAATCATTTACCATACGAACTTAAATTACATAATTTAACAAGCAGTCACTTAAACAAAACATTATAAAGAAAAAGAGCAAAAAAAAGAATGCATAACTTACGAAATAACTACGCTCACAAACAGCAGGCTAACTGGCAACTCTGACTCGTACCGGAACTAGCTACCGTAAATATCAGGAGACGTCAAAATGCTTCTTGAACTCCTAACTGACAAATCTCGCTTCTTAACACTACCCTCTCCCTTGTTCTTTGTCGTCCTGACGAAACTACACAGTACATACAAACACAATCCTTAATCTTATAGGAATATCTAACTATACACAAAATAATCTTTCAACTTATCTGGTCTTCTTCTATTCCACTTCCGATAATGTCCTTGCTCCTCCACACAGTCCATTCCTCCAGGAATGTCTTGGACCTCTTCTTGATTTGCTTCTTCTCTTGGGAAACTGTCATCATCCTCTTGCACTTCAGCTCCTTGGTCTTCCTCACATCCCCGGCTGCGGGTGAGTGCAGTTCCTCGGAGATGTCCCAGCTGTACTGTCCTGCCCCATGGTACTGCCACAGACGGTTCACGTGTACCACCTATGGGCGATACTTCCTGCCTCCCCAAATCCGATATGTTACGTCTGATAGGCGGTCCAACACAGTGTAAGGCCCGTCCCATGGGCTCTGCAGCTTCGGTGACTCTCTTCTTTCGTTGAGGATTGTTTAACCAAACCTGGTCACCATCCTTGAAGCTCACCTCACTTGCCTTGGCATCATACTTGCACTTCATTACCTCTCCTGAAAACTTGAGGGCTCCTCGCACTTTATGATGTACCTCAGCCATCCTTTCCTGAAGGTGCTTCGCATAGCTGGTGGTGTCTGTAGGCAGGTCTTCACCAGGTCGTCTCCCCATTAACAAGTCAACGGGTAAGCGTAACTTGTGGCCCAACATCAGTTTTGCAGGAGTGTAGCCAGTAGACTCATGGGATGTACAACGATATGCCAGCAACAACGCAGGTAATTTCTGGTCCCATTCTGTTTGTCCATCAACACAGTACTTGGCCAGTTCTTGTCCCAGAGTCCGGCTGAATTTCTCCACCATCCCATCTGACTGTGGCCTTAGAGGAGTCGTCTTGGTTGTCTTGATCCAAGTAACTTGCAGCACTCACGGAACTCAGCAGACTCGAAGTTTCTACCCTGGATCTGAATGTAGCTCTTGTGGCATCCCAGAACGACAGATCAACCAACACCTGAGCAGCAGTCACAGCCTCTCTTCATCAGGGATAGCAAAGGCTTCTGGCCACATTGTAGAAGTAGTCCATGGCGACACATATATACCCATTTTTCCTTTTTCCAGTGAGTGGCGAAGGTCCAGCAATGTCCACCGCGACTCCTTTCCATCGGTGCACCCACTTGGTACAGCTGGAGAGGGGCGCAACCACACGTTTCTTGGGTTCCTTCTTGGCACAGCACACATCACAGGCCCGACACCATTCTTCAACATCCTGATACATGCCAGTCCAGTAGAACCTCTTGTTGCAGCTGGCTTAAAGTTTTCTTCACTCCCAGGTGCCCACTAGTGATCTGGTTATGGGACTTAGCCACGATCTTGGACCTCATCTTCTTTCGAACCACAAGCTGCCAAAACTTGCTGAGTCCATCGGGCTGTCTCCCACTGGCAGCTTCAGTAGTCCATTGTTCAAACGAAAGGGGTCCCACTGACTCCAGTAGCTCTTGGTCTCAGGGCTTAACCTGGAAACTTCTTCCCATGATGGTCGCATTGTACTCTGCTGCAGCCACTCTAGCACTGGTTGTAAATCTGCATCCTCCATCTGCATCCTCCTTCAGGTCTTCTTCATTCTGACGCTGGCCCTATCATTTGCAGTAAGGCTGCATTTCTTACCATGATCTTCCTTTTTACTACACTGCCGGCACTCTGGATCACAAGGCTGATGACTCAGGCTGTCAGTATTGCCATGTACCCACCCATGACGGTGTTGCACCTCTTAATTGTGCTAGTCCAACTTCCTGAGCCAGTGTGTGCCAGTAGTCCTTTTGGATTCTTTAGCGTTTTTCAGCAACTTGGAAGTGCCACATGGTCCATCCTGATGATGAAATTTGACTCCACACAGGTAGGGATGGAAGAAATCAAGGCTCTTCATCACTGCCAAGAACTTCCTTATGGGTCACACAGTAGTTCTGCTCCTGGTGAGCTGAGCTTCTTGCTGTAATATGCAACCACATACTACTTGTCATCCTTCTTCTGTGACAGGACTCCACCAATACCATGGTCACTAGCATCACAGTCCAAGTTAAATGGCTGATTCTGGTCTGGGTACAGCAATATTGGAGAGCTTTGCCGATGCATGCTTGAAGTTCTGTCAAAGGCTTTCTTGAATCTCTGCTGTCCATGCAAACTTCTGCATTTTCCCCAACAGCTTGTGAAGAGGTGCAACTATCATTGCAAAATCTTTGACAAAACACCCATAGTAGGTGCACAAGCCCACGAAACTCCGTAGCTCCCTAACCTGTGAACAAGTTGGAACTGGCCAGTTTTCCACAGCTGCCACTTTCTATGAGTCAGTCGCCGGGACCCTTCTCGCACCTACAATGTGTCCCAGGTACTTTGCCTCCTTCTACTGAAACAAAGTAGCATTTCTTGGGGTTCAGCTTGAGGTGTGCTGTGTGGATCCTATTCCAACACCTACAACAACCTCTCCAGTTCATGGTCGAAAGTCCTTCCAAAAAACAATTACATCCGTCCAGATAGATTAGAGCCATCTGGCAGTGCAGGCTTTCAAGTACGGGGTCCATGAGGCGTTCCAAAAGTAGCTGGGGCATTGCATAGGCCAAATGGCATCACTTTAAAAACTGACAAAAACCCTGCCCATATGAAAAAGTGCCTGTCTTCTCTTTGTCCTTTTCTGCAACCTTGACCTGGTGGTATCCTGCCTTCATGTCTAGGGTAGACAGAACCACTCAGCACCTGACAGAGCATCCAGGATATCATCAATTCTTTGCAAGGGGTATGCATCCCTCACTGTCACTTCATTCAGGGTTCGATAGTCTATACAGCACCTTACTAAGCTATCCTTTTCTCCTCACCAGAACCACTGCTGATGCCCAAGGACTACTTGGACTTTTCTCCCATTACTCCCTTGACTATAAAGATTCTCTATCACCTTTTCCATTTCTTGCCGTTGGGCTGGCGCCATCCTCCGTGCTGGCTGTTTAATCGGGCAGTGATCTCCGGTGTCTGTACTATGCTTCACCAGATCAGTGCTCACCAGGTCCAGGTCTCCCCGTGGAAAAGACATCAGCTTATTCCATCAGCAGCTGCCTCAACTTTAGCACTTGTGAACCATCCAGCGAGCGTTGACAACTCCTTAAGAAGTGGTCTTGTAGGTGGTCTGGCATGTACCTGCCTTCCTTGACTATGGTCCTTTTACAGACACTTCCTCCTTGATGCCACTCTAGGGTCCACAGCTTGGCACGGTCCCACAATTTCTCCATCGATTTATCTTCTGTGGCTCATGGGAGAAATTGGCCACCACAACTGGCACTTCATCTGCACCTGTTTCCACCAGCATTCTCCCCACCATCATCCCGGCCTTCGTCTTGCACCATACATCAGGCTCCATTACCCCTATACAGCTGTCAAAAGAGCCACACACCTTACACTGGAGCAACAGTTCTGATTTAGGGGTATCACTCTAGTACGGAGCGCCCTCACCTCGTCACCAGAACTGGTATGTTTCACTGCTGTGACAAGAACCGGCCTTCCCTGAACCTTCATCTTCATAGATCAGAAGTCCAGCTCACATCCCATGGACATAAAGCAGTTCAGACCCAGAAGGCAAGGATCCCCCATGTCGTCCACATAGACTGGTAGAGTAGCCTTTTGCCCTGCCACTTCAGTCCGGACATCCAGGGGTCGCCTCAATTCAGTGCACAGTGCCCAGTTATGCCACACAGTTATTCTGATGACTCAGGCAGATACCGATGATGTAACACATCAGGCCTCACAAAAGTCTGCTCTGAGGCCGAATCAATCACCAGGGAACACTTCTTTCCATCTATCCTTCCGTTTATTTGCACACTATCGATTGCCGTGCTCTTGCATTTTCTCAGTGGTGGGGCTACTTGGGAAGAGCTGGCTGGTGGTTGTCCCTTTACACCAGCCTCCACTAGTTTCCCACTTCTTTCTGGTCTTCTGCAACCTTCTTCTTATCATCCTTTTTCTTCTTCAGACACTTGGAACTGAAGAGTCCCACCTCACTACATGTCCAACATGCTTTTGTTACAGCTGAAGATTTCCTTACACTGCTCTGTTCTTGCTCCTTCTTCCATTTGTGACAATCCTCCTTCTTGTGCCCTGACTTCTCGCAGAACCAGCAGCCTTCCCTCCCGGGTCTTCTCCTGTTCCCTCTTTCACTTGTAGCAGTTCTCTTTTCTGAGTCCTGGCTTTTCACAGTACCAGCAACTTCCCTAAAATTTTTCCTTCTCACATACCTGCCCCTTTCTTGCCTTGAATCCTGCACTACAACCTGCCTGAAAGCTGGGTGTATTGGACCTGACGTAGGACTCAAATTCTAGAGCCCTGGCTAGCGCTTCTTGCATGCTTCTTGGTTGTGCCTGCTTCACATGCACTTTCAACTCTGCACTATCAAGAGCATCGATGAGCTGGTCCCTCAGTAGAATAGCCAGCAGGTTAGGTGCTGCTTCAGAGTACGCCTTGTATGCCGTACTCTCCAGGTCATGAGCAAGCTGCTGTAGGGATTCTCTTCGAGCCTGTACATGGCTCCAGAATCTTGCTCTGTAAACCTCAGTCTGGTACTTGGTTCCATATCCACGCTTCAGCACTTCTACTAGAGACTGATAACTGCTCCTCTCCATGACTGACATCTGGCCTAGAATTTCCATTGCAGCACCCTGGAGGCTAGTAACAAGCTGCACTGCCCTCTGCCTATCATCCCTACCATTCTGATCCGCAAGTAACTCAGCACGGTAAGCTTCCCAAGATATTCTACCATCAGATTCCTGAGGTTTCTTTTTAACTGGACCCCCATAATTGCCATGCACTTCACTGGTTTGGGGCCTAGAAACTGGGGCATCATAATTAAGGTCAGGACTTAAATCTCCTACATTCTGATTATTCAACCCTGTAATGCTACCTTTAGATGCTTGGGGTCTGTCAAGATTCACCATACACTGTCCATCCTTTCATACCCTCCCTGTACACTAACCTGAGGCTCAGCAGTGCAATATTTCTCAACAGCCTCAGTTTTCTCACTGATTATCTTCACATGGTCAGATACATGCTTCAACTGGTTATCTACTGTACATGTTGTCTGCACTCCGGCACTATTACCTCACTAATCTTCAGCTGGTTGTCCACATGCTGTCTGCATTCTGTCACTATTCCCTGGCTAATCTTCAGCTGACTGTCTACATGCTTCAACTGGTCGTCTATATGCTGTCTGAACTCTATCATATTATTGCTTACCTCACACTTCCGCTGCTCTAACTCAGCATACTCTTCCTCCTTCAACTGCTGCTGCTCTACCTTCATTTCCCTCATGAATGCATCTAGCTGTCCTTGCATTCTCAGCTGTAAATCTTCTGTTGCTCCTGTAGTGCCTCCTGAAGCTGTTCATATCGTTCTTTCTGTTCTTCGTTCTGTTCCTCCAATTGTTCTTTGATTTCTTTCTTCTGTGCTTGTAACTGTTCTTGAAGTTTTTTACTCTGTGCTTTTAATTGTTCTTTGTGTTCTTCACGTTGTGCCTGTATTAGCTTCACGATTATCGCCAGAGAAATTTCCTCCTCCTGCCCACCTCTAGATCGTGTTTCACTCCTTGTGCTTCCATCTCGAAGGTTACCCTCACTGCTGCCCTGAAGTAATAATACCACACTCCTGACACCAGTGTTACGTCCTCACCCCATACTGCCACAATCTCCAACAGCAGTAGTACAGTGTGGGAACAACGTTGCCCAGTGAGTTGTTCTTCCTATGGTCATCCTTCAGGTGTGCAGTATACATGATCAGCTGAGGCGAAAATAAACACTGGCTCCTTAAAGTTCACTGTCTTTATATTCCAAATAATTCCACTTGATGCTTTCCAACTTCATTATTCTCAGAAGCACTGGAGTTTTACACACTTTACTAAATGCTATTAACATTTAATGTTTAACCACACTTCACAGTTATTACATTTTTTTTTAATAACAAAACAGAGGAAGGAAAAACAAATGAATAAAAAAAAAATTCATGCACCAGATTACTGGTGTCCTTTGTTCATAAAATATCTGTAACAGACTTGAACAACAGTAGGTTGAAGTTTGGAGGGAAATAACTCTGGGGAAGCGAGTTCCAGAGAGATGCAGTTCAGTGAATGAAAGAATTCTGATAGGCAGAAGTTCTGCAGTATGACTGAGTGACATTCCAGTCATGAGCGCTGCCAGCTGCCTGTGTAGAACGAGGGAAGGCATGGAGAGGTGGCACCATGGACGCAACTTTGTCTGAACATTTGCTATAGAAATATCTGTAAAATAACGCAAGGGAGGCAACATTCCTTCTTACTTATAGGGGAGGTAGTTTATTAGTAATGGCAGGGTTATTAATAATTCCAACAGCTTTGTTCTGAATTTTGTCTACTTGTTTTAATGCAACCTCTCCACATCCACTCCACAAGGGTGAGCAATATTCAAGCTGAGAGCACACGACTCATATAAATTATAACTAACTGCTCGTCAGTGAAGAAGTTACGGACTCTGTTCAATAATCCAAGTTTCTTTGAGGCGGTTTTAGCTAGTGATCTAACATGAGAGGTCCAGCTGAGGACATTGTTAAGCGAGACGCCGAGAATTTCAATACTTTTGGAAATGGGAATATTTGTAGCACTGAAGGTAATATACGATTCTGGCAATACCTGTCTATTAGTAAATTGTAAATTTTTACTTTTACTAGCATTAAATGAGACAAGGTTGTTTTGTCCCCATTCACTGATCGTGGATAAGTCTTGATTTAAAGAGATGGCTGTACTGAGGTGAGAGTTAGAGATATCGGACTTTGTAAATGAATATTTGAGTGTGAATGAACTATGAAGTGTTGAGTTGAATGGATGGGATTGTGGGTGACAGATAAGAGATCATTAATATGAACGAGGAACAGGGTTGGCGCCAGAACTGATCCCTGCGGCATGCCGGCATTAACTGAGTGGAAATTGGAATATACATCATCTACTTTTACTCTTTTTTTTCTATTGCTGAGAGATGAGGAAATCAAAGGAACAAAAGAGTTTAGTCCATAGCAAGGGAGTTTGGACAACAGGGAACGGTGCCACACTGTCGAAAGCTTTAGAAATATCCAGGGCTACTGCAAGAGTTTCCCCATGTAGGTCAACTGGTTGATGTATGGTATGGGTCAGGAGATTGAGTATGTCAATGGTGGATCTTTCTTGGCAAAAACCATATTGTCTATCACTAATTAAGTTGTTTGATTCAAGATGTTTAGCTATGTGATTATTAATTACAGTTTCAAAAACTTTATCAATAGAAGATGTGACAGGTATTAGTCTGTAATCAGAGGGGTCGGAGGAACTTCCTTTCTTTGGAATTGGGTGGATATTGGCTTCTTTCCATGAACTATGGAATGAAGAAGTACGTATGCATAGTCTGAATAATTTTGCAAGAACAGAGGCAAGTTTTGGGGAACACTTTTTCAAAACAATTGGTGGAATTTCATCTGGGCCTGGAGCTTTGTTGGTAGGGAAATTGTCTAGGATGGATTTCACGTACCTTTTGTGTATTTTATGTGGAACAATGTTGGGAGAGTCAAGTTCTAGTGCTGGGACATTCTGGCTGGCTTCCTCTAAGGTAGAGTTTCTGGCAAATTTACTGGCAAAGATATCTGCTTTCCCACGCGGGTCATTTGTAATGTTGCCATCTGGAGATTTTAGTGGGGAAATGGATGATGACTTGTTAAAGTTATTATTGGAAGAATTGAGAGTTGACCAGAATATTCTTTTGTCATTAGGGTTGTTAAGTAGTTCTGATGCTTGGTTTTGAAGAAAGTTTGATTTAGCAATATTTATTACAGCTTTTGCATGGTTTCTAGCAATTTTAAATTGAAAGAGTGATTCAGATGTTTTTTATTTCAAGTAATAGTTATATGTTAATGACTTTTGGGCTGTTGCACTGGCACAGTTGCTATCAAACCATCTTGGAGAGTTCGATCTTTTAGTGAATTTTTGACTTGGTATGAATAAATCCATACCAGCTAGTATTAAATCGCAAATGTGGGACTGGGTAGAAATGACATCACTAGAGAAGAAAGACTGCCATGGAATGTCAGCAAGATAATTTCTAAATTCATCCCAGTTTGCCCTATCAAAGTGCCATCGGGTCACCCTGACAGGTTCAAAATGGGGAGGTTTGGGGGAGCTAACTAGTGAGGCGTTGATGAGATTGTGGTCAGAGGATCCAAGTGGAGACCATAATTCTATCCTGTACTGATCTGGATTATTTGTCAGGAACAGATCCAAAAGATGGGCATTGCGGTCAGGATTATCTGGTATTCTGGTTGGTTGCTTTATCAGTTGCTTGACGCTTCACTGTCTTCACAAGTACCGAAAATAATCTTCACTGACAGTAATTACACTCAGTGCCTGCCAGCAACTTTTCACAAACTTCACTAACAGCACTGCACCAAAACCGACTGCATTTCAATCAAACTGACCTGAAACCCGACTGAACTCGTTCTAGTCTCCACATCATCTTGTATAAGCTTCTATTACTCTCGAAACTTCTACATTCTGCGAGAACAACAGTTGCCAACTCGGAGATATCAAAACATGCAAGAGTTGTTTTACATTACCTGACGCTCTAAATCATTTACCATATGAAGTTAAATTACATAATTTAACAAGCAATCACTTAAACAAAACACAAAGAAAAAGAGCACAAACATTATTGCATAACTTACGAAATAACTACACTATCAAATAGCAGGCTAACTGGCAACTCTGACTCGTACCGGAACTAGCTACTAGAAATAACAGGAGACGTCATGATGCTTCTCGGACTTTGATGCATGGTCGTGGAGTGTGCAGACGTGTTTCTCTGGCTCTCCTCTAGCTGCAGGGTTGCCCCACCGGCTTTAGCTTTGTTTCCTCCGCCACTAGGGCGTTTTTCAATAAAGTTAGGTTAGCTAGTACTAATTCTCCTCCCAGCCCTTTAGAGATATAGTAAGTGTCTATATCTGTTTCCTGAGATTGCCTTTGCTTACTCACCTCTGGAGTGTACCCCCCACTGATCGCTCTGGGGTGTGAGATACACACGGGCGCGTCCTCCCGAGAGTGGTTTGAGAGGGTAATCTCAGACTAGGTGTGTCTTTCCCAGGTACCTTGTCCCTTGCTTGTTTTTCTCCTTCTTCCCACTTCCCCCGTGAGGGGGAAGTGGTTGCTATGACGGACGCCCCTGCTGCTTCCCCCCCCTTCAGGGGGGGAGGTGGTCCTGACGAATGTAACGACCGGACTGACCACCCCCAGACTGACGGACGCCAAACTCGTGCCCCACTTGATGTTCCTGTTGACAATGCCACGTTCGTCATTATCCATGCTCTAGGTTCGACTCCCCTGTCCAGTCTCAATCCCTTCCTTATCAAGAAGGTGATTGACCACTGTGCAGGAGAAGTCGAACAAGTGAAAAAACTTGCTAACGGAGATCTCCTGGTAAAAACTGTTAACTCGTCACAAGTGAGAGATTTGCTGAAACTGCGTAAATTCCACTGTTACGATGTCGAAGCCAAAATCCCAGTCTCCATGAATTCTTGCAAGGGTGTTGTCACTTGCAGGGATCTCATGGTGATGAGCGAGGACGAAATCGTACAAGAATTGGCGCAGCAAGATGTAATTGAAGCTAAATTCATAACTCGTTATTCGGAAGGCATAAGGACGAAGACAGCAACTATTATCTTGACATTTGCCAAAATTTCTCTTCCTAGTCAAGTCAAAGTTGGTTATGAAATCATTCACGTTCGACCATACATCCCTAACCCTTTCCGTTGTTTGAAATGCCAGTTGTATGGGCATGGTTCGAAGACTTGTCGGGCTTCCCAGCCAGTGTGTGGCAAGTGTGCAAGCCAGGGTCATGATGCGGAACATTGTACATCTGAGACGGTCTGTTGCTTTCACTGCAAGGGCGCTCACTCCACTTCCTCTAGGGATTGTCCCAAGTGGAAGGAGGAGAAGGAAGTCTGCACAGTGAAGGCAACTGAGGGCATTTCCTATTACGAAGCTAGGAAAAGGTGAAGGAGTTGCATGCAACTCCCACGCCCGAATAGGTCCTATGCTTCGAGCGGTAATGTCCCGTCCTGTGATGTGCTCTGTAGAGACCCAGACTGACCCTGTCTTTCTCCCTCCTGCCACTCACAGTACATCTCCATCTCGACCTCCTGTCCGTTCCAACTCTCTCACTGACATCCCTAAGGCATCAACTTACTCTCAGGCTGCTGCTGCCTCTTCATCGGTACGGCCTAAAACGAAGCCTGACAAGTCTAGTAAAAGTAACATGACCACCCTCACGAAACAGTCACGTCCTCATGTCCTTCCGGTTCCTACTCCAGCGAGGGAGAGAAAGGTTAGCTCTTCCTCGGGGGAGGCTGGGAACCTAGTTATTGATGACAATATGGAGGTTTCCATTAACAAGCACCGGGATAGGTCCCCCGGTAGTCGCTCGCCTGCCGGCGGGAGACAAAAAAAGACAAAGCACACCGGCCCCCAACGAAAATCTTAAACCGTCGCTTTCACTGTATTACAGTGGAATTGTAGAGGTATTGGGAATAAGTTACACAATATAGCAATCTTGCTTTCTATACACAGGCCAGACGTTGTTTGTTTACAGGAGACGCGCCTGGAGGATCACCCTGATCCTCCACAGTTCAGACACTATCACTCGTATAGAAGATATGAAGGTCACGGAGTTGCCATATACACACATAAATCACACCCACAAACGGAAGTGATTCTAAATTCTACTCTGGAAGCTGTCGCGTGCAGAGTAAAATTTAATAACACGTATCTGTCTATTTGCTCTCTGTACTGTCCTCCACATGGCCCCATTGATAGTGATGCTTTAAATTCACTAGTTGAACATCTCCCTGGGAATAAGTTAGTGTTGGGCGATTTTAACGCCCATCACTATCAATGGGGTAGCTTGAGGATCGATGGTCGTGGGGAGCAAGTAGCCGACCTAATACTACAGTCCAGCCTCTGTCTTCTGAACGATGGTAGAGCGACTCGTGTAGATGATCGTACTGGTAACTTTTCGGCCATTGACTTATCTTTGGCCTCCCCTGGTATACATCAAGATCTCTCATGGGACCCTTACGACGACTCCTTGGGAAGTGATCATTTACCCATCTGTCTTTCTTATACACGCGACATCATTTCGGACCCTCCACCTCCAAAATTTAACTATAAGAAAGCAGATTGGGGATCCTTCTCAAGGATCGCCAATTTAGATATATCTGGGGAGACCATAGATGTTAAGGTCGAAAATATAACCCAATCCATATTACACGCAGCTGAGGCTGCTATTCCCAAGACTTCTACAGTTCATGCGAAGCATAGAGCACATTGGTGGACGCCGGATTGCCGACAGGCATTAAGAAAACGCAATAGGAGATACAGGATTTTTGATAGTCAGCCCACTGAGAAAAATTTTATTGCATACAAACAAGCACGGGCTGAGGCAAGGAGAATAATAAGAAGGGCCAAACGTAACTCCTGGCAGTCCTTTGTGTCCACGGTGACTCGTACAACACCATTACGTAAAGTCTGGTCCACTATAAGAATATTAAATAATAAAGGCCCATATTTCCCCATTACCACCTTGCAAGTAAATAATAACATATATGACGAGCCCGTGGACGTTGCTAACATCCTCGCCAGGAGTTTTTCTCATGTAAGTAGCTCAGCCAATTATGACCCGCGTTTCCAACATCATAAACGCACGGCTGAGCTACAGATATTAGACTTTGCCACAGAAGACGTAAACTCCCCGTACAACCAAGAGTTTACGCTAGATGAACTGCTCCTTGCCCTTAAATCCTGTAAAGACACCAGCCCTGGACCAGACACCATCACGTACGGTATGATCCAGCATCTTAATCAGGACAACCTGATTAAGATGTTAGCATTGTACAATGAGATTTGGGCGTCTCGAACGTTCCCAAACTCATGGCACTTTGCACACGTCATACCGATACCCAAAGAGGCTGGTCGTCTTATGAATCCCACTTCATTTCGTCCTATTGTGTTGACTTCTTGTCTATGTAAGGTCATGGAACGTATGGTTAACAATAGGCTTCTTTTGTTTTAGAGTCGAAGAATTTGTTAAATGATCAACAATGTGGCTTCCGTAAATACAGAAGTTCACTAGATCATTTAATGAATTTGGAGCATTGTATTGCAGAGGCATTTGCCAATAAAGAATTCATGATAGGGGTGTTCTTGGACATCCATAAAGCCTATGACATGACATGGCGACACGGTATACTAATGAAGCTCTATGCTTATGGTTTAAGAGGAAATTTGCCTGTTTTTATTTCAAATTTCTTAAGGGACAGAACTTTCTCTGTCAAATTGCCCCGTAACGTAACATCGGATATATTTATCCGGGAAAACGGGGTGCCACAGGGAAGTGTGCTTAGTCCTACTTTATTTAGTATTATGATCAATGATATTCTGTTATCAGCTCCCATCCCGAGGAATCTTAAATACTCACTCTACGCTGACGATTGTGCAATATGGCACTCTTCCCGTAATGCACAATTTTCGGCTGGGCGGATTCAAGCAGCCCTTGACTCCGTCCACCAATGGGCCTTGCAGTGGGGATTTAAGTTTTCCGTACGTAAGTGTGCCGCTATAGTTTTCACTAATCGTAACGTACCTAATTTGTGCTTAACTTTGGATAATCAGGCGGTACCTTTTCAAAATTCTGTAAAATTTTTAGGAATACATTTTGATCGTAGAATGAATTTTAAACTTCACGTTAATACTTTGCTTGCTCGTTGTGATAAACCGTTAAATGTCCTCAAGTACCTAGCGGGTACTACCTGGGGTGCCGACAGAAAATCTTTATTAATGGTGTATAAGTCCCTTATTCGATCGAAGCTAGACTATGGCGCACAGGTGTATGGCTCGGCATCCGATGCCACGCTGAAAGGATTGGATGTGTTACAGAATAAATGTTTGCGAATGTGTCTTGGAGCTGTCCGGTGTACCCGTGTAGCTCGTATGGAAGTGGAGGCGAATGTGCCTCCCCTCCGTATTCGCCGTGACCACCTGGCATTTTCGTATGCACTACGAACATTAAGGAAAAGCAATATCGGCAATGTGGCCTGTACCCCCCTGCGTCAATACCACCACCTTCTGCGGGGGGTGCGTCGGCCACTTGCCGCTCGCCTCCACTTACTGACTCAGGAGCTTGGTGTCGACCCACAGTGACTGTGACAAGTTGGTGCTCATAAATATAGCGCCTTGGGAGCCACCCAGCTTTACAGTGGATGTATCATGGCTCCCAGCACCAAAGGCCAAGGCGCCGGAGGCGGAGGTCCACCACTTGTTTCGTAACATCATTGTTCGTCACTTGGGGTCCCATCAATTGTACACCGACGGCTCCAAGTCGAGTGAATGTGTGGGTGCAAGTGTGTGGTCGACTGAATGTGCCCTCAGGTATCCCGGTTGCCGACTCATACATCTGTGTTTACTTCAGAACTCTTTGCTATTGACAAAGCCATAGACTATGCTCTCAATTCTAGGCATGACTCATTTGTCATTTTTTCAGATTCAAAATCAGCCCTTCAGGCAATTGCATCTTGTACTACGGACTCTCACGAGATCCAGGGCCGCATCGTTAATAAGTTGCATTCATGCAACAAGTCATTCACGCTGATCTGGGTGCCTGGTCATTGTCGTATCTACGGCAATGAGCAGGCTGACTTACTTGCAAAGTCGGCTGTGGAGCTCGAGGAGACTTGGGACGTTCCTCGTGATCTACGGTCGAGTCTCTCTCTCGGAAAGAAATCAATAAATCTTCTGTGGCAAGGTCAGTGGACCAGACTAAATATTCCAACCTGTAAGCCGTACCTGGGCGACTGGGACACTGCCAACCGTCCCAGTCGCCTAGAAGAAAAAGTGTTGGCACGGCTACGGCTTAATGCCACCATTTTAACCCACATAAAACCATATATGGAAAGACGCTTCCCACCGCACTGTGACATCTGTAATGCGGTGTTATCTATCAGTCATATCATCCTGCGCTGTCGGCGATTTATTCGTGACCGTGCTTCACTTATAAATTACTGCGGCGCAGTAGACATCCCCTTCACCCTTTCCACCATCCTGGGTGATGGGGACATTGTTATGACTGATAAATTGATGGCTTTCTTGAGAGAGACCGGACTGATCAGAGTGATGTGACTTTTTTACTGTGTGGTTATGGTTTTTATGAAGAGTAAATATGTATATATTGTAATATTAATTAGGGTTGACAGTTGACATATTTTAAATAGTTCCTCCTCCCACCGATCTATTTCTAATATTGATGTCCCCTACATTAAGCCAAGTTCCTCGCCTAACAGTCACCAGCTGATGAGTGCAAGTGTGCAATATAGGAAGGTATTGGGCACTTGCAGTCGATGGTGGTCTGCTGGGCGAGGTTCTTCACTTTTTGTACAAATTATGTAAATACATTATATTATCTTGCTTAAGTTATTCTAATTAGGGCCGACAGCTGACGTATATGGAAATGTTCCTGACTCGTCTGGTTCCCTTTCATATATTGATGTCCCCTATATTAGGTTGTGCCTCGACTGACAGTCACCAGGTGATGAGTGCAGGTATGTCATGTAGAAAGGCATTACATATCTGCAGTCGATGGTGTTCTGTTAGTCGAGGTATTTTACCATTAGTGTAGGTCTAGTTATTTGTCTCTGTAGGATTTAGTATAGGTTAGCGATTTGTCTGTTAGGTAATTAGTTTTAGGGTCTTTAGATTAGTTTTACTTTATAATATAAGGTATAAAAAATATAAAACCAAGAAAAAATAAACAAAAATAAAAATACAAAAAAAAATTAAATAAGATTAAAATTATTATATATATATGTACGTTTGCATGAAAGTGTGTCTGTATGTATGCATGGAAGTGTGTGTGTGTGTGTGTGTGTGTGTGTGTGTGTGTGTGTGTGTGTGTGTGTGTGTGTGTGTATGTATGTATGTATATATATATGTTTGTATATATATGTATATATGTTTAAATGTATATACATATATATAGAATTGGCCTTAATAACCAGGGGCTTCGGCCCCAATGGTTGATAGGCCGGAAAAAAAAAAAAAAAAAAAAAAAAAAAGATGCTTCTCGAACACCTAACTGACAAATCTCACTTCTTTATATATATATATATATATATATATATATATATATATATATATATATATATATATATATATATATATATATTGCAAGTTTTATAGTCTGCTACTTGTGTACGGAGTGACAATAGATGTGGATAAATGATCTTTAATGAGGTACGAGCGGGAGATAAGGTTTGAGAAAATAGACCTGAACAATATTAAATAAAAATGAAAAGTATTAAACTATACAGGGTTTTTGCCTAGATTTGTATGGTGTGTATATGGAATTTTTGAATACAGTGAAACAGTTTGTAAAGCTGATGACATGAATAAACTCTAAATTTAAGTTTACAAGATTTCATTCGACTATACGGACGGTAGATCAAATTCTAACCCTTCCAGGTTCTCGTACAAGCGACCCAATGACAACAACTGGGGTACCAGGCAGAATGATGGGTCCTGGACTGGCATGGTGGGGCTGCTGATGAGAGAGGTGAGTCACTGGTCCTGGACTGGCATCCTGGGGCTACTGTGATAGGAGAGATAATTATGCCCGCCAAGGAGGTTAGGTCTGTGTGTGTGTGTGTGTGTGTGTGTGTGTGTGTGTGTGTGTGTGTGTGTGTGTGTGTGTGTGTGTGATATCATGAAATAAAACTGGGTTACATGCATCTGATTTAGAATAATGATTAAGGACCATCTGCGGAAGACGTGATAAATGCTGTAAATAGGGTCGAAGGTCAGAGACATGTGAGTTATGGTGATGTCTTTGATGAGTTAAACGCTTTCACAGTGCACTTGTTTACGAACTGCAGTCGATTTCGACACTGGTGTTGGAGGGACTAGGGTAGAAGAAGGTTTAGATTAAAGCATTTGGACAATACGCATATCTTTTTGGCAGACATTCCCTTTTGCCTATCCCATTCATTTCGTCGACCATGCCATGCGTCCTTCCAATAAGGACACAAATCCTTGATTCAGCTCTTGTTACGAACAGGGTAGCAGAAAGAAGAGCGCGCCCAATGCTCCTAATGACTGGCGGAATTTGAACTATACTCCATTTCACCAAGTCTGGCACTATATATATATATATATATATATATATATATATATATATATATATATATATATATATATATATATATATATATATATATATATATATATATTTATATATGTGGAGGTGTAGGAGGGCTACTGGGCCTCGGAATGGGTCACTGCTCCCGAGAAATAGGCCCTAAAGCCTTTGCCCAGAGTCGGACACGTAAAATATATATATATATATATATATATATATATATATATATATATATATATATATATATATATATATATATATATATATATATATATATATATATATAGATAGATAGATAGATAGATAGATAGATAAATAGGTATAGATAAATATATATATATATATATATATATATAGATATATACATATATATATATATCAATTTATCTCTTTCTATTTATCAATCTATGTATATATATAGATAGATAGATAGAGAGAGAGATATATATAGAGATAGATATATAGATATACTATCTATCTATCTATTGCCAGACTCCTCAATCCCGTTTGGGGTGGCCACAAACAAATCGGCTCCAAGTCGCCCTGTCCCTCGCCATTTCACTGCCCCTGCTCCCAACTCACACCCCCTCTCTCATATACCTCTCCACTCCATCCCTCCATCTCATCCTCGGCCTCCCCCTCCCTCTTCCCCTCCACCTCACTCACATACACTCTCTTCGTCAGTCTTTCACCCTCCATCCTCTCCACATAGCCAAACCACCTCAGTGTGTTCCTCATAACGCCTCCTATCACATCCACATCCACACCACAATGCTCTTTTATATCCTTATTTGTCGCCTGTCTCTCCATGTGACTCCACAGGCTCCTCTTAAATAACTCATTTCCATTGCTCTCACTCTTGACTTGTGTCCTTCCAACAACGTCCAAGCTTCACTTCCGTACGTTAGAGTTGGTATCACAATACTGGCATGTAGTAACTTTTTCACTTCCATGCCCACTTCCCTGTTTCTTATCACTGCTTTCAAAGAACCAGCAACCATTCTTCCCTGCTGTACCCTTTCAAGCACTTCACCCTCCAAACCTCCATCCTTACTCATCACACTACTCCAAGTACTTAAACGTACTCACATTTTCCAATTCCTCACCATCCAACCTCGCTGTACATTCACTGACTTCACCTCTTTCCAAAGACCATCACTTTACTCTTCCGTACATTCACCTTTATATATATATATATATATATATATATATATATATATATATATATATATATATATATATATATATATATATATATATGTATATCAGTTAGGAAAACCGTTAAATACTGGGATAAGCAAATGGACAGAGCCATTGCGGGCTTCAGAGTATTCCCTGTCAGAGTGCTCCCCTCAGCTTCCGGTATTAACTCAGCAAGCTTAGAGTGATTTAGGCGGTGGCCAAGTCTGTAGAATGGGGATCCGTTTCCCACAGGACGTGTTTTCCAATGGCAGTTGGTTCAACGAACAATTTAGTGATGTGAATATCGTTAAAGCAGGCTACTGATCTACCACGAGACCTGCTGACATGTAAAAACACTTCTCCCCTCCCTCCCCTACACTAATACACCATTCCCCTGTGAGGCAGCCCTTTCATCTATTTAATGTGGGCGGGGAGTATTGGCACTGAAGAAACTGGCTCTTAAGTCTATGTCAAGAGTCAGACACATAAAAAATACAATATCACCTTTTGAGTTATTCAGCATTTTTAATTATCTTCTGTAGGCAGTGTCAGAATGTTTTTTTTTTTTTTTTTTTTTTTTAATCCCGGAAATATCTCTTTACAAGTGTTCTTTTCATTATTCTACTTTGGGTCAGAAAAATATCGGTTCACAGGGAGTCCGACGCCTACGGAAATCATTCGGATAACTGCTGACAATACCAGCATCACATTGTTTATGAACAAGGTCTGTTTATTTAAACATAACATTTGCTATATGTTTGTAAGAGGATATTGGTAGTTGGCGATATATGACACCTCCCGACATCAGGACTACCAACGTGTGGTAGGTCAGACACTAATATTTCAGTGACCGTTCTGTGGTCGAAAATGTTTCACGCATATTGTGCACCTGTACTTCTGTGACCCATAATACATTAATGCTGTGTGTGTTTCAGGACTTCGTATCAATTGTATTTTAAGTTTGGCTGCCAGCTACCGATCATTAAAATACTTTTTATTACATGTTGATACATGGTGTCGACCATCACCAACTCACTTGACTTAGTGCTGCCTACTTCTTCCTTCACCTTTACCAATCTTTTTGTTTGCCCTCCTCTCTTCCTATCTCTCCCATCTTTTACGTCACATTTTATTAACCTTCTTTCCTTTACAAGTGGCTTTATATTGAGTGACTAGCCAAATGTTTTCCTTTAAGCCAGGAAACCATTGACAGCACAACCATACGTGTTCCCAACCTGTCAGCAAGTGAGTTGGCTTGGGTTATAGTGCCCCTTCCCATAAACCAACTAACTCAAAGACAATCAGCCACCGCTTGAGATTATAGCATCTGGGCATAGACATAAAGACAGATAGCTACATGTTCGTTCATTTGCATGGAAAAGAGTCTGCTCTCTGCCAGAGAGTGTGCTAATGTTAAGTGACAAGATTGATCTCGATAAATGAATTATATGTGAAAATACGTGTTTCTCATTTGTCTGTGACTTTTTTGGATATGAGTATGCTTATTTGGGTTGGACCTGGTTTCTTTTAGCAGCATGCACGTTCACCGTTACTTGCTTGTTTAGAGTCAGTAGTGGTGTTACATGTTGATCCACCTCCCTCAAAAGAAAAAAATAAAAATATATAAGCTAAAGGCCCCTCGAAGGAGAGAATCATGCCAGCAGCGAGCCGATACTTATCTAGCGCGACCTTGACCTACTTTCACCAATTTCGTTCTCGTAGATTTTGATCCCTACTACACACCTGTATTTTTTTTTTTTTTTAATGATATCCTGAGCGGTCGCCAAGCTATCGTGGAAACAAACACACAGACCTTCATCTACTTTCACCAATTTCGAACTCGTAGGAGATTTTCAACCCTTCTACACATCTGTAAAATTTTGTGATGATATCTTGAGCGATTGCGAAGTTATCGTGCCAACAGACACAGACACACAAACTGAAAACAATACTCGTAGATTTTCATTCTTACTACACAACAGTGAAATTCTGTGAAATCATGAGCGATTGCAAAGTTATATCGTTAACAGACACACAAAACTTGACCTACTTTCACCAATTTCGAACTCGTGATCATTTTTTCCCCTACTACACACCTGTAAAATGTTCTGATTATATCTTGAATGGCTGCGAAGTTTTCGTGCTAACAGACACACACATAGACAAACTGAAAACAGTACCAGCTTTGCCCTCGCGGCAGGTAATAAACTTCGGACAGTTAGGTACCCAGTCAATGTGTAGGTGATTTTGTGTGGATTGTAGGACTATAAAAACACCATGTTTTGAAGCTTTCTGAAATTAGATTAATGATTTTTGTTAGGTACAGTAGGCAGTAGTGCTGATTTGTAATAACAGATCTTATTTAATGTTCCCAGTTCCCTTGACACTGGGACATACAAATAATTAAAGATATGACCCTGATTATATGTTTATGATTACAGGAAGCGGAAATTGGTTTGGGTCCATTCTTCATGACCCAAATTAGGTTCAAGTACATGCAGTTTTCTAAGTACATCACCCACTTTGAACACAAAGTCACCGCTACTCTAGGTCACCCTGAGGTGGACCCTTGGGGATTCCTGTTGCCTCTGTCACCACTGGTGTGGGCATCCGTGGCAACGGCGCTGCTGGCTATGGTCACTGTCCTGCTGATCCTGTCATCATGTCTGCCCAGTGGCACACAACACTCAGCCAGGCGGCACACAAACATATTCAACTGTGTTCGCATCCTACTCCAAGAAGGTAATTTTAATTTCATTAAAAATGAACGATTTCCTTAAGATGAGTATCGTAATCTTGCATAATGCAGTATGAATTATGTTGTGATGCCACTCATGCACAAGTTATGGCTATTGTAAAGCTACAAGGGCGACGAATACTGGCGAGGTAACATGCACGTAAACTTGTCCCCAAACAGATGTGGCGAAACCATCTGGTTGGTGGTGGTGGGAGCGAGTGGTGCTGGGGGTGTGGATGCTGATGGTCCTGGTGCTGACACAGAGCTACGCTGGCAACCTCATGTCCCTCCTTGCCATCAGACACATCAGCCAAGCTTACCAGAGTCTCAGGAATGTTCTCGACGATCCAAGTGTTGTGCTGATACTTACGGCAGACAACTCAAACTTACCGTATTATCGTGTAAATGTCTTACCTCTTGCTCTTAAAAAAACAAAAAGTATAAATTAACCATTAAAAAAAATAAGGGATTTTGCTTATGCACAGAACAGAACCGATTATTAAAGTGAAGATTCACAAAAATCTAATCTATACATATCTATCTATTGCCAGAAGCCTCAATCCCGTACGGGGTGGCCACAAACAAATCGCCTCCACGTCCCCTGTCCCTCACCATTTCACTGCCCTGCTCCCAACTCACACACCCCTCTCTCAAATACCTCTCCACCCCATCCCTCCATTTCATCCTCGGCCTCCCCCTCCCTCTACCCCCCTCCAACCCACTCACATACACTCTCCTCATCAGTCGCTCACCCTCCATCCTCTCCACATGGCCAAACCACCTCAGTGTGTCCTAATCCTTCCTATCACATTCACACCACAATGCTCCTTTATATCCTCATTTGTTAGCCTGCCTCTCCTTGTGACTCCACAGGCTCCTCTTAAATAATTCGTTTCCACTGCTCTCGCTCTTGACTTGCGTTTGAGTTGGTATCACAATACTTCCCTCTTTCTTATCACTGCTTTCAAGGAACCAGCAACCTTTCTTTCTTTTTGTACGCTTTCAAGTACTTCACCCTCCAAACCTCCATCCTTACTCATCACACTACCCAAGTACTTAAACGTACTCACATTTTACATTTCCTCACCATCCAACCTCACTGTACATTCACTTACTTCATCTCTCTCGAAGACCATCACTTTTCCCTTCCCTGCATTTATCTTTAGATTTCGTTTCCTACACACACTCCAAAACTCATCCACCAAGCCTTGCAGCTCCCCTTCGTCTTTACTCAACAACACAGTATCATCTGCAAACAACAGTACAAGGAGTTTCCAAACACTATCCTCTCTCACCAGGGCCACTCCAACATCCACTGCCCTACCTTGTACCTCTTTTATTACCCCATCCATGTACGGATTGAACAATCATGGAGATATGACATATCCCTGTTTCAACCCAACCTTCAAAGAGAAAAATTCACTCAGTTCACCATCCACACGCACTGCAGCCTTCGCATTATCATACATACTCTTCACAGCATTCAACAACTTCCCATCTACTCCATATATTCTTAATACTTTCCACAATCCTTGTCTATCCACCCCGTCATATGCTTTCTCCAAATCCAGGAAAGCCTCATACAACTTCTTTCCCTTCTCTAGAAACTTTTCCACTAAAGATCCAAGAATGAATATCTGATCTACACAACATCTCCCTTTCCTAAAGCCTCCCGGTTCTTCTCCAACTAATCCCTCTGTTCATTCCCTAACTCTGTCAGTAAGCATTGTACCATACACTTTTCCTATTACACTAAGAAGACAAATGCCCCTATGATGACCACACACTTCTTTTTCCCCTTTTCCTTTGTACAAGGGAATAATTATACCTGACTTCCAATCCTCCGGGACTCTACCTTCCTTCCAGGCCAAACTGCACATTTTCCACATCCATCCTACTACTATCTCTCCCCCATGCTTCAGCATTTCACCACACACCTCATCAATTCCTGGGGCTTTCCCCAATTTGACTTTCTTCATTGCTTCCACAACTCCCTCCTTCTCCCAGCCATTCCCCAGCCACTTATACTCGCATTCCTTCCATCCTCTATGTTCAGCAATTACTTAAAGTGTTCTCTCCATCTGCTCACTTTTTCTCCCTTCTCCACTAGTAATCTACCATTTTTATCTTTCATTCCCCTGCTAACTTCATTGCCACCCTGTCTTACTCTCTTCACCCCTTTCCAGAACATTTTCTTACAGTCCCTCCACTTTACACTCAAAATCCTTCCAAATTCCTCATCCATTCTCTTCATACTCTCTCTTACTAATCTTTTCACCTCTCTTCCTTTCTACATATAACTCTTTCTTCCGCCTCTCAACTTCTTCCACACCGCTATTTCTCATCCATTCATTGTATGTTTTCTTCTTTCGTGCCACAGCCTGCCTCACCTCGTCATTACACCACGCTGTTCCTTGCACCCCCCTTCGTCTTCTCTTCACCCCACACACCGCATCACATGCTGCACATATTTCTTCTGTTAATATCCTGCACACACCTTCCACGTCCCCCATCTGCTCCAATTCATAGTTACCCAATCGTTCCGCTACTTCTCTCTTATATTCTACCATTTTCTCATCCTCTTGTAACCTTTCCATTCTCCTTGCAACTACTCCTTATTCCCGTCCTTCCATTCTTCTATTTCTCCATCTTGCCTGGATCTTGATACTGGCCACCACCAAGTAGTGGTCAGAAAGTCCACTCCCCCAACCTCTATAAGATCTTGCATCCATTACATATCTTCTCATCCTTTCATCCACACACACATAATCAATCATTGCCTTCCCTTCTTTCAGTTCACCACCCACTCTTCTCATCACTCGCCATGTACAGTATACCTGTGCATCATTTTGTGCCTGAGAGGGTATTGGCTATCACCAACCCCCTCCCAGCATAAGTGTTGACTAACGTATTGTTATTTTCATCTATCTCAGCAGGCACACCCCACTCACCAACTGTTCCATCCACCTTCACATTCCTTACTTTACCATTCATATCACTGATCAAAAACACTCTCTCATTCCTTCTTAACTTTTACATGCACACTTCCACTTTTGTCCAGAATTCTTCTCTCACTCTGCTTGCACAATCTTGCGTTGGCGCATACACGAACACAATTGCCCACATTTGTATTCCAAGTTTCAGTCTTACCCATACAATCCTTGACCCAACTGATCTATACTCTCTTAGGCTCTTCTTCCATCTTTTACTCACAACAATACACACTCCTTCTTTTGCCCTCTCATTCTCACCTATTCCTACACATATACCCCATCCATACTCCCATTCTCACACACTCTATCTTCTCCATTTAGTTTCAGTTGCTCAACATACATCCACTTTTGCACCCTCAAGCACCTGGACAATCTTTCACCTCATCATTCGCACCCCTTACATTCCATGTCCATTGTCCGGTCCTTGGTCGTCATCTTGTGGTCAGTCCTTGTCCGAGGCTTCTTGTTCGTTTTTTTAGTTAGATGTTTTCCGGGGAGGAGCACTAACCTTCCTCTAACCCTTTTAGTCGCCTCGTATAACAAGCAGCGATACTTTTTTTTTATGCGAGGAAGAAGGAACCAAAGGCCATGAGCCCGCATTAACAGTTCCCTCCAAGAGAAAAACAAAATACAATAGAAAGCCAAATTCAAGATCCGATCATTTTGAGATGCCTGGACATACTGCGTTTGAAAGACTGGATATCATAGGCAGCAGGAAATACAGACAGAGGGAGACAGTTCCAGAGGTGACTTGCATAAATGAAAGACTGGAAGTAACGGTTAACTCTTGCATTAGAGAGTTGGACAGAAAAGGGGTGAGAGTTTGCTGCCAGATGGGTGCTACGTGCCTGTTGTAGAGGTGGAGGAATGCAAGCAAATAGTTCAGAGGAGCAGTGACCATTAAAGTAGCGATAGAAAAGAGATAAAGATGCAACAGTGCGGTGGAGAGACAGAGGTTGAAGGGAGTCAGTAAGAGGAGGAGAGTTAATGAGACGAAAAGCCTTTGACTCCACCCTATTGAGAAGAGCTGTATGTGGGGAGCCTCCCCACACATGAGAGTTGTACTCCACACAGGGGCGGATAAAACCCCTGTATAGAGTCAACAATTGTGCAGGGGTAAAGAAAGAGTGGAGACGGCTTAGCACAGCCAATCTCTTGGAAGCAGATTTTACAAGAGATGTAATATGATCTTTCCAAGATAAGTCCCGAGTAAATGAAACCCCAAGCATGTTCAAGGGTGATGCAGGATTAAGCTGAATATTGTTAAACATTAGTGGGTATACCTATGGAAGATTTTGTCGGGTTGATAGGTGTAAGAACTGAGTCTTTGATGCATTAAAAACAACCATATTATTTTTACCCCAGTCAGAGATACGAGCCAAGTCAGACATTAGGTGTGCCATTGCCTCATCCCTTGTTTGCTGAAGTGACTGCTGAGATGGACGTTGCAGGAACAGAATGGAAAGGTGAAGGGTGGAGTCATCAGCGTATGATTGGATAGGGTTAGTTGTACAGCTTAGGTCATTGATGAATAAAAGGAAGAGAGTTGGTGATGGGACAGAGCCCTGAGGAACACCACTGTTGATAGATCTAGGAGAAGAACGATGGCCGTCTACAACAGCGGCTATAGAACGACCAGAAAGGAAACTAGCGATGAAGGCACAGATAGAAGGACAGAAACCATAGGAGGGCAGTTTGGAAATTAAAGATTTATGCCAGACTCGATCGAAAGCCTTTGAGATGTCAAGTGCAATGGCAAAGCTTTCGCCAAAGTCCCGAAAGGAGGACGACCAGGAGTCTGAAAGGTAGGTGAGAAGATCGCCAGTGGAGCGTCCCTGACGGAACCCGTACTGACGATTGGAAAGAAGATTGTTATAGGAAAGATGCCTTAAAATTTTTCTGTTGAGAATTGACTCGAAAACTTTTGAAATACAGGACGTTAAAGCAATTTTACGATAGTTGGAGGGTTGGGAGTGGTCACCCTTCTTTGGGACTGGCTGAATGAGAGCAAACTTCCAGCAAGAAGGAAAGGTACAAGTTGACAGACAAAGGCAAAAGAGTTTGCCTAGGCAGGGTGTAAGCACAGAAGCACAGTTCTTGAGAACAACAGGAGGGACCCCATCAGGCCCATATGCCTTGTTAGTACTGAGGCCAGTGATGGCAGAAAATACATCAACTAAAGAAATTTTAATGTCAGCCATGAGGAAGTCAGAGAGGGGAAGTGATGGAGGAACAGCACTGGAATCGTCTAAGGTGGAATTGGAGGAGAAAGTCTGTGCAAAGAGATCTGCTTTATCAGTAGAAGAAATAGCTACAGAACGATCAGGGTAGAAAAGAGGAGGGAAGGATGATGAGGTAAAGTTGTTAGAAAGGTTTTTGGCAAGGTGCCACAAGGAGCGGGAAGAATTCGAGTTGGAGAGTTGAGAGCATTTAGTATGGATGAAATTATTTTTAGCAGAGCGAAGAACAGACTTAGCACGATTCCGGGCAGAAACGTAAAGATGATGTGATTCAGGGGTGGGTTGGCTCTGGTACCTTTTGTAGGCCCTCTCCTTGTTGCGGACAGCATTAGAACAAGCGTGATTAAACCAAGGCTTTCTTGCGTTAGTCAAAGGATATGAGAAAGGAATGTATGCTTCCATGCCCGAGAGAATAACCTCCATAATGTGCAAGGCACACTCAGATGGCTCACGGCCATGTTAGCAACAATCATTCCAGGGAAAATCAAAGAAGTACTGCCTGAGGGCCTCCCAGTCCGCGGCTCCAAAATGCCACAGATGACATTACCCTGGAGCGTCCACAGGCCATGCCGGAGTGATAGGACAGGTTAAGGTGATAAGGTTGTGATCGGAGGAGCACAACGGAGAGAAAAGATTAACAGAGTAAGCAGAAGGATTAGTTGTGAGGAAGAGGTCAAGTATGTTGGAGCTCTCTCCAAGGTGGTCAGGGATACAGGTAGGATGCTGTACAAACTGCTCTAGGTCATTAAGGATAGAAAAAATGTAGGCCTGTTCACCAGGTGGATCAGTGAAAGGAGAGGAGAGCCAAAGGTGATGGTGAACATTGAAATCTCCTAGAATAGAGATTTCAGAGTAAGGAGAAATGGATAGAATGTGTTCCATCGTAGAAGTAAGATAGTCGTAGAATTTTTGATAGTAGAATTAGGGGATAAGTAAACAGCACAGATATATTTAGTCAGAGAATGACAGGAAAGCCGAAGCCAGAGTGTAGAGAATTCAGAAGAATCGAGTTCAGGAACACGAGAGCAAGATAAGTCGTTGCATATATATACACAACAGCCACCTTTGGGTTTAAAATGAGTATAGAGAAAGTAGGAGGATACAGAAAAAGGTTGCTGTCAGTTGCCTCAGACAGCTGAGTCTCAGAAAAAGAAGGTGAGGTTTAGAGGAGGAGAGGTGGTGCTCAACATAGCGAAAGTTAGAGGAAAGGCCGCGAATGTTGCAGGAATGAAGAAGAGAGTCAGACAGTGGTTCCAGGCACCTCGAGTCGTCACCGGGAGAGGGGCGGATGGTGCGGGCATTTATGGTCCCCTCCCCTGGGGACTCCGAGGCTTGGTGATGAGACGCCATAATTTTTTTAATTTTGGAAAAGGAAGTGTAGTGTGTACTGTGCATGTAGTTTGGTGTAGATAGTTAGAGAAATTTGTACTGGAGAGCATGCTGGTCTACTCTCTGTGTAACTGAGACACTGAAAAACTTCAGCAAAGGGGGATGGTCAGGAACTAGTCCTGAGAGCTGATGAAACGGGAGCTCCAGCACTCCCTTTCATCAGCTTTCCATCCACCACGGGAGTACTGCCCTGCTCGACTGGTGCTACCATCATTGATCGAAAACCCTTCATCTGTAACTGGAAATTCCCGGTCGCTCGGCAGTGCTGCCTCTGTCAAGCTAAGCCTCCTGAATTCAACAGCGAACCCGGTTAAGCCGTTGTGGCAGGATGTATTTCAACCCCAATCGATATGATGAAAAACTAATCAACTGCAGTATAAGTTCAGTTTCGGCTTTTCATAAACAGCACATAAGAGCATTCACAAACTCCCCGAAAGTTGCCAGTCTTCACCTAATTACTTATTTTGAAAAAAACAAAAACAAAATGCTGTCAACTAAATTACTGTTTTGTAAATATTTCAATCATCACTTCATTAATAAGTATACTTTTACAAACATATTTATTCAATAAAATGAGGAAGCTTCATCATGATAAAATTGAAGGGAATCACCAAACTAACAAAACTAACCCTCTAAACATCGGGGCAATATTCTTCGTGGCTTGAAACCGATTACTTACATTCCCATTCATATCTTTGTTTTAATCAAATAAAATTTTCAGACATATATGTCTGTACATAATGCTAACATGAAGTAATTTGGCTGCAAAATATTTATAGGAATTAGATGAAGATTGTATGCACGCGCCCTCTCCAAGTTTGGTTGTTGTTTTCCTGGAAACATCGATACTTGGGATTTCGGTCGGCGGCTTCGTCTTCGCATGATTTCGGCTTCATAAATTGTTTTTTTTTTTGTTTTTTTTTGTTTTTTATATCGTACAGTCGGTATATTCTCTTCAGTATTTGCGAGATGAAAAATCTCTTTGATAACTAAATGATACGTTTGTCAAATTATGCATGCAGCGAGACTTCCAATAATATGTGATGAATGCTAACAAACCACTTGTCGTTTTATGCATTCTAGTAACTCATCTGCAGTATTTTTCTTAGTAATCACAAATAGAAAACTAGTATAATGACCAATGATTACAGCATTGAAGAATTTATGTACTCTTAAGCACTAAATATCATGGAAGGGATTTTAGAAAATATATAGCTGTGCAAGCCGGGAGTAGTTGACCGAGTTCCTAATTTAATTACCAGGTGATTACTTGCAACTCCTGAGTTTGTGAAGGAGCCCATTGATAGCGTTTGTCATGTACTGTACAATATTTGCAATATAAATCTATTCCACCTTTCAAAAGATAAAGTAACCTCTTCGTATGAAAGTTGTTCAAGTTATTGTAAATACAGTACTTCGAATTTATACAGAAATCAGTACATATTCTTTGTAATATTAAATATGTGATGTCGGTATTATATTAGCTCAACAAATAACTATACCGTGTGATTATTGTGTTACTTGTTAAATCAAGTAGTAGTGGGGGTCCAATGGAAATGGGTAAGGAGTCATACCCAGCAGGATAAAGAGAGGGAGATAAAACTGAGACCATACAGGCACAGCACGGTTCTCAAGAGAAGGAGCATGTTCAAATCTTGGTTGGGTCAAAGGGGTTCACTCCTTATAGCTGCTAAGGGTTAACAGTCAGAGGTGAGCCTGTGGCCTAGGATGGAAGTGTCACTGGGTTGATCGGGCTTAACTTTATAGCACAGATGATAATCTGTGATAATTTAGTCTTTTTACTCTAATTTGTCCTAAAAGTGCCACTCTCCATATTGAATGCTGAATTGTAACAACAAATTAACATTAAACTATGAAACTAATCACCAAGACGATGTACGGGAAAAATGTAGAGCCGTAGCATTGTCTTTTTCTTCAACTCAGCTACGTGAAACAAGTGGTATAATACGAAAATCTGGGCCACATTGTGTAACAGTTGTATATGAATGACAAATTAAGCAAAAAAGGTTAAGAAAATCCAATGAGAATCGCAGGATCAGAGAAATGAAAAGTTAATCTTCCTAGTAAATTATATCACAGTGAACGATAAATGACAAATGTCGTGTCGTAAAATCTTGGAAAAAAGTCTGCTGAGAAGCTAAGGTTCTGGTGTGCTCTGCTTTGTGACATACGGGTGGCTGGTAGCACTGATGTAAGTCACCATTTGCTCCTCGTGACGAGGCAGTGGATCCGAGGATAATATTGGTAACTAAGCAAAACCGTATATATATTATGTCTTTCCGAGTTACTTTATTTGATATGCAGTTCATGAAGCGTTTCTCATTTGTTCTTCTTTTTTACTACCATGAGAGTAATACTTCCATTCAGTTAGCTAAATAGGTGATCAAAATAATTTCTCCACCTTTATTAATTTAACTTCTGCATGATTTAGTTAATAAGTATGAGCTGTGATTGTCATTGTCTGTCTGTTTTCAAACATGATAATTTTGTTTGAAAACACAGACATATAAGGACAGTCACAGTTCATACTTATTAATATAATCATGTAGAAGTTGTCTAAGCTATCCTACATGTGAGACCAGAGTTTCTGTATAATAATAATTGAATGTTTTACAAGAAAACGGAAAATTTCTTATAAAATTATTTGAAGAAGTGGGAATGGCAAAATTGCACAGATAAGCGATGATAAAAGCACAGAAACAAGAAAGCATTTAGGATGGGAGGAGATTTGGAGACCTATATCATTACTACATTCTGCCAGGTACAAGTTTGTGGCCAAAATGTAGAATGTAGTAATGGGTAAAGTCTCCAATTCTCCTCCCATCCTGAATGCTCTCTTGTTTCTGTGCTTTTTCATCTCTCACATGCGCACTTTTGCCATTCCTACTTCTTAACAATCATATTAGAAGAAAATTCTTGTTTTCTAATTTATGACCTTTTGTGGAAGCATAATTATGCATAAACCTGATGTTAGATTTGGACTGCACAGTGAAAGACTAAAACGAGGATGACATCCCGTGAAAAGAAGTGGTTTGGTACGTTTTTTAACTGTAGGTGAGCTGTAGCTAATCAATATTTCAGAAAATGGCATACTTAGGGGTGCCCGCAATGCGATTTTCAGGCCGTAACTCGCGAACCGTAGCCTGAGTGCCTTTCTAAATATGAAAAGAAACATCTACACTTGACAAGCAGTGTTTTTGAGTTATGAATGATGAAGAAGAGAGAAAGAAAGAAAGAATGAAAGAAAAACAAAATATATATTTCTGTGGTTCGATTTTGCGACTCCTGCGAAGGTTAGCAAGACTCTCTCAGTAGCTTTGCACTTGAATGGCGAGGGTCTTTTAGTTCAAAAGCTTAGAACTGGACTTTGCGACCGTTTTCGTGCGAATGCTCCTATACCCTATATACAGGACCCCATTTTGAACTTGCGCCATTTAGTGGATACCGCACTCCGTGACAAGAGTGGCTAAATCCCTCAAGGTGGAGTTCGAACACATAACCCAGAAAACAGAAGCCCATTCAGACCTGCTCCTCTGCTTCATTCGGAGTGCACTTCATCTCTGTTCGTATAAACATTGCTTGCAGATGCAGCTTCCATTGTTGTGCTTATTTCCCAGTCCTGTAATGTTGTGGTAACAAGAGGGCGACTTGAACGATACAATGATTGTTCTTCCTGACGCCTTCATCCCGAAGTCTCCTAAGCCACCTTTCTGTGGTTCTACTTACATTGAAAGTTTTTACTATTTAATCATGATTCTCTCTCTCACTCTAAATAAAAGATCATGCCACCTAACATCTACCTGAGAGCTGAATGCATGTTGCATGTCCTATCAATACCAAGACATACGGTATACTAGCTCTGCTGGACTTACTGTGACATGATGAAAGATGAAATGGCCTGGCGATCATCATCTACCAAATATGGTTCACATTTCCTGTGTTCCTTTGCACTGTATCCCACCAATAGGAGATATGAAGGTTGAAGAAACCAGGCTAGCCCAACCACAAGTAACTGTGGTAGATAGCCTGATTAAATAGGAAAAAAAAAAAAATGGCGACACACAACCGCAACGGTCATATGTCGCAAGACATCTATGAAAATGACGCAACAAAGAATAAAAGCAGGCAAGAATGTAAATCACATGTAAAAATATAAACACTAAAACACACTAAAATCACTAAAACACCAAAAAGAAGCATTAAACATACAAAATGCAAAACACTGCGTACTAAAACTTATGAAGCAGTCCAGCTGCCTCCACAATGTTGAAGGTTCTCCCTCCTGTAGAATAAGACCACCTCCCTAAGCACCAACGAGAGATGGTATGACCCATTACTCTCCTGGTGCTCAGAGGAGTACTGACTGCATCAATTTCCAAGAATGGGACACCCTCAGCAAGTGCCGAACAGAATGGGGGGGGGGGGAGACTCCCTCCATTAAAAATACATGACAGAACTAAGTGTGGCCAATTTGCAGCCAGCATAAAGCAGACCCCCACCATCGAGACAAGCTTTGGCAAGCGAAGAAGCCCACCTTACCACAAATTGCAAGCATCTTGTTAAGCCTCACTGCATCCCAGTGGTCCTGCCAACAACACCGAATCCGTTAAGCAATAAAAGAGTAAAGATCATATGCAGGTAGCTGATGCAGAGGAGGATGGGATCCATTAGAAGCAGAAAGGCGAGCTGATTCTGCCTTAGCCAACGGATCAGCTCACACTGTCCTAGACACTCCCACATGGGTAGGAACCCAACAAAACCCCACATGACAGCCAAGGAGAAAAAGCCACTCTGAAATTTATAAAACTATTGGATGAGACGAATTAAAAAACTCCATTGAAGAAAGGGCACCGTGGGAGTCACTAACAATAACACACACACACACACACACACACACACACACACACATGGACTAGGAGAGTAAAAATGATTTGGGGAGTAAATGAAATCGCAGTCAAGTCTACCACCAGTACTAAAGAAATACCAGGAGGGCTACCACCCCAACTGATGGATTGGAAGACGATGCCAGTCTTCTCCAGTATCAGTCTTCAATCCATCAGTATAGACAGCGACAGAACCCTCATGAATAGAGGCTTCTAAAAATAGTGTGAGGGACACCTGAGAGGGAAGTAAATTTTTTTATTTTTCCGAAGAACGGACCTACAGAATGTCACATGATGGAGTAGCCAAAAACCCACCATCATGATCCGAAATAGGAATAGAGAAGGCTGACATAACAGACTGAACCCTCTAATCAAAGGGCTTCAGGAAACTAGCATAAGTTTCATAAACAGAAGATCGGAAATCCTGAGAGATCATGACACATGGCACTGTGTCCGGAAGGCAGTGAGAAGGTGAAGATGATACCAACACATCATCAAAGGCTGATGGTGGAAAACCAAAGAGAGGGCATCAACATCCACCAACAAACTCGAAATCAGGGATGACCTGAATGCCCCAGTAGTCCGATGCATGATGTACTGAATCTAATCTCCGGAAACGGGCATCTGTAGCAGAGGAGTAGACCTCGCATCCATTAATCCCTCTGTGGGTGACCACGTAGAATTTGTCAAGCCCCACTGGCCAACCCTGCAGCCATTTTTCAAAGCTTCGAAAATCGTTTTTTCCTTGCCATATTTAAGAGGAAGTTCCGACACACCTGACAATGAAATTTTCAGCATCCTAGACCCATCCTGTGACGTGCAATCGAAAGCGGACTTTGCGTAACTTTAGGGAGCTGATACCGGTCACACATGGGTAACACAACATCGCTCAAAGTTTTCATTTTTACCCAAAAACATTGTCAGTGATGCTGAAATGGTGTGAAATAACTACATATGTGTATTTTGAAAGTTTTCTGTATATAATACGTGAGGTCTGAAAAAATATATACGTATATTATGATTTTGGGGGGGCATTTTTCGGTTTTTATATTGTTTATGGTAATTTCGACTTATTTTTGTAGTCTGGGTCGTGGAGTTCGTTAGGAAGGGGAGGCGAGAGTCTATTTTCAGCTCTAAATGAGTTAACATCATCCCTTGAGTCTACAAACAGGTCAGTGAGAGCTGAAATGCGAGACGACCTGCCATTAGCACCTCGCACGAGCTGATTAGCGGGGGGGGGGGGGAAAGGAGGCCTTTCCACCCACGAAAACATCACATGAACATGGAAAAACTTTCCTGTTATGCTTGTGAAGGGCAAAGAATATGTAACATGATCCAAAACAGTACAACAGACCTGAGCAAGTATGTAAATGTACAAAAGAAAACTGTATTGTTCTTTTATTTTCATATATTTTTTGATTATACCAATATTTACTTTATATTCGTAAACAAGGTGATTGTGTGTGTTTCGCAAGGAAGGGGGAAGATGATATTTTCTGTCTGGGTCGAGGTAATGGGTGCAACTATGTGTGTTCAGGCATGGCCACGAGCGAAAGAATCGTACATCAACTCGTTACGGCAGCAGGTGGTGAAATGAGAAATGAGGAGTGTGAGTGTGAAGTGAAGGTCATTCTCAAGTCCGAGAGGTTCGTTCACTTCCCAAAAGTTTTCACTTTTTTCTACAAGTAGCACTGCATTGAATGATTCAAACTAGTACAACAAACCAGAGCAAATGGCTCAATCGGTAGAGAGTTGGCCTGCAGTCCTAACGGACCCGGGTTCAAATCTCGCTGAGGCAGGGAACAGTTTAAGGATTTGAATTTCATAAAATCAGACTTTACTGATCTACCAGAAGACCCGCCGACATGTCGTAAAAATACCCCCGCTAATACCAATACACCAGTCCTATATGAGACAGCCCTAGCATGTATTCAGTATGGACGGTGGGTGTTAGCGCCGAAGTGGTGACATATAGCGGTGTGCGGTACGTAGGAAGACTACTGGGCCTTGAAAGCAGGCTGTGAAGCCTATGCCCAGAGTCGGTCACATAAAGAAAAAAAAAATAGGCAAAGATGCACACACACACACACAAAAAAGTACATTTCTCTTATCATTTCTTTTTTGTTTATGCCTGTATTTATTCATAATCGTAAACAGGGTGGTTGTGTGTGTTTAGCAAGGGAGGAGAAAGATTATATTTTCATCTGGGTCAAGATATTGAGTCTCTTTGCATGTGTTTAGGCATGGCCACGAATGAAAAAAAAAAAAAAAAAATGAAAACCCACTCATCACGGCAGCAGGCTCTAAACTAATTCCCACCGTCACTAACTCAAGAGTTAAACTGATCACCAGCTAGTTCAATATGGAAGTCGGGCTACTCATGCAGAGACCACAGAAGTCGCATATCTGTAAAAATTTCTCCCGTTAATGATATACCGCACGTAAGCTCTCCATGATATTCTTTAGTGGTTATACTAATTTCCTAGATATGTTTCAGTGTTATTAATGCGGGAAAACGTTACAATAGAAGCCGTGAAAGCACACCGGGTGTGACAGCATTCATCACATATTTACAAGTCTCTAGCTGCACCTTTTGTTTGAAACCCATATATTTTAGTTTTCTAACAGAACAATGTTTCATCTCCAAAATGCTGAAGAAAGTCCGCAAAGTTTTTCACATGAAAATTGTACAGTGTTTAAAGCCGAAATCATGCAGAGACGAGACTGCCGGCCGAAATCCGACGATGCCGAGGGCTTCAAAATACCGTACAAAAAATTAGAACACCATGTCAGTGGTGTACCCTGGACAGGGTGTTCCTCTAGACTTCAAGAAAAACTTCATTCTAGGCACTGTCCATTTTTCTGTGCAACGGTTTTCCATGATTTATGTACAGCAGGTCCAGCGGGGCAGTAGACACATGTGAGTTTGTTATTGTTTATAATCGTAATGTACTATCTTCAGCCGTGTCGTGCTAATATTTCTTAACAAAGAATCGTTACATATTTCTCAGAACACTGTTTATTTTTGTTTTGATGGACAAATACATGAAATGGACGTAAAATAAAGCTTATCGATATTTAAGGAAGGAAAGATAATAACCGTCCCAAAACCGAGACGGTAGACTCAGCCCCTAATTTTTTATTCTGTTTGACTTTATCACAGCCTCTCTTCCTTGTAGCAATGAGTAAAATAGTGTTTTATAATTTCTCTCTTCCTTTTAGTGACACAGAGGGCACATAAAATGAACGGGGTTTAGTTGACCGACTTTGATGTCGAAAATTAAATAATCTGGTGAAGAGTGGTAGTTTTTCCTTGGCTAGTGACATCCGGGAAGGTGGAGGTATGTCTGACCACTACCTGGTGGAGGGAAAGTTAAGAGTAGGTAAGAGATGGGTGAGAGCTAGGAGGGTTAGGTGTGGCAGGGAGGTTTTGAAAGTGAGTCAGTTGGATAAAAGAGAGAAAAAGATAGAGTATCAGGAGAAATTGATAGATGAATGGAGCGCAGTGAAAGATCGGGAAAATGGCAGCGTGGAGGAGGAATGGCAGTTGTTTAAGAGTGCTGTGGTGGGGCATGCAGAAGAGGTGTGTGGTGTGAGACGTGTGGGTGGTGGTGTAAGAAAAGGAAGTGAATGGTGGTGCGAGGAAGTAAGTATGGCTGTGGCCGAGAAGAGACGTGCATATGAAGTGTGGCTGCAGAGGATGGATGAGATGTCACATGAAAGGTATAAGGAGAAGAGGAATAGGGCGAGCAGGGCTGTGCGTGATGCTAAAGTGACAGCAGATGAGAGGTGGGGTAGGCGGCTGACAGAGAATTTTCAACAGAATAAGAAAATGTTTTGGAAGGAGGTGAAAAGGGTGCGAAAGGGAGAGTCTGGGAAGGAAGAACGAGTAAAAGCAGAGGATGGAAGGATGTTAATTGAGATGGATGCAGTAAGGAAGAGATGGGCAGAGTATTTTGAAAGATTATTAAATGTAGAGGAGGAAAGGGTGGCTGAGATTGTGGCGGATGGAAGGGTGCAAGGAATAAATGTGTTGGGAGAGTTGAATGATTCTTTGATCACGAAGGAGGAAGTGGAGAAGGCAGTAAAGGAGATGAAAACAGGGAAAGCTGCAGGTATGGATGGGTGTGCTGTGGAATGCTTGAAGGGTGGTGGAGTGACTATTGTTGACTGGTTAGTAAGATTGTTGAATGTGTGCTTTGAGAAAGGTATGGTGCCAGTTGACTGGGCAAGTGCTTGTGTGGTCCCATTGTATAAAGGCAAGGGTGATAAGTATGAATGTACTAGCTTTAGGGGTATAAGTCTGTTGAGTGTTGTAGGTAAGGTGTATGGTAGAGTGTTAATTATGAGAGTTAGAGAGGGTACAGAGGGAGTGATTAGTGATGAGCAGTGTGGCTTTAGAAGAGGGAGGGGATGCGTTGATCAGGTGTTTGCTGTGAGACAAGTGTGTGAAAAGTATTTAGCGAAAGGCAAGGATGTGTTTTGGGCATTTATGGATTTAGAGAAAGCGTATGATAGAATTGATAGGGAGGCTTTGTGGACTGTTTTAAGATTGTATGGACTTGATGGTAGGTTACTAAAAGGGGTGAAAAGTTTTTATGTAAATAGTAGAGCATGTGTAAGAGTGGGAAATGCTGTGAGTGATTGGTTTCCCGTGAGAGTGGGGCTGCGACAGGGATGTGTGATGTCACCTTGGTTGTTTAATATTTACATGGATGGTGTTGTAAGGGAGGTGAATGCAAGAGTTTTAGGTGGTCTGAGTCTGGTAAATGTTGATGGTGGAGATTGGAATCTGAAGCAACTGCTGTTTGCAGATGATACTGCACTGGTGACTGATTCAGAGGAGAGATTGAGACAGTTGGTAGAGGAGTTTGGAAGGGTGTGTGAAAGGAGGAATTTGAAAGTAAATGAGAATAAGAGTAAAGTGATGAAGTGTACGAGGTTGATAGATGGTAGGGGGATGAATATAGTTTTGAATGGTGAGTTGCTTGAGGAGGTAGATTGTTTTAAATATCTAGGGTCACATGTTGCTGTGGATGGAAGAATAGATGCAGAAGTGAAGTTTAGAATAAATGAAGTAGGAAAGGTGCTGGGAGGAATGAAAAAAGTGTTTAAATGTCGTTCGCTTAGAATGGATGTAAAGAGAAGGCTGTATGAGGGTGTTGTGGTACCGACTGCATTATATGGGGCTGAAACATGGAATATGGGTGTAGCAGAGAGGAAAAGTTTGAATGTAATGGAGATGAGGTGTCTGAGGAGTATGTGTGGAGTGACGCGTATGGATCGGGTGCGAAATGATGAAGTGCGAAGGAGAACTGGAGTTGTTCAGGAGATGGCTGGTAGAGTTGAGCAGAGGGTGTTGCGATGGTTTGGGCATATGGAGAGAATGGATAATGAGCGATTGGTGAAAAAGATAACTAGATCTGATGTGAGAGGTGTAAGGCTGAGAGGAAGACCACGAATAGGATGGATGGATAGTGTGAAGAGAGCGCTGGATGCGAGAGGGATGTCTGTCGAGCAAGGAAGAGTGGCTGTGCGTGACAGAAATAAATGGAGAGAAATTGTGAATAAATAAGTGATGACGCAGCCCTGAGGGGATATTCTCCCGCATTTGGTCTGATCAGCTAGTCAGGTCAGGTGCGGGTAAGGGGATGGGTATGTTATGATGTGGCAGGGGTAAACCAGCTCTGCTGTCGGGCCCTGCTGCGGATGTCACTGATTGCATTGCGCAGTTGACCCTTGTGCGGTGTGGTGTGGTGAGGATCTGTCCGTTCTCCCCTTTGGGGCTAAGATGTGAATGAATGTGTTTAAATGGATGAGTAAATGGAGAGTGTGTCGTCCTGTCTCGGCTACCTCCCTTTCCTTGGAGGAAGCAGCCTAGGTATATAGATAGATAGATAGATAGTGACATCGGGAATTGATGGGGTGTATTGGAGTGTTGTGAATGTAAGTCCCAAGACATTCAAAACGTTCATACACTTCCGAAAAATTTTCGCTATTTTTTACAAGCCGCGCTCAAATGATGCCGGCGGTCGCACTATTGTAAAACGTTAATTGACGCCAGCAGCCACGGATAGGTTAAGGTTAGAAAGAAAAAGGGATCTGTGCAATAGGAGGAAGGTCTGAGAGCAGCATCCCTGGAGGTATGAGCCAAAACCCTCGGAAGACTCAAGATCTTCCTACAGACTGCCTTAACATATCAAATATGAGGAACCCAAGTCAGACGTCTACTAAATACAGGACCCAGAATCTTAGTCTCTTGCATGCAAGAGATTCTGCAACCATAGAGATACAGGACAGGGTTTGGGTGAACCCCACAAAGATGATAATCTACAGCCAACCACCGACTTAGTAGGTGAAAAACAGAAACCACGAGACTCAGCCCACTGGGAAGCTCTATTAAGAGCCAGCTGCAGCATCTTCTCAACCTGAGACATTTGAGATGCAGTGATGGAAATCAAAAGGTCAACCACATATGGTGAGCCACATTCACCATCTAGAAGTACATTGATTACACCGCTGATGACCACGGCAAAGGGGGTAGTAGTAAGGATACTACCCTTTGATACCCAATCTTCATATGCACATATTACAGACCCCACTCGAAGCCTTAAAAATTGGTTAGATGAAAACTGCTGAAGAAGAATTGGCAAGTGCCAATGAAGAGCAAATTCATGAGGAGCAAGTAAAACGTCATGACACCAGTTAGTGTCATATGCCTTCTCCAGATCAAAGACCATGACATGGGGTTTTGTGTAGTGGAGAAAGCTTCACAGACAAAAGACAGTAGGGCATCAGAGGTAGATCACACTTTACAAAAAGCATACTGGACAGAGAATAAGAAGGCACATCTCTCCAAAAACCACACAAGTTGACCATCGACCAACTTTACCAAGACCTTTCTCATACCGGAAGTCAGAGAAATGGTCCGATAATTTGTCACCTGTAGATGGTCTTGACCTGACTTGGGGATTGAGATAACTACAGCAACACCCCGACTAGCCAAGAACTCACCAGTACAACAGATGTTAATAAACAATGACAGCAAAAAACGAATGAGACTTATCAGACAGACATGAGGAATATCATTACAGACAGGAGAGGGTTCATGGCACTGCAGCAAAACTGCCTGGAGTTCGGAAATCGAAAAGCAGACATTATAAAACTCTCCTCCCAAACGGGTAAAAGTGAAACCATAAGACTCAAAGAGTCGATGGCGGCATGCCAAAGGCAAATCTGTATCTTTCTGTGACACACTAACAAAATGATCAAATCTGCCACAGCAAAGGGATCAGCCACAGTCCCGCCTCCTGTTGATAAAACATGAGGGGAAGAAATGGTGAATTTTCCTGAAATTTTCCTCACTTGGTTCCACACCTGAATGAGGGAAGTCTTCGAGTTGATTAGGAAATATAACCCTTTCAGAATGAATGTCTGACTCCGCTTAAAACACCAGCAGATACTAAGGGTCCCACAGTGGTAATAAAGCTGAGAGAAGGCGACTTGTTTGCTCTCACTACTGAACTGCATTTACAGTCCCACAAAGGAGCTGGATGTTTAGGAAACTGACCTCTCATTGTTGTAATAGATAACAGGTCCACTGAGTGCAATGTTTCAGTGAAATAAGACACCGTCTTATTAACACAGCCAAATTCTTTCACAGAATGGTCAGTAGTACTTAATTCCTGGCCAGTTTGCCCTATCCAGGTGCGAACGAGGCAGACGAGGTTGAGGTCCACCCTCAGCAATAGTTAAAGTAATGGAAAATGGCCAATGCCATACAGGTCTGACAACACACCCCAGTTAAACCTAAAACAGCATCAGTTGAGTACCGGGATAAATCAACAGCTTTAAAAGTTCCAGTTTGGCAATGGAAATATGTCATCTCACCCCAATTCAAAACATTCAACCACTTATATTTCACTAACGAAGCCAGCATCTCTAAGGATTGGACTAACTGTCACCCCACAGTGGGTGACCATTTAAATCACCTAGTAAGAGAAAGGAGGAAGGAAGCTACCAAGAAGGTGCTCCACATCCACCCTTTTTACAGTAGCATTAGGGGGAAGATAAAGACTACAAACTGTACGAGTATACTGATGATGGAGAAAAATCTGGAAGCAACAGCAACTGCTGCAGGTGAGTGGAAAGGTCCAGGTAAGTGTAAGGGAACATCATGTTGAAAGAAGATAGCGGCACCTCTGTGATGACCTTGGTCTGGAACAGGATCAGAATAAAAGGTACCGTAACCAGAAGGACCAAAAGGAACAGCATCACCAACCATGGTTTGGTTGCATATGTATACAAGCGAATATTGTGCCATAAGGTAATTCAGTTCCTCCCAGCTGCCACATAATCCTCGACAGTTCCACTGAATGATAGAATCCATAGGGGAGGAAGGATCAGGATGAGGTGTGAGACTGCATAGCCCCTGATGAGTGAGGAGGTTTGAACTGATACTTAAGAAGGCCCTTAGAAAAACATCGCCCAGTGCTAGGAAACCTCATATTAAGCAACCATCCGAAGGCAAATGTGAAGGCAAGGAAAAGGAAAGTTTTTCATTGCTCTTCCTCTAAGCTGGAAGAAGAGGTTGCCTGGAAGGTGGCTTGTAGGCCACTCTGGGTGAAGTTGGGCAGAAGTGCCACCACCAAAAGTCTCAGGAAAAGGTAGCAAACTCCACAAAATCAGAAACTGTGAGGATGATATGCAGCAGAACTGAAGCACCAACGATCCATGCAACACCATCCCTATGTGGGAGCCAGACTACCGGTGAAACACAAACTTCAGCCTGCACTTGGGTAGACTCCTGAGACTCCAGGGCAGGGGTAACAGCAGAGAGGTCCACACAATTTTCCACAACACAGACTTCTTCAGGCTCAAGAGGACTCTGAGTAACCACAGTGACATTTGCCAGGTACAGATGGAACTTCAGGGAGGCTGGACAAGGCAAGACAAGGAGGCTTATCATTGCGGGTATCCCCCACCACCATGGAAGCGGGCATACCCTCACCCATTGGAATGGGGGCAGAAACAGTCCGAGAAGAGGGTGGGCTAACACTAGTTTCAATAGCAGTACTAACTTTGGGGATAGCATCCCGAAAATTGTCAGATGGACAAGTGGGAAGTGGAACAGATTGAGGTAACTTCCGACACAGTGAACTGCACACGAAAACACAAGAAAGGATAGAATCATAAGTGTGCCCGATCTGGAAGAAGCGAGTCGGGGCCCTCCTGTTTGCTTTTGGAAACAAAACCTTCTCATGCATTCAAATGGACAAAATCACCCTCTCTAGTAGCAAGAACAATGTTGAGAAGATACAGCAAGGGCAACGCAACAGTAATAGCTTCAAAACGGTCCTGGACAGTCACCATCATAGCTTGGTCCACCACTGGAGGCACAGATACAAGGAAGGCCAGCCTGTGCATGGCAGCAAAAGTGGCTAACATGTCCATAGCCTTGACAGTGGAAACACCACTTCTGGGTCAGCACGTGTGGCTTCACAGGAAGTGATAGCCAAGTGAGTTTCACACAAGTAGGCAGCGCTGACTTGCTAAGTATCAGGAACAAAGTCAGTTTTGAGGTCAGAATGCCATTTATTTTCTTTTGCAGGCACTAAACCGTCACCACTTCAGAAGATTGTAGTTCCTCAAACAACCATGCCTCTGAGTAGCAGATTAGGTCATGGGATGAAAATGGCACCCTTACACCAGTTAAAGGTAGCATGAGAAACACATGAAACATCCTTTCCATAAAAATATGTAAGTCAGAGCCTGTATGGGAGCTCTCCTCTGGGGAGGACCCCTCAACAAGGATGCGTCCATGCAGAAACAACGGCACATTGCCAGTCAAAAATGTTTAGATCTAACAGGATCCACCCACAGCGGATTTCACATTATGACTCAGGCACTGTGTCATCTGAGCCCGACCTTAGAGGCACACCACCCTGATGTGAAAGCCTCCCAGTCCCAGTTGGACGCTGGGGCAAAGGAGTACAATCCTAAGGGGCCTGGTAAGGCTCGGGGGTGGCAATAAGACGCGAAGTGTCTGAACAGCCAGGGACAGATGCAAATTTGTCAACAGATTTATTAGTGTTCCTATACACGACAAGAACAACTTCTCTCCTATACCCCTCTGTCCACCACAAAGCCAGACAAGGAGAGGTCATATGCCAGGGAATACAACCACGTAACCACCGGGGGACCTAGACAAGGGTGAGTCCAGGACGATAGGAGCCACCAGGCCTCTCAGTGCCAACTTGACCCTAGCCAACAAATGACCAGTCGCTAGACCTGGTCTGGCCCAACCAGGCCACCCATCTAGTCAGAATGGGGAATCAAAGATCTGTGTTGCTAGCTGCAGGGCATATAATGCAGCATCACTCAACCCCCGGGCCTCATGTTTCCCATAGTTACATCACACACGACTGCCCCGCAAAGATAGGGGAAGGACAGGGATGAGAAACATCACCAGCAGGTCTTCTCTACCCGAGATGCAGGGGAAATGCTGGGTCCACGAGACCGAAAAATGCCGAATCCTACAAAACAGGCATGCCTTCTGAGTAGGTGGCACTGCAAGCAGCACTTCAACCCCTGCCACCAAGTCCAGGTGACCCCTCACAGCAACCCCCCTCAGCGGGCATAACTGTGGTAGAACATTGATAATATTTCAGTGTTACATTTAATCTCCAGACAAAACCGTGGCATAATTTCTGTATTTCACTGTACATCATTGTCGTCAGGATCATGGATAAAATGTGTAAGTAATGTGAACTGAGAGAGAGAGAGAGAGAGAGTGTGTGTGTGTGTGTGTGTGTGTGTGTGTGTGTGTGTGTGTGTGTGTGTGTGTGTGTGTGATTTGGGCACTGTTTGCTCTATCGGCCCTGGAAAGGACAATTATTATGATGACTTTGGTTCCTATTTGTGCATTAAAATACAAAGAGAGAGATAAAGAAAATTCTGTGAGAAGAATAGGGGAAGGGCAAAACTGTTGATAAGAACTTTTAAAGTGGGAGCAAATGTAGCGAAACGATAGAACACGTGAAGTAGTGGCAGGAAGTCTCTCTGAAGTCAACGTAAACGAGAATATTTGATAATGTGTACCAAGATCTTATCTCTTCCTTGGATATTCCTCAAGTGCCGTGGTCAAGAGTGGTAGGTGCGTTTGCCGGCCTGTCTTGTAAGCTGAGTGATGCCACAAGTTCCTAGTGCAACCAGAGGAAACAATGTGGAGCATGCAATAGACTTGCCTTGTCAAGAAACTATTGGTCTCACCCAGTTATGTAAGGCACGGCAAATAATATAACTTATTTATTTCCTCAGAGAGTGAAGTCAGGTATATTTCGGGAGGTGGGTGACCTGCTGGACACCGAACGAGTCACCTACAAGAGGCTTCATGAGCTCCCTGGCGCCTTAGACACTTTGGTCAGATCCGGCACTCATGTCATGTTTGACACAGATATAACCATAGGCAACATGATGGCGGACGACTTTGCCAGAACAGGTATTCTCTGAATGAGTAATAACTCAGTATCACCATAAATATCACATCTTGGAAGTCCCTGTGTAGTGACTTCCAATACTGATAAACGATCTGAACGGGAATGTGTTGAGTACATGGTAATGACGAATGCTGATGGATACATTAAGGCAGGGTGGGGAACCTTTCTCCTATTAAGGGCCATTAGGATATTTTTAACATCATTTGCGGACCATACAAAATTATCAACTTAAAATCAACTGTAGTCTAGTACATACTATATATATATATATATATACGTTCATGAGTTTATGAAATTACATTTATGAATTGCCTCATGGGCCTGATCAAATGGTCTTACGGGCCTCATACGGCCCGGAAGCCGGACGTTCCCCACCCCTGCATTAAGGGAAAGAGAACCATGTTATTTGGTTATACAGGATGGCCTAAGAGGGAGGACTTGATTGAGATAGGTTTGATGACGGAGTTAATGAGAGAAGTGAGAATAAGGTGGGCATTTCGCACACTCAGCATCGCTTGCTTTTTCACTTCATTCTTTCACTTTACTCTCATAGTGAAATACTCTAACTCAGCGGGTGATGGGATAGTTGACTGTATGTTGCTTTGTCAAATTTTTTTGTTTACTTACAAAAAGAGAGAGAGAGAGAGAGAGAGAGAGAGAGAGAGAGAGAGAGAGAGAGAATTTCTGTTTCATCCTTTAGTGTTATCTCTCACCAGGCACGTGTGAATTCTACATGGGCAGGAGTTCTTACCTGGCCTACATCACAGGCATCTTGGCACAAAAGAACAGCCCTCTCATTCCTGGTATTAATAAGGGGTGAGTATTTTACACAAGTTAAATAACGTAAACTGTATTATGTTCTTGCTTCCTTCAGTGGATTTACATTAAGCTCAGGAGAGAATTATATAACTGGAGGAGTAACGTCCTTGACTATTAGATATCCTTCCACATCTGAAGAAAGTCGTCTGGATATATCTATCCCTCTATCTGCACTCTGTCTATCGACCTACGTATATCTATCTCCCTGTCTACTTGCGGACCTGTCTATTGGTCTGCCTTTTTGTCTGTCTGGCTGTACGCAGATGTCATAATCCAGGATAATGTGGCCACAAACAAATTGTCTCCATGTAGCAAGAATAAAATATATAAGTCCTGGGACTGGAGGAGTTTAAATCTAATGGTTTTCCTCTACTCTACTAAAATTTTCCAGCTAACATTGCAAGATTTAGTTCAGCTGTACAAAAATCCAAATACCTGACGACTTCAAAAACTGTTTTCAGTAACGAGCGCAAAAATTTAGTTTACCTGTGCCAAAATCCTATTACTTGATGGCCTCTTAAACTATTTTCAGTAACCCCTTTGTGCTACCGGTACACCGAGGAACTTTACTGAAGCTAACAACAGATGAATCTGCTCACTCATAATAAATCCCATACCACATGTACTATTACATATCTTAAAATTATCTTGCCTTCATCTTGAATGCCAAGTTTTAACAAAAGAGTAGATGTAGAATAAGACACTGCTCATGAAGAGGTGCTATGGAAAGGATGTAGACCATAACATTGTCTTATTCTGCCAATGAGCTACATGAATTGAGCTGCAAGAGAATGAAAATTTGGGCCAAGGCAAAAAAAAAAAAAAAAAAAAAGTAGTTAAAATATTGACTCTCCTATAGCTACATAATTTTCCCTTTGTCATTGTAGCTAAATGTACACAATATTTTTATTCTGAGAGTAAATCACTTGAGCCTGCGAGTGTCAATACTAGTAACTTCCATCTCGTTCCTTGTCGGTGCAACTACAGTGTTTATTCCAACTAAGATCAGATTTTTTTCTTTTTAGACTACAGTGTAAGTTAGAAGCATGCCAGTTTATACTGATACAAATAACTCTGAGATCTCCCAAAGATTGCTACAAGCTACCGATAAGTCTTTTATAGCAAAGCTTTCAGCTTGAATAATCGTATCAAGTCAATCCTTTGTTTACTGGAGGATACTGTGTTTGTAATCCCCAGAATCATTTCTATCAGCAGCGGGCTCACTTTGCATATGATGGTCTTCACTTAAACTCGGTTGGCTCTGCTTGTCTTAGTTGTCTCTTTGGTGATGCAGTGCGATTTTTCTGGCAAAAAAATAACACTCACCATACAAGGCTCATCTAGATACTTTGAATCATAAACAGACTAACGAAGGCAAGGATATTAAGGCTCTTCTAGTTCCCAGAACTCTTTTTTCACTCTGCTTGCAAGGTCTTCTGTTGGCATATATACAAACACAGTTACCCACTTTTGTATTCTTACATTCAGTCTTACCCACACAATCCTTGAGCCAACTGATCCATACTCTTCATTATTCTCCTTCCATTTCTTACACACTATAAAAATAAACCTTCTTTTGCCCTCTCATTCTCACCTACTCTCTCACATTTACTCCATCCATACTCCCACTCTCTCACACTCTTGCCTCACCATTTAGTCTCAGTCAATCCACATATGTCCACTTTTGCACCCTCAAGCACCTGGACAATCTCTCTCTTTCACCTCATCATTCACACCCTTTACATTCCATGTTGAGATAAAAGAACAAATAGAAAGTAAGGCAAAGTAACAAAAAACTTTGAAGGTCATGCTGTGTGTATCAGTAAATCCAGGCTTAAAGCATTTTTCAGCTACATCAGAAACAAAAAGGTAATATCACCAACATCGGCGCTAGTCAAAGATAAGGGAGAGCATACCGATGTTGAAACAGAGATGGCTAAAATTCTCAAAAAACATTCTTTACGCCCATAATTAGAACTGCAAACTACAGCCTCTCACAGCTTTTCCTATTCTAACAGTGACATTACTGTTAGCGAGAATGGTGTATGACTTGCCATCGGTAATACACACACGCACACACACACACACACACACACACACACACACACACACACATATATATATATATATATATATATATATATGGGTTCCTCATGAGTGAAAATTAGCAAATGCTGCTCTGATATTCCAGAGAGGCATCACATTGCAACCAGGAAATTTTTGACTTCAGGTGGTGCTCAAGTTGTTGTTGGAAACTATTATCATACATAAGTTTATTAAGCAGTTAGAAATAATCTTATAAAAGATTCACAAGAGTTTTTTTTATTATATATAATCACTCGTGCCTTACGAATCTCACGGATTTCATCTATGAAATATTCATTTATATGATGAGACCAGATCTGCTCGCATTATACATATCTATTAAAAAAAAAAAAAAAAAACTTGGTAAATTTCACCATAAAAAACTACTTCAGAAAGTGAATGGAAATGGATTCAGAGGCAATATGCTGGGGTGGATCAATAACTGGCTAACAGAACGTAAACAGAGTCGTAATATATGGGAAAGAATCAGACTGGAAAGATTACTGGAGTGTGTCACAGGGCAACTCAGTGGGTCGCATTCTATGTTTAATATACACAGATGATGTAGATGAGGGTTAATTTTGTAAAATATCCAAATTTGCTGGTGATAATAAACTTGGAGACAGCAGACACATTATTACAGATGCAGGCCATTCAAAGTAATCTCGGTCGACTTTTTATTTGGGCCCAAACCTGGCAGATGGTTTCAAAATGCTAACATTGGAAATAGGAATGAAAAAAAAAAAAAAAACACAAGTTACACTATGAACAATATTCAGCTAGATACTGTTAGCCATGTAAACACTTAGAAAAAATAATAACAAATCGTCTTAAACCAACCAGTGTATAGAGGCCGTTAAGAAAAAATGATTGGATTCATTGCTAAAGCATTCAAATATAAATTGGAGAATATCATCCTCACTTTGTATAACTCTCTAGCATGCTCATATTTAAAGTATTGTGTCCAGTCTGGTCGCCTTATTACAAAATATAAACAAAACAAAATAAAACAGAGAAACTTGAGAGAGTGAAACGAAGGGTGACCAAAATGATGTCTAGAATGAGAAATAAAACAAATCTTAGAGTACACTACAGACAGTGGCTGTAAAATTATTGGTAAACGATTCCAACCACAAGAAGCTAAGCACTTCTTCTTTAATACAGTTGAAAACCGGGAGCAAGGAACTGCATTGTGGAATGAATAGATGAGACAAGCTGTGGTTCAAAAGAAAAAAGCATATAGTGAGCGGATGGGAAGCTGAGATATGGAGAAAGTTGAGAGATGGAAGAGAGCGTTATATATAGAGTGGAAGAGAGAGGTGAAAAGATTAGTAAGAGAGAGGAAAAATAGAGTCGATGAGAAATTTGGAAGGGATTTGAGTGTAAAGTGGAGGGGAATGTAAGAAAATGTTCTGGAAGGAGGTAAACAGAGTTAGATAGGGTGATAAATAAGTTACAGTTTTTATTTTAATGCGAGGAAGATGGAACCAAAGGCCATGAGCCCACAATAACAGTTCCATCCAAGAGAAAAATAAAATACAATGGAGAGCCAAATTCAAGATACGATCATTTCGAGATGCCTGGACACACTGCGTTTGAAAGACTGGAGATCATAGGCAGCAGGAAATACAGACAGAGGGAGACAGTTCCAGAGTTGACCTGTTGCATAAATGAAGGACTGGGAGTAACGGTTAACTCTTGCATTAGAGTGTTAGACAGAAAAGGGATGAGAGTTTGCTGCTAGACGGGTGCTACGCACCCGTCGAAGAGGTGAAGGAATGCATGCAGACAGTTCAGAGGAGCAGTGACCATTAAAGTAGCGATAGAAATGAGATAAAGGTGCAACAGTGCGGCGAAGAGACAGAGGTTGAAGGGAGCCAGTAAGAGGAGGAGAGTTAACAAGACGAAAAGCCTTTGACTCCACCCTATTGAGAAGAGCTGTATGTGGGGAGCCTCCCCACACATGAGAGTTGTATTCCACACAGGGGTGGATAAAACCTCTGTATAGAGTCAATAATTGTGCAGGGGTAAAGAAAGAACAGAGTCGGCTTAGCACACCTAATTTCGTGGAAGCAGATTTTACGAGAGATGTAATATGATCTTTCCAAGATAAGTCCCGAGTAAATGAAACCCCAAGCATGTTCAAGGATGATGCAGGATCAAGCTGAATATTATTAATCATTAGTGCGTATACCTGTGGAAGATTTTGTCGGGTTGATAGGTGTAAGAACTGAGTCTTAGATGCATTAAAAACAACCAGATTAGTTTTACCCCAGTCAGAGATACGAGCCAAGTCAGACATTAGGTGTGCCATAGCCTCATCTCTTGTTTGTTGAAGTAACTGCTGACATGGGCGTTGCGGGAACTGAATGGAATGGTGAAGGGTGGAGTCATCAGCATATGAGTGGATAGGGTTAGATGTACAGCTTAGAAGGTCATTGATGAATAAAAGGAAGAGAGTTGGTGATAGGACAGAGCCCTGAGGAACACCACTGTTGATAGATCTAGGAGAAGAATGATGGCCGTCTACAATAGCGGCTATAGAACGACCAGAAAGGAAGCTAGCGATGAAGGCACAGGTAGAATGACAGAAACAGTAAGGGAGCAGTTTGTAAATTAAAGATTTATGCCAGACTCGATCGAAAGCCTTTGAGATGTCAAGTGCAATGGCAAAGCTTTCGCCAAAGTCCCGAAAGGAGGATGACCAGGAGTCTGAAAGGTAGTTGGAAAACGAAAGATAAAAATGGTGGACTGATAGTAGTGATGGAATAAAATGTGAGCAGACTGAGAGAACACTTTAAGAAACTGTTAAACATAGAGAATGAAAGTAATGTGAGTATAGGTGGCTCGGGAACGAGTGGGAGAAGAAGGGAAGTAAGAAAGGAGAGAGAGATCAGTAAGATGGAATTAGTGGTTGCAATGAAGGAAGTCAAAATGGGGAATGTCCCAGGAATTGATAGAGTGTGTGGTGATATGCTGAAGCATGGGGAAGAGATAGTAGTAGAATGGATATGGAAGATGTGCAGATTGATCTGGGAGGATGGCAGAGTCCTGGAGGATTGGAAATCACGTATAATTATTCCCCCGTACAAAGGAAACATGGAAAATGAAGTGCGTGGTATTCATAGTGACATTTGTCTTCTGAGTGTAATAGGAATAGTACGTGGTATGATACTTATTGACAGAGTTAGGGAAATATCAGAGGAGTTAGTTGGAGAAGAACAGGGAGATTTTAGGAATGAAAGAGGTTGTGTGGTTCCAACCTGGATAGCAAACACCACAAATATATATTAGTTTATTAAACAAAAACACAAACTGTGAATACCCTCTCATTAAGTCACAGTATTTGAGGTCTATAAAAAGAACATAGTCTAGCCAGTACAGAGCAGAATGTTAGAACACAACAAAACACAATCTTTTCTTGATAAAGGCTAGAACGAGCCTGGAAAAGTGTAGGCTGAGAGTTGGGATTGCTTACTGGCTTCCCTGCTTTTTTTTTTTTTTTTTTTTTTTTTGGTTTATTTTTTTAGCCTATCGACCATTGCGGCCAAAGCCCCTGGTCATTAAGGCCGTATATATATATATATATATATATATATATATATATATATATATATATATATATATATATATACACACTTCAATGCATATATACAGACACACTTTCATGCACACGTGTATATATATATATATATATATATATATATATATATATATATATATGTTTTGTGTGTTGGAAACGTTGGAAGAGGGGGAGAAGTGTAGATGAGATGTGGGAGGATGTGAACAAAGTTTTGCATGAGACTGCTGAATGTACGATTGGAAGGAGACATAGATTCAGGAGAAAGAAATGGATATCAGAGGAAACGTGGGATATGATAAAAAAGAGAGGTGAGGCTAAATTGAGGAGTGAGATGCAATGCGTTGATGAACGAGAGATTGAATTAGCAAGAGCTGCGTACTGGAGTTTGAATTCAGAAGTAAGAAGGTTAGCTAGGAGAGATAAAAGAAGATGTGTGGATGAAAAGGTTGCAGAGACTGAAATCTTAATAAACAAAAATGATGGACAGAGTCAAAGAATAGCATATGAATCGATTAGAGAACTGAGTGGTAATGCAGGTAAACGCAAGGAAATACCAGTTAGAGACAGGGAAGGAAATTTATTGACCAAAGATGGAGATATTAAAAATAGATGGAAAGAGCATTTTGAGACAGTTCTTAATAGACCAATACCACCAGAAGAGGATATACCGTCTGCTCAGGAAGATTTAAATATAGAAACAGGAGAGTTGAGGCTTGCAGAAGTGGAGAAAGCAGTAAAACAGTTAAAGAATAATAAGGCACCAGGGGAGGATGGTTTATTTCCGGAAATGTTTAAAGTGTAGGTGGATAGATTAATAATGATCTTGACCAAGTTATTCAATAAGATATGGGTGACGGGGTTACTACCATCAGTTTGGAAGAATGGTGTAATTGTTAAAGTTCCGAAGAAGGGAGACCTGAGTGAATGTGGTAATTGGAGGGGAATCTCTTTGTCACCGATAGCTTTGAAAGTTTTCAGTAGAGTGTTGTTAAATAGGTTGGAGCCGGTGGTTGAGGGTATTCTGAGGGATGTACAGGCTGGTTTTAGAAAGGGACGTGGTTGCAATGATCAGATCTTTATAGTTAGGCATTTGATGCAGCAAGTTAATGAAATGAGAGTACCGTTAAGTCTTTGTTTTGTTGATTTTGAAAAGGCTTTTGATAGTGTTTCGAGAGAGACTATGGGGAAGATCATGAGACATTATGGAATACCAGAGGAGTTTGTGAGGGTCATTATGAACATGCATGAGGACACATTTTGTAAAGTGATGGTTGACGGTTGTCTGAGTGATTCGTTTGAAGTCAAGTCCGGAGTAATTCAAGGTGGTGTTCTATCGCCTTTACTATTTATATTGGTCATTGATTACATTATGAAACGCGTTGGAACAGAAACCGGTGCAGGTATACTTTGGGGAGAGAACAGGAAACTTTTGGATTTAGATTATGCAGATGATATAGTTTTGATTTGTGATGGGCCAGAAGAGATGCAGAGAGTGTTGGACTGTTTGGTGAGTGAAGGTCGCAAGGTGGGTTTGGTTATTAATTGTGGAAAAACTGAAATAATCAATATGAATATGGAAAATGCACAGGAATGTGTAATTGGAGGTATGGTTGTAAAGCAAGTTGATAGGTTTAAATATTTAGGTACTTATTTAGCCAAGGATGTTTCTTTGAACTTTGAATTCGAGGAAAGGTTAAAGAAGGCTAATCAGGCAATGGGAATGCTTAAAAATATTTGGAATAATAACAATTTCTCTGTGCATACAAAAATAAAACTTTATAAGGTAATGGTTAGGAGTATCTTAATTTATGGACACGAGTCTTGGTACAGCACAGTGACTATGGAAAATAAATTCTTGGTGTTTGAAAATAAAGCACTTAGAAGAATATTAGGAGTTAAGTGGTGGGAAAGGATACCAAATAGTAGAATTAGAGAAATAACGGGAGTGCAGCCGATCGATGAATATGTTAGATTCTCACGATGGAAGTGGCTAGGACAAGTGTACAGGAGACAGGGAATAGTACGAGGTACACCAGGGTGGCTGGCACTTGGTAGGAGAGGTAGAGGAAGGCCAAAAGAGACGTGGGTGAGGACAATGAGACGGGAAGCTGGAGATGAGTGTTGGGGAGATCTTGAGGAGTTGGCACAAGATAGGATGTGGTGGTGTGAGTTCATCGAGGCCCTATGCATCCCCGAGGGTGCCACAGGAAATGATTGATTGATTGATATATATATATATATATATATATATATATATATATATATATATATATACACACACACTTCCATGCATATATACAGACACACTTTCATGCACACGTGTATATATATGTATATATATATATATATATATATATATATATATATATATATATATATATATATATATATATAATTTTTATTTTATTTTTTTGTATTTTTATTTTTTAAATTTTTTCTTGGTTTTATATTTTTTTGACCTTATATTATAAAGAAAAACCTAATCTAAACACCCTAAAACTAATCACTTAACAGACAAATCGCTAACCTATACTAAATCTTACAGAGACAAATATCTAAACCTACACTAATGGTAAAAATACCCCGACCAAGAGAACACCATTGGCTGACGACTGTCAGTCGAGGCACAACCTAATATAGGGGACATCAATGTATGAAAGAGAACCAGACGAGTCAGGAACATTTCCATATACGTCAGCTGTCGGCCCTAATTAGAACAACTTAAACAAGGTGGTATAAGGTATTTACATAACATGTACAAAAAGTGAAGGACCTCGCCCAACTGACCACCATCGACTGCAACTGCCCAATATCTGTCTATATTGCACACTTACACTCATCAGCTGGTGACTGTCAGTCGAGGAACGGGGTTTAATGTAGGGAACATCAATATTAGAAATAGATCAGTGGGAAGGAGGAACTATTTCAAATATGTCAACTATCAACCCAAATTAATAGCACAATATATACATAATTACAGTTGATAAAAAACAAAACCATATAGTAAAAAAGTCACATCACTCTGATCAGTCCGATCTCTCGCAAGAAAGCCATCAATTTATCAGTCATAACAATGTCCCCATCACCCAGGATGGTGGAAAGGGTGAAGGGGACGTTTGCTGTACCGCAGTAATTTATGAGTGAAGCGCGTTCACAAATAAATCGCCGACAGTGCAGGATGATATGACTGATAGATAACATTACATCACAGATGTCACAGTGCGGTGGGAATCGTTTTTCCATATATGATTTCATGTTCGCAACATGGTGGCATTAAGCCGTAATTGCGCGAACACTTTTTCTTTAAGGCGACTGGGGCGGTTGGCAGTGTCCCAGTCACCCAGGTACGGCTTACAAGTTGGAATATTTAGTCTGGTCCACTGACCTTGCCACAGAAGATTTATTGATTTCTTACCGAAAGAGAGACCCGACCGTAGATCACGAGGAACGTCCCAAGTCTCCTCGAGCTCTACAGCCAACTTTGCAAGTAAGTCAGCCTGCTCATCGCCGTAGATGCGACAATGGCCAGGCACCCAGATCAGCGTGAATGACTTGTTGCATGAATGCAACTTATTAACTATGTGGCCCTGGATCTCATGAGAGTCCATAGCACAGGATGCAATTGCTTGAAGGGGTGATTTTGAATCTGATAATATGACAAATGAGTCATGCCTAGAATTGAGAGCATAGTCTATGGCTTTGTCAATAGCAAAAAGTCCGGAGGTAAACACAGATGTATGAGTCGGCAACTGATACCTGAGGGCACATTCAGTCGACCATACACTTGCACCCACACATTAACTTGACTTGGAACCATCGGTGTACAATTGATGAGAACCCAAGTGACGCATGATGATGTTATGAAACAAATGGTGGACCTCCGCCTCCGGCGCCTTGGTCTTTGGTGCTGGGAGCCATGACATGTCAACGGTAAAGCCAGGTGGCTCCCAAGGCGCTATATTTTTTAACACCAACTTGTCACAGTCACTGAGGTCCACACCAAGCTCCTGAGTCAGTAAGTGGAGGCGAATGGTAAGTGGCCGACGCACCCCCCGCAGAAGGTGGTGGTATTGACGCAGGGGGGTACAGGCCACATTGCCAATATTACTTTTCCCAAATGTTCTAAGTCCATAGGAACAAGCCAGGTGGTCATGGCGAATATGGAGGGGAGGCACATTCGCCTCCACTTTCATACGAGCTACACGGGTACTCTGGACGGCTCCAAGACACATTCACAAACATTTATTCTGCAACACATCCAATCCTTTCAATGTGGCATCGGATGCCAAGCCATACACCCATGCGCCATAATCTAGCTTCGATCGAATAAGGAACTTATACACCATTAATAAAGATTTTCTGTCGGCACCCCATGTAGTACCCGCTAGGTACTTGAGGACATTTACTGATTTATTACAACGAGCAAGCAAATTATTAATATGAATTTTGAAGTTCAAACGACGATCAAAATGTATTCCCAAAAACTTTACAGAATTTTGAAAAGGTACTGTCTGATTATCCAAAGTTAAGCACATATTAGGTATGTTACGATTAGTGAAGACAACAGTACAGCGGCACACTTAGGGACGGAAAACTTAAATCCCCACTGCAAGGAACATTGGTGGACGGAATCAAGGGCTGCTGGAATCCGCCCAGCCGAAAATTGTGCATTATGGGAAGAGTGCCATATTGCACAATCGTCAGCATAGAGCGAGTATTTAAGATTCCTCGGGATGGGAGCTGATGACAGAATATCATTGATCATAATACTAAATAAGGTGGGTCTAAGAACACTTCCCTGCAGCACCCTGTTTTCCTGGATAAATATATCCGATGTTACGTTACGGGGCAATTTGACAGAGAAAGTTCTGTCTCTTAAGAAATTTGAAATAAAAATAGGCAAATTACCTCTTAAACCATAAGCATAGAGCTTCATTAGTATACCGTGTCACCATGTCATGTCATAGGCTTTATGGATGTCCAAGAACACCCCTATCATGAGTTCTTTATTGGCAAATGCCTCTCCAATACAATGCTCCAAATTCATTAAATGATCTAGTGAACTTCTGTATTTATGGAAACCACATTGTTGATCATTTAACAAATTCTTCGACTCTAAAATAAAAAGAAGCCTATTATTAACCATGCGTTCCATGACCTTACATAGACAAGAAGTCAACACAATAGGACGAAATGAAGTGGGATTCATAAGACGACCAGCCTCTTTGGGTATTGGTATGACGTACGCAAAGTGCCATGAGTTTGGGAACGTTCGAGACGCCCAAATCTCATTGTACAATGCTAACATCTTAATCAGGTTGTCCTGATTAAGATGCTGGATCATACCCTACGTGATGGTGTCTGGTCCAGGGCTGGTGTCTTTACAGGATTTAAGGGCAAGGAGCAGTTCATCTAGCATAAACTCTTGGTTGTATGGGAAGTCTATTAAATGTAGCTCAGCCGTGCGTTTAAGATGTTGGAAATGCTGGCCATAATTGGCTGAGCTACTTACATGGGAAAAACTCCTGGCGAGGATGTTAGCAACGTCCACGGGCTCGTCACAGATGGTGTTGTTCACTTGCAGGGTAGTCATAGGGATGTATGGGCCTTTATTATTTAATATTCTTTTAGTGGACCAGACTTTACTTAATGGTGTTGTACGAGTCACCGTGGACACAAAGTACCACCAGGAGTCACGTTTGGCCCTTCTTATTATTCTCCTTGCCTCAGCCCGTGCCTGTTTGTATGCAATAAAATTTTCCCCTCCAGAGTAGAATTTAGAATCACTTCCATTTGTGGGTGTGATTTGTGTGTGTATATGGCAACTCCGTGACCTTCATATCTTCTATACGAGTGGTAGTGTCTGAACTGCGGAGGATCAGAATGATCCTCCAGGCACATCTCCTGTAAACAAACAACGTCTGGCCTGTGTAAGGAAAGCATGATTGCTATATTTTGTAACTTATTTCCAACACCTCTACAATTCCACTGTAATACAGTGAAAGCGACGGTTTAAGATTTACGAGGGTAGCCAGTGCTCTTAGTTTTTATATGCTGCCCACCAACAGGCGAGTGGCTACCGGGGGACCTTTCCCGGTGCTTGCTCATGGAGACCTCCATATTTTCGTTTATAACAAGGCTCCCAGACTACACTGAAGAAGAGCTATTCTTTCTCTCCCTCGCTGGACCAGGAGTGGGAAGGACATGAGGACGTCCAGGCTTGGTGAGGGTGGTCAAATTAATTTCATGACTTGTCAGACTTCTGTTTTTGCTGCACTGACTGCGAAGGAGTAGCGGCAGCTTGAGAGTACGAGGTAGCAACAGGGATGTCCGTAAGAGAGTTGAGGCGTACAGGAGGCTTAGACTGAGAGGTAGGGAGTGAGGCATGAGGAGCGAATGCGAGGTCAGTCTGCGTTTCCACGGTGCACATCACGGGACGGGACACAACCGCCGATGCATAGATATGAGGCTTGGGAGTTGCATGCAACTCCTTCACCTTCTTCCTTGCATTGTAAAAGGAAATGCCCTCAGTCGCTTTCACTGTGCAGACTTCCTTCTCCTCCTTCCACTTGGGACAAACTCTAGAGGAAGTGGAGTGAGTGCCCTGGCAGTGAAAGCAACATTCAGTCTCTGATGTACAGTTGTCAGCAGAGTGGCCTACAGCCACACATTTGCTACACACCACGTTCGAAGCTCCATGATGTCCATAAATGACATTTTGCACAACAAAGGGGGTTCGGGATGTATGGTCTGACATTGAAAATTTCGTATCCAACTTTCACATTAGCTGAAAGAGATACTTTTCCAAAAGCCAAGACAACGGTTGCAGTCTTCGTCCTCCTGCCTTCCAAAAATCTTGTAATGAATCTGGCCTCTGTTACATCATGCTGAGCAAGTTCCTGTACGATTTCTTCCTCCTCCATAAGCACAAAATCCCTGAAGGTGATAACACCCTTGCAGGAATTCATGGCGTGCGGGATCGTCGTCTGGACATCGTAACAGTGGAACTTCCTCAGTTTCAGTAAATCCTTGACCTGGGCAGAATTTATTGTCTTTACTAAGAGATCTCCACTGGCAAGTTTTTTCACATGTTTCACCTCACCTGCACACCCATCAATCACCTTGTTGATGATGAAGGGATTGAGGCTGGACAGGGGAGTAGAACTCAACTGCATGAATGAGGATGAATGAGGAGTTATGTACACTTATGTCTAGAGGTGTACGCATCTGGGGCCGTTCTGTCTCGGGGCAGTCTGTCCGTGCAGCGGTTGGGGGTCGGTCAGGACTACCTCCCCCCCCCCCCTGAAGGGGGGGAGGCAGTAGGGGCGTCCGCCATAGATACCATTTCCCCCTCGCGGGGGAAGTGGGAAGAAAGAGAAAAGCGAGCAAGGGACAAAGTACCTAGGGAAGACATACCTAGTCTGAGATTACCCTCTCAAACCACTCTCGGGAGGATGCGCCTGTGTGTAACTCACATCCCAGAGTGATTAGTTGGGGGTACACTTCAGAGGTGAGTAAGCAAAGACGATCTCAGTAAGTAGATGTAGGCACCTACTATATCTCTAATAGGCCTGGGAGGAAAATGAGATCTAGCTGACCTAACTATATTAAGTCTATTTACAAAACTATTGCCGGTGAGGCAGCCCTTGAACGCTAGAGGAGAGAACAACGAATACACATCTGCATTCTCCACGACCATCCATCAAAGTTCACTTCCCTGCTTTTTTTTTTTTTTTTTTTTTTTTTCCGGCCTATCAACCATTGGGGCCGAAGCCCCTGGTTATTAAGGCCGTGTATATATATATATATATATATATATATATATATATGTATGTATATATATATATATATATATATATATATGTATATACATTAAAACATATAGAAATATATATACAAACACATATATACATACATACACACACACACACTCACACACACTTCCATGCATACATACAGACACACTTTCATGCAAACGTACATACAGTATATATAAAATAATTTTAATCTTATTTATTTTTTTTGTATTTTTATTTATTTAATTTTTTCTTGGTTTTATATTTTTTATACCTTCTAAAGAAAAACTAATCTACAGACCCTAAAACTAATCACCTAACAGACAAATCGCTAACCTATACTAAATCCTACAGAGAGAAATAGCTAGACCTACACTAATGGTAAAAATACCTCGACTAACAGAACATCATCGACTGCAGATATGTAATGCCTTTCTACATTACATACCTGCACTCATCACCTGGTGACTGTCAGTCGAGGCACAACCTAATATAGGAGACATCAATATATGAAAGGGAACCAGACGAGTCAGGAACATTTCCATATACGTCAGCTGTCGTCCCTAATTAGAATAACTTAAGCAAGATAATATAATGTATTTACGTAATTTGTACAATAAGTGAAGAACCTCGCCCAGCAGACCACCATCGACTGCAAGTGCCCAATACCTTCCTATATTGCACACTTGCACTCATCAGCTGGTGACTGTCAGGCGAGGAACTTGGCTTAATGTAGGGGACATCTATATTAGAAATAGATCGGTGGGAGGAGGAACTATTTAAAATATGTCAACTGTCAACCCTAATTAATATTACAATATATACATATTTACTATTCATAAAAACCATAACCACGCAGTAAAAAAGTCACATCACTCTGATCAGTCTGGTCTCTCTCAAGAAAGCCATCAATTTATCAGTCATAACAATGTCCCCATCACCCAGGATGGTGGAAAGGGTGAAGGGGACGTCTACTGCGCCGCAGTAATTTATAAGTGAAGCACGTTCACGAATAAATCGCCGACAGCGCAGGATGATATGACTAATAGATAACACCGCATTACAAATGTCACAGTGCGGTGGGAAGCGTCTTTCCATATATGGTTTTATGTGGGTTACAATGGTGGCATTCAGCCGTAGCCGTGCCAACACTTTTTCTTCTAGGCGACTGGAACGGTTGGCAGTGTCCCAGTCGCCCAGGTACGGCTTACAAGTTGGAATATTTGGTCTGGTCCACTGACCTTGCCACAGAAGATTTATTGATTTCTTTCCGAGAGATAGACTCGACCATAGATCACGAGGAACGTCCCAAGTCTCCTCGAGCTCCACAGCCGACTTTGCAAGTAAGTCAGCCTGCTCATTGCCGTAGATACGACAATGACCAGGCACCCAGATCAGCGTGAATGACTTGTTGCATGAATGCAACTTATTAACGATGCGGCCCTGGATCACATGAGAGTCCGTAGTGCAAGATGCAATTGCCTGAAGGGCTGATTTTGAATCTGAAAATATGATAAATGAGTCATGCCTAGAATTGAGAGCATAGTCTATGGCTTTGTCAATAGCAAAAAGTTCTGAAGTAAACACAGATGTATGAGTCGGCAACCGATACCTGAGGGCACATTCAGTCGACCACACACTTGCACCCACACATTCACTCGACTTGGAGCCGTCGGTGTACAATTGATGGGACCCCAAGTGACGAACAATGATGTTACGAAACAAGTGGTGGACCTCCGCCTCCGGCGCCTTGGTCTTTGGTGCTGGGAGCCATGTGACATCGACTGTAAAGCCGGGTGGCTCCCAAGGCGCTATATTTTTAAGCACCAACTTGTCACAGTCACTGGGGTCCACATCAAGCTCCTCAGTCTGTAAGTGGAGGCGAGCGGCAAGTGGCCGACGCACCCCCCGCAGAAGGTGGTGGTATTGACGCAGGGGGGTACAGGCCACATTGCCGATATTACTTTTCCTTAACGTCCTTATGCCATAGGACAAGGCCAGGTGGTCACGGCGAATACGGAGGGGAGGCACATTCGCCTCCACTTCCATACGAGTCACACGGGTACACCGGACGGCTTCAAGACACATTCGCAAACATTTATTCTGTAACACATCCAATCCTTTCAGAGTGGCATCGGATGCCGAGCCATACATCTGTGCGCCATAGTCTAGCTTCGATCGAATAAGGGACTTATACACCATTAATAAAGATTTTCTGTTGGCACCCCAGGTAGTACCCGCTAGGTACTTGAGGACATTTAACGGTTTATCACAACGAGCAAGCAAAGTATTAACGTGAAGTTTAAAATTCATTCTACAATCAAAATGTATTCCTAAGAATTTTACAGAATTTTGAAAAGGTACCACCTGATTATCCAAAGTTAAGCACAAAATAGGTACGTTACGATTAGTGAAAACTATAGCGGCACACTTACGTACGGAAAACTTAAATCCCCACTGCAAGGCCCATTGGTGGACGGAGTCAAGGGCTGCTTGAATCCGCCCAGCCGAAAATTGTGCATTACGGGAAGAGTGCCATATTGCACAATCGTCAGCGTAAAGCGAGTATTTAAGATTCCTCGGGATGGGAGCTGATGACAGAATATCATTGATCATAATACTAAATAAAGTAGGACTAAGCACACTTCCCTGTGGCACCCCGTTTTCCTGGATAAATATATCCGATGTTACGTTACGGGGCAATTTGACAGAGAAAGTTCTGTCCCTTAAGAAATTTGAAATAAAAACAGGTAAATTTCCTCTTAAACCATAAGCATAGAGCTTCATTAGTATACCGTGTCGCCAGGTCATGTCATAGGCTTTATTGATGTCCAAGAACACCCCTATCATGAATTCTTTATTGGCAAATGCCTCTGCAATACAATGCTCCAAAATCATTAAATGATCTAGTGAACTTCTGTATTTACGGAAGCCACATTGTTGATCATTTAACAAATTCTTCGACTCTAAAACAAAAAGAAGCCTATTGTTAACCATACGTTCCATGACCTTACATAGACAAGAAGTCAACACAATAGGACGAAATGAAGTGGGATTCATAAGACGACCAGCCTCTTTGGGTATCGGTATGACGTGCGCAAAGTGCCATGAGTTTGGGAACGTTCGAGACGCCCAAATCTCATTGTACAATGCTAACATCTTAATCAGGTTGTCCTGATTAAGATGCTGGATCATACCGTACGTGATGGTGTCTGGTCCAGGGCTGGTGTCTTTATAGGATTTAAGGGCAAGGAGCAGTTTATCTAGCGTAAACTCTTGGTTGTACGGGGAGTCTACGTCTTCTGTGGCAAAGTCTAATATCTGTAGCTCAGCCGTGCGTTTATGATGTTGGAAAAGCGGGTCATAATTGGCTGAGCTACTTACATGAGAAAAACTCCTGGCGAGGATGTTAGCAACGTCCACGGGCTCGTCATAGGTGGTGTTATTCACCTGCAAGGTTGTGACAGGGAAGTATGGGCGTTTATTATTTAATAATCTTATAGTGGACCAGACTTTATGTAATGGTGTTGTACGAGTCACCGTGGACACAAAGGACCGCCAGGAGTCACGTTTAGCCCTTCTTATTATTCTCCTTGCCTCGGCCCGTGCCTGTTTGTATGCAATAAAATTTTCCTCAGTGGGCTGACTATCAAAAATCCTGTATCTCCTATTGCGTTTTCTTAAAGCTTGTCGGCAATCCGGCGTCCACCAATGTGCTCTATGCTTCGCATGAACTGTAGAAGTCTTGGGAATAGCAGCCTCAGCTGCGTGTAATATGGAAGTAGTTATATTTTCGACCTTAACATCTATGGTCTCCCCAGATATATCTAAATTGGCGATCCTTGAGAAGGATCCCCAATCTGCTTTCTTATAGTTAAATTTTGGAGGTGGAGGGTCCGAAATGATGTCGCGTGTATAAGAAAGACAGATGGGTAAATGATCACTTCCCAAGGAGTCGTCGTAGGGGTCCCATGAGAGATCTTGATGTATACCAGGGGAGGCCAAAGCTAAGTCAATGGCCGAAAAGTTACCAGTACGATCATCTACACGAGTCGCTCTACCATCGTTCAGAAGACAGAGGTTGGACTGTAGTATTAGGTCGGCTACTTGCTCCCCACGACCATCAATCCTCAAGCTACCCCATTGATAGTGATGGGCGTTAAAATCGCCCAACACTAACTTATTTCCAGGCAGATGTTCCACTAGTGAATTTAAAGCATCACTATCAATGGGGCCATGTGGAGGACAGTACAGAGAGCAAATAGACAGATACGTGTTATTAAATTTTACTCTGCACGCGACAGCTTCCAAAGTAGAATTTAGAATCACTTCCGTTTGTGGGTGTGATTTGTGTGTGTAAATGGCAACTCCGTGACCTTCATATCTTCTATACGAGTGGTAGTGTTTGAACTGTGGAGGATCAGGACGATCCTCCAGGTGCGTCTCCTGTAAACAGACAACGTCTGGCCTGTGTATAGAAAACAAGATTGCTATATTTTGTAACTTATTCCCAATACCTCTACAATTCCACTGTAATACAGTGAAAGCGACGGTTTAAGATTTTCGTTGGGGGCCAGTGTGCTTTGTCTTTTTTTGTCGCCCGCCGGCAGGCGAGCGACTACCGGGGGACCTATCCCGGTGCTTGTTAATGGAAACCTCCATATTGTCATCAATAACTAGGTTCCCAGCCTCCCCCGAGGAAGAGCTAACCTTTCTCTCCCTCGCTGGAGTAGGAACCGGAAGGACATGAGGACGTGACTGTTTCGTGAGGGTGGTCATGTTACTTTTACTAGACTTGTCAGGCTTCGTTTTAGGCCGTACTGATGGAGAGGCAGCAGCAGCCTGAGAGTAAGTTGATGCCTTAGGGATGTCAGTGAGAGAGTTGGAACGGACAGGAGGTCGAGATGGAGATGTACTGTGAGTGGCAGGAGGGAGAAAGACAGGGTCAGTCTGGGTCTCTACAGAGCACATCACAGGACGGGACATTACCGCCGAAGCATAGGACCTATTCGGCGTGGGAGTTGCATGCAACTCCTTCACCTTTTTCCTAGCTTCGTAATAGGAAATGCCCTCAGTTGCCTTCACTGTGCAGACTTCCTTCTCCTCCTTCCACTTGGGACAATCCCTAGAGGAAGTGGAGTGAGCGCCCTTGCAGTGAAAGCAACAGACCGTCTCAGATGTACAATGTTCCGCATCATGACCCTGGCTTGCACACTTGCCACACACTGGCTGGGAAGCCCGACAAGTCTTCGAACCATGCCCATACAACTGGCATTTTAAGCAACGGAAAGGGTTAGGGATGTATGGTCGAACGTGAATGATTTCATAACCAACTTTGACTTGACTAGGAAGAGAAATTTTGGCAAATGTCAAGATAATAGTTGCTGTCTTCGTCCTTATGCCTTCCGAATAACGAGTTATGAATTTAGCTTCAATTACATCTTGCTGCGCCAATTCTTGTACGATTTCGTCCTAGCTCATCACCATGAGATCCCTGCAAGTGACAACACCCTTGCAAGAATTCATGGAGACTAGGATTTTGGCTTCGACATCGTAACAGTGGCATTTACGCAGTTTCAGCAAATCTCTCACTTGTGACGAGTTAACAGTTTTTACCAGGAGATCTCCGTTAGCAAGTTTTTTCACTTGTTCGACTTCTCCTGCACAGTGGTCAATCATCTTCTTGATAAGGAAGGGATTGAGACTGGACAGGGGAATCGAACCTAGAGCATGGATAATGACGAACGTGGCATTGTCAACAGGAACGTCAAATGGGGCACGAGTTTGGCGTCCGTCAGTCTGGGGGTGGTCAGTCCGGTCGTTACATTCGTCAGGACCACCTCCCCCCCTGAAGGGGGGGGAGGCAGCAGGGGCGTCCGTCATAGCAACCACTTCCCCCGTGAGGGGGAAGTGGGAAGAAGGAGAAAAACAAGCAAGGGACAAGGTACCTGGGAAAGACACACCTAGCCTGAGATTACCCTCTCAAACCACTCTCGGGAGGACGCGCCCGTGTATAACTCACACCCCAGAGCGATCAGTGGGGGGTACACTCCAGAGGTGAGTAAGCAAAGGCAATCTCAGGAAACAGATATAGACACTTACTATATCTCTAAAGGGCTGGGAGGAAAATTAGTACTAGCTAACCTAACTCTTAATCGCTTTATTTACAAAACTAATGCCGGTGGGGCAGCCCTGAAAGCCAGAGGAGAGCCAGGAAAACACGTCCGAACTCCCCACGACCATCCATCAAAGTCACTTCCCTGCATCGCTTGTCGCCCTTTTATACACAAGATCCGAAGCATCAACGATTCTCATACCCACATAACCTCATTGCTCAGTGAATCGATACACAAGTTTTTCCTGCCAAGTATGAAACAACTTGAACAAGTACACACACATGACCGTTGGTAGCATTCGAGTGTATGGTGGGAATACTGGTTGGTCAGGATCACCACACTACTCCCTCCCTCCCTCAGGACATCATAAAGGTGAGTGGTTAGATGGAACTCTCCCGCCTCGGGTGAGACGCTCCCTCAGCGATTACTGACGAAGTGTACCTCTCAGGGGGACGGGAGATCCTTCAACTCCTCATCACAATAGCAGGAGCTGGTTGAGCCTTAGCAGTGTGGGTCCATGGTGTTGCAACATGATCCAAGAACAAATGTTTATGATTAGTGAAAGATAATTGAATTGATGCAGGATCGACTGTAGGTGGTAGGGAAATCCTAATTTGCCTAGGGGTTTGAGAAGTGGGTGGGGCAGTTGGGGAAGAAATAGGTATTGGAAAAAGTGCAGGTTCTAACCTGTCCACAGAAACAGTTTGTTGACTGTTACACACTAGATACTGAAATGCTTATTGGATCTATTAACACTTTCATAAAGGCCATCATAAGGACCTTGAAGTGGATGTCGATAAGCACCATAGCACAGCTACACATACTTGTAATCGACCAAAGAAGAAGGAACATGACATGACTGTTGTAGTACTTGATGGGAAGATACTGGTTGCTGTCTAGCGATGGCTTCCTGGAGAACAGTGAGAAACTCATGCTTACAAAGGTTTTCAGGGAGGGTTGAGGTGGTGAATTCTTCAGGGAACTGAATTGACTAACCATAAACAAGCTCTGCCGGACTGGAGTGTAGGTCTTCTTTAACTGCAACCCTGAGGCTCAGAAGAACAAGTGGCAACTCATCAGCCCATCGATACTGCTGCGGTTGTGCCTTAAGAGCGTCCTTCAGATGTTGAAGAAACCGCTCAACCATACCATTTGCCTGGGGATGATAAGACGTTGTACGGTGTTTCGCTGCTCCTAGGAAAATGAGGAGTTGGTGCCATAGGTCAGACTCAAACTGTGGACCACGATCTGTAATGACAGTGTTAGGAGCACTGAATCGAGCAACTGAAGCTATAATAACAGCCCATGCAGTTGAATCCGCTGACATATCCTGCATAGGTACTGCCTTGGCCCATCTGGTAAATCTATCAGCACAAGTGAGTAAATAGGTGTATTCTTGTGAAGGTGGCCAAGAGCCTACAACGTCAACATGTACAGTGTTAAATCTACAGGAAGGGAGGGACAATGACTCTAGTGCAACTTTGGTATGATGGAAAACTTTGGAAGATTGACAGGAAGTGCTGTGGCGTGTCCTTGCACGGGTATCCATTTTAACCCCTGGCCAAACTAAGCGTTGGGTAAGAAGATGCTGCGAAGCTTTAATAGCATGATGACTTATGAAAATACAAAAACACCTTGTGACGATGGGAGCTGGAATGAATGGACGAAGTTTGTCACAAAAACATCACACCAAAGCTTACAGTCTGAGCCAGGTATATCAAACTGCTGCAAGCAAAGTCCAGATGATGATGTTATATAGGCTGCCAACTCTTCATCATTCACTCAAGCGAGGGCAAACTGATTGTTAAGAGCTGGTGGAAGCTGCTCAGTCATGGAGATGGAACGGGGCAAGGCACCAGCTACCTCATTCTCATAACGCTTCAGCTGAGGAATGTCTATTGTAAACTCAGAGATGTAGGAGAGTTGACGTTGCACTCGTGAAGAATAAGAATCTGACTTGTGACAGAACAGATGAGAGATTTATGATCAGTTAAAATATAGAAGGAACGCCCCTTTAGCCAGTGTCTAAAGTGGCGAACAGCTAAAAATATAGCCAATAATTCTCTGCCAAATATATATATATATATATATATATATATATATATATATATATATATATATATATATATATATATATATATATATATATATATATATATATAAAGAGCCGCATAAGCTGGATGTATCATGATATCATTCTCTCACAGGTGGGCTAACAGTTGTCTACGATGAGTTCGGTGTTCCTCGTGACTGCATGATGTAACCAGTATATCATCTGTGTACACCATTACAGAATCAAAGTCCTTTAGAACGTGATCCATAAAACGCTAAAATGACTGTGCGGCATTTGGAAGTCAAAAGTATATTGAACGGTACTGAAACAATCCAAAAGGGTGACCATTCCCAACCGTCTAACTATCGTCCAATTGCTTTAATATCCTGTACTTCAGAAGTTTTCAAGTCAGTTCTTAATAGAACAATATTAAAGCATCTTCCCTATCACAACCTTCTTTCTGACCATTAGTATGGGTTCCGTCAGGGACACTCTGTGGTATCTTGACCATATAATATGTAAATCTTGAGATTTGGTTTTAGTTAGCATGTAGTCGAAGATAGGAGAAGTTAAAGATGGACACTGGGTCTTGATTGTAATTTATTATCTTCAAGGAAAAGTTTAAGTTGAGCAGTGTATGTATTACATAGGAATGTAATTTCCTAGCCAAGTTTTCGCTGGACCCCTCTTCTCTCTTCCTCTTTCCACAACCTCTCGGTTCTATGGCTAGCCCCTTTCTGCCTCTCTAATCCCTTCCTTCTCCTACAGGAGAGCTAGTGTCACGTGTACTATACATGTGGGATTGTTCTAGAATCTTGTGTGTGTCTGTCTGTATGTAGCATTTCCGGTGACATAGTCCACGTGAGACATTCCTTACAGAAATGCGGACACATTTCCTTTCTCACTGAAATCGCAAACATTTTTTTGGTTAACTCTTGCTGACATATTTCATATTCCCACACCTTGACTGGTGTTCCTATCTATTACACTATCTCATATGAATTGTATTATCATAATGTAGATTCCTACATCTGCCTATCATGCTATGAGTTGTATTATTATAATATGGAGCTGGCGATCCTCTGTCAGCATTCATCACAGACATGCTCTAATCAATTAATACATAATATTGATTATAATACTGAATAGAAATAATACTCATGATAATAGTGTAATGACCTAATAATATTCTAAAAACATATTACATTGTAAACATATTGTATACATAATGGAGCAAATGCACCATAGTTAAATTGAGTATGGAATATTGTTTAACATATTGTAAAATGTGTATGTATAACAGTCACATATATGCAAAAAATAGTTCAAAGTTAAGATTATAGTAAGAGTTACTAATAAATTTGTATTTTATATAGATATAATGATAATATTCTTTCAATTGTTGTCCCCCCCTTTTTTTTAAATAAAATTAACAATATTTACAATATATTTACACTTCATTCAGAGGGTCTCACTTGAAAATTTACTCTTCCTCCAGTGAATACTGACTCCAAGTTTGCAATTCTTGCATGCATTCTGTGCACTGTGAACAACACTACTGCAAATACAAAAGAGAAGATTATAAAGACAGTAGGTGCTGGGCTATACACATACTATGGGTTGAACATAATCAAATTCAAATCTTCCCAAGGCTTCATTGTATCATTGATTAGTTGCATAGTTTCAAACTTAGGTGAAGTCAACTTAATATTCGTGCTCATGTTAAAGTCCATATTAGGTAGAGGGGGGAAAATATTTGCATGCATGACTGAGGATGGCGTAGTGATTGATTGTGGGTAAAGTTGACATGGATGGTTTAAGTACCGCACAGTAGTCTGGTGCTATGTATAATCCTGATGCTGAAGTATGAGATGGTGGTATATCTGGACAGATTATGTAAACTGATGTGTTATGAGTGAAGTAAAAAAACATGAGTGTCCGATGCACTGATGGTGTATAAGCTTATCTGGAGCAAAAGTGAAGCTGCAGTCGTGATGAATGTTCTGATTTCTTATGATAGTCATTTTACAAGGGACTGTTTCAGTAGGTCGAAACGTGAAGATGTATGCAGGACAAAGGTGAACAGCATGTAAGGATGTAGGGCACTTTCGTTCAATCGTTGATTCACTGGCGAAAATGACAGTGTTCCATCTCTTGGAGACAATGATGAGTTCGGTGTCTGTGTCGATGTTGATGATGACCAAAGTGTCATTATTCTTTGAAGGGAAGGGGTACATTTGATACACCGTGAACAGGTCCTCAGTTATGAATGGTGTTTGAACTACTACTGATGTTGGTGTTAATGTTGCTTCTAAATACGGATAATATAACATGAAATCTTTACCCTGGAACAAAGGCTTCAAACCATGTTTATGTATGCCTTGACTAATTATCTGACGTAGCTCATGAACTGGACCAATTTCCTCAAACCAAAAATCGTACGTATTATACCGGTATATATTTTTAATGGAAAATATGTTTAATTTCAATATACTTATGGTCTTTTAGCTTAAATATGCATCATATAATAAATAAATGCAGTGTTTTTATGCCAAAATATCACCTGACTACGGAACGCGCTGTTTGTCGTGACGTCAGAATAGCTGCTTGCCACAGAGCCACGGCCCAGCTGATCGACAGCTGATTGTGTTTACTTGTGTACTGTATCCCTATAAACATGTCCCAGGCAAGCAGACGTTATTATTATTGCTTTGTGCCAATGTGCAAAAGCACCACGAAGGCAACACCAAGTAAACGTTTTACAAGTGCGCCAAAAGATAAGAAAATAAGGAGGCAGTGGTGGGTGTCTGCTTGTCGTGACTTCCCCATGCTGGAATACGACTGTTACTTCTGTGAAGACCATTTTAATGTAAGTACTCTAATGTATTATATTATTATATTATATACTTCCCCAAAATTACCATGAAATGGTGTTGTGCTAGGACTGTAATTGCTTGTTGGCGTGTTGTGCTGTGACAGGTTGTGGTAGTGTTGCTCAGAGTAGCTTGGTTATTCTCTTATTTTGTTTTGACAGTTTCAAGTACTGAAGTATATAAAGCCTGTGATTTAACAGTCTCATACCTGAAACACTGAGTTTACTGAAGAATGAGATTTTTTTTTTTTTAATCAAAGTATCTGAGTATCTTAATAAAGTGCACCACCATTCTCAGTGTTCAATAAATCCTTAAAATGTTCCCGCCATCTATTCACTATCTCTCCTTTCTCTACCAACATTCTGCCCTTCTTATCTTTCACTCCCCTGCTGCTTCCTTTATCACCCTGCCTTATTTTCCTTACTTCCTTCCAGAACAGTTTCTTGCATTCCCTCCAGTTCTTACTCAGATTTCTGCCAAACTCTTCATCCACTCTCCTCTTGCTTTCCCTTACTAACCTTTTCACTTCTCTCTTCCTTTCTGCATATAACTCTCTCTTCTGCCTCTCAACGTCTCCCATTCCCCTACTTCTCATCCAGTCTCTATAAGCTACCTTGTTTTGTTCCACAGCTTGCTTCCCTTCATCATTCCACCATGCTGTCCCTTGCACTCCTTTGCGTCATCTCCTCATTCCACACACTGATTCACATGCTGCACATATTTCTTCCTTAAATATCTTGCATACTCCATCCACCTATTCCGTCCGTTGTAACTTACAGTATACCTGCCCAATCGTTCTTCCACTATTCTCTTGTACTTTACCTATTTCTCTTCCTCTCGCAACCTCTCAACTCTCATCACAGGAACTGTTTCCTCCTGTCTTCCCCTATACCTATTCATCCATCTCCTTTGCAACCTTATTTTGGCCACTACCATATCCTGGTTAGACAGTCCAAACATGATAAAGTTGCTGTACCAAATTAAGAGACTGATAAAGTTGTCAAAATTTTACATCCGGAGCCTGAAAATCTGTTGATTTCCTGTATTATACAGTTCCAACAGCTACCAACTTGAGTAACACACCTTTTCAACTTAACATGTTTCATAGCTGGATAACAGAGTCCTTGATAATACTGAATTATCACCAGTATGCCTACTTTTGGTAGACTGCCATCACATAACCAGGAAGGAGGCTCACCTTCCGACTCCGAAAAAATGAGAGAACATTATCTGCTACTGTTACTACTAGTAGTGATTTAATACACTCTGAAATGTATGGCACAAATATCCAAACAAGGCCTCAGGCTACTGTTATATATGTTTTGGCAAGTTTTGGGAAGTAACCAGCCATTTTTGTATAGAAATTATTTTTCTCATATTTTGTAGGTTGTGCTTAATCTTACTTATAAAACTAACCTACTAAACCTAACCTTACCTAACCTATTCATACCCAGTATGTACAAGAAAATAAGTTACATAATATTGGTGGCTTCTTCCCAGAAATACCTGTTTTCCTTTCATTATAATACACAACATAAAACAGATGAAGGACTATAGATGTGGCAGTGTGGTGGGTAGGGACGTACTGGTGGGAGGCAGGTGTGAGGGCGGGCAGTGAGTGATTTATGTTCCTGTGGTGAAAGGAAACCGCATCTTTTCAGCTATTTCCATATTAAAGTCTCATTTTGTCTTTATCTGCTTATCTATCAGCATTAATGCTGGTTGCTATTAGCTTGCCAATAGGCATGAATATACAATAAACACTTACCACATCATTTGAGGACGGATCGGTGGCCATCTCATGGTACAGTAGTGTTGACACGGATCGGCTGTGTCGTCTGCAGTACCAGCCACCTCGGTAGTGACGTCACAACATGGTGCCAGCTTTTTTTGTGCGCAGGATTTTTTCCGATTTTAAATTGTCTATATCATAAAAAACACCGTTCACATTGAAAAATTACCTTCACTACTTTGTTATATGAGGCTCTAAGATTTGATTTTATTCAGTGCCTCAAGTAGAGGAAACTGGTCTATTGTAATCCTACCATTACCAGTATTTGCAATTCCTTGCATAAGTTCCCTGTAACGAAATCTAGTGTTTCCTAGCTGGAGTATAATTGTGTCAATATGTTCCGTGATGATGGAGAAGTGTTGGAAATGTGTTATGTTCCCTTCCATGGTATTTATTTTGTCTACACTCTGGTGCGTTATACTTTCTGCCTTTTTTAGATTTTCCACGATTGTCTTCATTGCTGAGTTTTGTCCGGCGACGAACTTGTTTTGGTATGTTTGTACCTGAGCTATTTTATTAAATTTGTTGTTTATTTCTTGAAGGTCTTCCTCTGTAGTCAATCCAAAGATGTTCCCAAGAATTGCACCACCCAGGTCGAACAAACCGCGCTTTTGGCGAGTTTGTGTGACGTTGTTTGTGTCACTCAATATCTCTGTTCCATGAGATGGGAGATCTTAGACCATGATGAGCATAACTGACAACCTGTTCTATCTTCCATTTCGCTAACTTCACTATTTCAGTCACTTCCTTTGTGTTATGTGTTTGTGAAACATAGCCTCCCATCATGAAGTCCAGGGCTCTCATTGGTTTGGCAATGTTCTTCAAATAAGTAGGTAATTCGTATGAATAGTCTAAGCTTATTTCAGTACTCATCACATCTTTCACAACTGACGTCGTGGCCTTGCCGTACTATATGTTGAGGGTCTAAGTGAGCATATCCTCTTGTTATGTACAGGGGAATCCATGGTATAAGTCGCTTCATCGTTACCTACCGAAAAAAAAAAAAATCTTAATTTCATAATCCAGTCATGCTGTGGTCGATGATAGTGATGATATGCGTTATGGGTGGCTCATGGAGAACAGCAACTTGCTTGTTGTTTCACTTATAGAAGGAGTTTAACTCGATTTCTAGATCGTGTAAATACTGTACAGTAGCCTTTATAGGAACAGTTGCACCTATGATTGTTGGTTTGGTAAGCAATAATTTCTGTAATTATTGTTGTCTTCTTGATTGGTTTCATGAGTAATTTTCTGTTTTTCGATGGTGTCCGAGGTTGTATAATTGCTGGCTAATTCCCTTGGTACTCGTTTTAAGTGATCAACATGAATTTGTTTTTCTTCGCCACTTGACAGTGACCTAATTACAATTTTGTTTCCTGTCTAATTCATTACTTTGTATAGGCCATCATGTTTCGGGTATGATGCATCGTCTCTCGTATGAATGATACCATAGACAATGTTTCCCAAGCTGATAGGCGATTCTTTCGCCTTTTTATTAAATGCCCCCGTAATTTCTTCCTTGGACATCGATAATGTTTTTTCACTCTTTTGTGTATATCCTGAAATTCACGTAAACAGAGTTTAGGGTTAACATCATAGTTGTATATGGGCAGATTTTCACCTTCTAGAATTTCATATGGTAATTTTTTTGCCTGTCCCATATATAATGAAATGTGGTGTGTCTCCTACAGACTTATTTATAGATCCATTAATTGATGCTTCTACTCTGGGAATCCAGTCGTCCCAGCTTACAAAATTTTCATGAAGAATGTGTCACATCTAATACTTTTTTGTTTTGTCTTTCTACTAACCCACTGGATGCTGGGTGATAGGCTAAAACGTTAACCTTTGTGATATTGTATTGTTTACATATTTCTTGTAAGATATCAAAATTAAATTCACCTCCATTATCACTTATTAGTACCTTTGGGGTAGTAAAGCCACATATTACATTATCTATGAATGCCTTTGCTACTGTTTCTGCTGTTTTATCCTTAACTGGGGCGAAGATTACATAGTGGGAGAAATGATCCGTTGCTATGAATAGGTATTGGTTACTATTGTATGATAACGGCAACTTGAGTAAATCAACTGCGACAACGTCCCAAGGTTGATGTGGTACAGGGTAATTACCTATAGGTGCAGGTGTGATTGGGTATCCTTTGTGTTTTGCACATGATTCGCATCTGTCTATATGATTATTTATATCTTTTCGTAATGATGGCCAATAATATAACAGCTGGGCTTGTTTAAATGTCCTGTCTTTTCCCGGGTGTCCTGCATGTTGACTATCGTGTATCGTTCGTAATGCTTGGGGTATCATGACATTAGGTACCACTAATTGTTTATTATTTCTTTCTGGGTTGATCTTGTATAAGGCATTACTGATTATTGTGAATTGTTCGAGTGGTATATGTAGCTTGGGTATTTGTATGTCATCTCCACTTTCTAACTTGTATATAACTTTAGACCACGTTGGATCAAGTCTCTGTGCTTTTGCGATATCATCATGGTTTGGGATGTTTCCTTCGAGATCTAATGCCGCGACAGGAAATGTATTCGGGTTCCTAGATAGTACATCAGCTACTAGATTCATTTTGTCTTGTATGTTATGAATGTATTCATTGTTATGTTCGACTGCACATTTCCAGCTTGCTTTCCTCCCAGAGAGGAGTTATTCATTGAATATACCCACTAGGGGTTTATGGTCGGTGAATAAGTGAATTTCGTAACCATATACCAAATCTCAAAACTTTTGTAATGCATATACCACTGCAAGTGCCTGTAAGTCTGTAGTACAATATATTTTTTTTTCTGTCCCTTTTATTTGTCTGCTGGCAAATGCAATTGGTTGATTCTTTCCTCTCTTATCTTCTTGCATTAAGACAGCCCCTAATCCTTTAAGAGATGCGTCTGTCCAAATTATAAATGGTTTTGTGAAATCAGAATAGGCTAAGCATGGTGCATTTGTGAGTTTATCCTTTAATACATTAAATGTTTTTTTTTTTTTTTTTTTTGTTCTCCCCAATGGAATGATTTTTTTTTTTTTTTCAGTAGCTTGAATAGAGGAAAAACTATATGAGAGAATTCTTGTATAAGGACCCTATAATGACCTGCTAGACCTAAAAATTGTCTAACATCGCCTATAGTAGTTGGTTCAGGGAAGTCTTTCACTGTGCATATTATATCATCGGATGTGTGTATGCCTTTTGCATTCAGTTTGTGGTCTAAGAATTTTACTTCCTTAAAGCAAAATTTGCATTTAGACGGCTTAATTTTAAACCAGCATCACAAAGCTCTTGTAGGGGTTGTTCTAATTTCTGGAGATCTTTCTTTATGTCATTAGTTGCGATAATTATATCTTCAAGATAGACGAATATTCCTTGTCCTAGAATTTCGGACAATATGTAATTCATCAAATGTTGAAAAGTGCCTGGTGCTGTCTTCAATTCCACCGCTGCCACGAACTATGATATGTGGTATCTTGACCATATAATATATATGTAAATCTTGACATTTGGTTTTAGTTATTGTGTAGTCGAAGACAGGAGAGGTTAAAGATGTATACAGGGTCTTGATCATAGTTTATTATCTTCAAGGAAAAGTTTAAGTTGAGCAGTGTATTTATTACACAGGAACGTAATTTACTAGCCAAGTTCTTGCTGGACCCTTCTCCTCTCTTCCTCTCTCCACAACCTCTCGGTTCTATGGCTAGCCCCTTTCTGCCTCTCTAATCCTTTCCTTCTCGTACAGGAGAGCTAGTGCCACGTGTACTGTGCATGTGGGATTGTTCTAGAATTTTGTGTGTGTCTGTGTGTATGTAGCGTTTCTGGTGACATAGTGCACGTGTGGCATTCCTTACAGAAATGCGGACAAAATTTCCTTTCTCACTGAAATCGCGAACATATTTCCTTTCGTTAACTCTTGCTGACATATTTCATATTCCCACACCTTGACTGGTGTTCCTATTTATTACACTATCTCTTATTAACTGTATTATGATAATGTAGATTCCTACATCTGTCTATCATGCTAAAAGTTGTATTATTATAATATGGAGTCCTGACAGCTCCACTGGCGATCTTCTCACCTATCTTTCAGACTCTTGGTCATCCTCCTTTCGGGACTTTGGCAAAAGCTTTGCCACTGCACTTGACATCTCAAAGGCTTTTGATCGAGTCCGGCATAAATCTTTAATTTTCAAACTGCCCTCGTACGGTTTCTATCCTTCTATCTGTGCCTTTATCTATGGCTTCCTTTCTGGTCGTTTTATAGCCACTGTTGTAGACGGCCATCGTTCTTCTTCTAGACCTATCAACAGTGGTGTTCCTCAGGGCTCTGTCCTATCACCAACTCTCTTCCTTTTTTTCATCAATGACCTTCTGAGCTGTACATCTAACCATATCCATTCGCACGCAGCTGACTCCACCATTCACCTTTCCATCAGGTTCCCACAACGTCCATCTCAGCAGTTACTTCAACAAGCAAGGGATGAGGCTATGGCACACCTAATGTCTGACTTGTCTCGTATCTCTGACTGTGGTAAAAATAATCTTGTTGTTTTTAATGCATCAATGACTCAGTTCTTACACCTGTCAACCTGACAAAATCTTCCACAAATGATTAATAATATTCATCTTAATCCTGCATCATCCTTGACCATGCCTGGGGTTTCATTCACTCGGGACTTATCTTGGAAAGATCATATTACATCGCTTGTAAAATCTGCTTCCAAGAGATTGGGTGTGCTAAGCCGACTCCGTTCTTTCTTTACCCCTGCACAATTGTTGACTCTATACAGGGGTTTTATCAGCCCCTATGTGGAATACAACTTTCATGTGTGGGGAGGCTTCCCACATTCAGCTCTTCTCAATAGGGTGGAGTCAAAGGCTTTTCATCTCATTAACTCTCCTCCTATTACTGGCTCCCTTTAACCTCTGTCACTTTGACGCACTGTTGCATATTTATCTCTTCTATCGCTACTTCAATGGTCACTTTTTCTCTGAACTGTCTGCTTGCATCCCTCCACCTCCACAACGGGCGTTTAGCGCCCATCTAGCAGCTAATTCTCATCTCTTTTCCATCCAACTGTCTAATGCAAGAGTTAACTGTTACTCCCAGTCCTTCATTTATGAAACAGGTCAACTCTGGAACTGTCTCCCTCTGTATTTACTGCTAGCTATGATCTCCAGTCTTTCAAATGCAGTGTGTCCAGGTATCTCGAAATGATCAGATCTTGAATTTGGCTCTCTCTTGTATTTTATTTTTCTCTTGGAAGGAACAGTTATTGCAGGCTCATGGCCTTTGGCTCCTTCTTCCAAGCATTAAAAAAATTAAAGGCGTGATGATCACAGTCTTAGGAATGTCATGTGGAAAAAGGGAATATAGTGAAATGCACGCACCAGGTCAGTCTTGGAGAACACTGTCTTGCCGGAATATAGTGAAATGTATGCACCAGGTCAGTCTTGGAGAACAATGTCTTGCCTTGTAATTTCAGGTGAAAATCTTGAAAGTAAGGGACAGGATAACTGTCAGGTACAGTGATTCTATTCAGTGCATAATAATCACCACGAGCTCGCCACGTATTGGTAGTACACTTGGGGACCATAATGATCCCCTCCTTCAAAAGTGTGTTGAATTCTTCCTTTGCCGCCCGCAACTTGTCTGGAGGAGGACGTCTTGGACGAGAATGAACTGATGGGCCTGTTGTTTCAATGTAGTGATAGACTGGCGTTGATGGAGACTCAGAACATGCCTGTGGCCCAGTAAGAGAAGAAAACTCTTGTAGCAGATCACTAAATTCCATGTTGAGATGAAGCTGAGTTATGACTGGCATTCAACTTGTAGGCACAGTATCAAACATTTACTCTGAGATGGCCGGTGAATTGAACAGTTCTTTCCTGAATCGACAAGTAACTGAAAATGTTTGAGAAAATCATATCCCAATAATGGTTGCTTTACATCAGCAAAGATAAAAGTCCACGGAAACTTTTGCCTCATTTCCAAATCATTCATGAGTTCTGATGTGCTGAAAGTGGCAATGGGTGTGTTGTTTGCAGCCAGAAGGTCGAATGCAGGCAGTTTATTCTCCCAGTTACGTGATGTTGGTGGATGAATGCTCACAGCACCAGTATCCACTAAAACTTTCCTACCAGATGCATGATCTTTGATATAGAGAAGTGGTGCAGAAACATTTGACGTAGCAGGAACAGCTCCATCCATCTGGTCCCGCTGTTCCCGTTTCCTGAAAAAGAGCATGGTGGCTGGAACTGGCAAGCTTTGGCTCCAAATGTTTCGTGATACTTACACATTCCTGATTGTTGTTGCTTATGAGCGAGAAATCTTGATGGACGAGATATAAATAGGTTGTTTACCTGTCACTGAAATGCATACGTTGCAGTACTTGCTGAAACTCTGGTGTTTCACAAGATGATGTGACTTCGATGCTGAAGCGTTGGAGTCCCTCACCCCCAGGTTACCTACCGAACCAAGAGGTCTACTGGTTGATTCAGTGAAAGAACTGTGTGGGCACGTAGTGAATGAAGCTGAAACGGAAGCAGGATGCTAAGTTTCGGTAGAACAACACATACCAAACACCACCAGGTCAGATGATTTTACCGTATTAGGTGTACCTATTATGTACGCTGAAGTGGAGAGTTGAGCCACCATTCTATCTGCCACCACTACATACTTGCTTGCCAGTGTATGACCATCATCAGAAGAAAGGTTGAGTCATATTTCTGCTGAAAGTTTCTAGAGGTGCATATAATGAAGAATGTCTTCAGGTAATGGGGTGACACAACGAGAGTAAATGAGCTGCATCTTTTGCCACAGAACAGACGGACTTCATTCGCCCAGTCTGAATTCTTTAAGGTTTTGCAGATGATGGTGGTCCAATTCCCTGTAACATGCCTGTAACGTATTCTTGAATGCAGGAAATTTATCATTATTTGGTGGCAAAGTGATAACTTATCTTAACAGAGAAGCCTCCTCTGTAGAAGGCGTCCCCACGAATGCACTGGCACTCTGAGCATCAGCAGCAGCCGTGTGGGAACGATAAGCCTCGACGTGTAAAATCCAGTCTCCAACACTGTGGTGGAAGGAGGAAAGAATCAGTCTTTGTTCCCGTATAATCGTACTGTGCTATCCATTATGCACGCAAATGTCACTTTGGGATCACCAATGAAGTTCCAGCCCGGACAGCCAACACCACAAATATAATTTTTTTTTTTTTTAATAGAAACACAAACCACGGAGACCTATGAATGCCCTCTCAACGAGTCGCAGTATTTGAGGTCTATAAAAATAACATAGTATAACCAGTACAAAACACAATGTTAAGAGGACACAACACAATCTTTTCTTAACAAAGGCTAGAACGAACCTGAAGAAGTGTAGGCTGAGGGTTGGGATTGCTTGCTGGCTTTGCTGCGTCACGTGTCACCCTTTTATGCACAAGATTAGAACTCTCAAAGATTCTCATACCCACATAACGTCATTGCTCCGTGACTCGAAACATAAGCTTTTCCTGCCAAGTAACAAACTACCTGAATAAATACGCACACGTGACCGTTGGTAGCATGAAAGTGTATGGTGGATATACTGGTTGGTCAGGACCGCCACAGTTGTGAAGATTAGATATTCTATTCTATCTATCTATTGCCAGACGCCTCAATCCCGTTTGGGGTGGCCACAAACAAATCGCCTCCAAGTCGCCCTGTCCCCCGCCATTTCACTACCCTGCTCCCAACTCACACCCCCCTCTCTCATATACCTCTCCACCCCATCCCTCCATCTCATCCTCGGTCTCCCCCTCCCTCTTCCACCCTCCACCTCACTCACATACACTCTCTTCGTCAGTCTTTCACCCTCCATCCTCTCCACATGGCCAAACCACCTCAGTGTGTTCCTCACAACGCTTCCTATCACATCCACATCAACACCACAACGCTCCTTTATATCCTCATTCGTCAGCCTGTCTCTCCACGTGACTCCACAAGCTCCTCTTAAATAACTCATTTCCACTGCTCTCACTCTTGACTTGTGTCCTTCCAACAACGTCCAAGCTTCACTTCCGTACGTTAGAGTTGGTATCACAATACTGTCATGTAGTAACTTTTTTACTTCCATGCTCACTTCCCTGTTTCTTATCACTGCTTTCAAGGAACCAGCAACCTTTCTTCCCTGCTGTACCCTTTCAAGCACTTCACCCTCCAAACCTCCATCCTTACTCATCACACTACCCAAATACTTAAACGTACTCACATTTTCCAATTCCTCACCATCCAACCTCGCTATACATTCACTGACTTCACCTCTCTCAAAGACCATCACTTTACTCTTCCCTACATTCACCTTTAGGTTCCGTTTCTTACACACTCTCTCAAACTCATCCACCAAGAATTGCAGCTCCCCTTCATCTTCACTCAACAACACAGTATCATCTGCAAACAACAGTACAGGGAGTTTCCAAACACTATCCTCTCTCACCAGGGCCACTCCAACATCCACTACCCTACCTTGTACCTCTTTTATTACCCCATCCATGTACAGATTGAACAACCATGGAGACATGACACATCCCTGTTTCAAACCAACTTTCAAAGAGAAAAATTCACTTAGTTCACCATCCACACGCACTGCAGCCTTAGCACCATCATACATACTCTTCACAGCATTCAACAACTTCCCATCTACTCCATATATTCTTAACACTTTCCACAATCCTTGTCTATCCACCCTGTCATATGCTTTCTCCAAATCCATGAAAGCCGCATACAACTTCTTTCCCTTCTCTAGAAACTTTTCCACTAAAGATCTAAGAATGAACATCTGATCTACACAACCTCTTCCCTTCCTAAAGCCTCCCTGTTCTTCTCCAACTAATTTCTCTGTTCTTTCTCTAACTCTGTCTATAAGTATCCTACCATACACTTTTCCTATTATACTAAGAAGACAAATGCCCCTATGATTACCACACACTTCTTTTTCCCCTTTTCCTTTGTACAAGGGAATAATTATACCTGACTTCCAATCCTCCGGGACTCTACCTTCCTCCCAGGCCAATCTGCACATCTTCCACATCCATTCTACTACTATCTCTCCCCCATGCTTCAGCATCTCACCACACACTCCATCAATTCCTGGGGCTTTCCCCGATTTAACTTTCTTCATTGCTTCCACAACCTCTATCCTACTGATTTCTACCTGTCTTCTCACCCCCCTCCTTCTCCCAGCCATTCCCCAGCCACTTATACTCGCATTACTTCCATCCTCTACGTTCAACAATTCCTTAAAGTGTTCTCTCCATCTGCTCACTTTTTCTCCCTTCTCCACTAGTAATCTACCATGTTTATCTTTCACTCCCCTGCTAACTTCACTTCCACCCTGTCTTACTCTTTTCACTTCTCTCCAGAACATTTTCTTACAGTCCCTCCACTTTACACTCAAATTCCTTCCAAATTCCTGATCCACTCTCTTCTTACTCTCTCTTACTAATCTTTTCACCTCTCTCTTCCTTTCCACATATAACTCTCTCTTCTGCCTCTCAACTTCTTCCACGCCCCTATTTCTCATCCATTCATTGTATCCTTTCTTCTTTTGTGCCACAGCCTGTTTCACCTCTTCAGTCCACCACGCTGTTCCTTGCACCCCTCCGTCTTCTCTTCCTTCCACACACCACATCACATGCTGCACATATTTCTTCTGTAAATATCTTACACACACCTTCCACGTCTCCCATCTGCTCCAATTCATATTTGCCCAATCGTTCCTCCACTTCTCTCTTATACTCTGCCTTTTTCTCATCCTCTTGTAACCTTTCCACTCTCCTTGCAACTACTCCTTCCTCTCGTCTTTCCCTTCTTCTATTCCTCCATCTTACTTGCATCCTAATTCTGGCCACCACCAAGTAGTGGTCAGAAAGGCCACTCCCCAACCTCTATAAACTCTTGCATCCAATATACATCTTCGCATCCTTTCATCCACACACACATAATCAATCATTGCCTTCCTTTCATTCAGTTCACCACCCACCCTTCTCATCACTCGCCATGTATACCTGTGGATCATTTTATGCCTGAAGAGGGTATTGGCTATTACCAACCCCCTCCCAGCACAGATGTCCACTAACGCACTCCCATTCTCATCTATCTCAGCAGGCACACCCCACTCACCAACTATTCCATCCACCTTCACATTACCAACTTTACCATTCATATCACCGATCAAAAACACTCTCTCATTCCTTCCAAACTTTTCCATGCACACTTCCACATTTGTCCAGAACTCTTCTCTCACTCTTCTAGCACGATCTTGCGTTGGCGCATACACACACACAATCGCCCACATTTGTATTCCAACTTTCAACTTTACCCACACAATCCTTGACCCAACTGATCCATACTGTCTTATGCTCTTCTTCCATCTTTTACTCACAACTATACACACTCCTTCCTTTGCCCTCTCATTCTCATCTACTCCTGCACATATACCCCATCCATACTCCCATTCTCTCACACTTTCTCCTCTCCATTTTGTTTCAGTTATTCCACATACATCCACTTTCGCATCCTCAAGCACCTGGACAATATCCTTAGATATTAAACCTCCTGTACTGTTGTTTGCAGATGATACTGAATTGTTAAGTGAAAATGAAGGGGAACTTCAAGGCTTGGTGAATGAGTTTGGGAGAGTGTGTAAGAAACGGAATCTAAAGATGAATGTAGGGAAGAGTAAAGTTATGGTCTTCAAGAGAACTGAAGTCATTGAATGAAAGTGAAGTTGGATGGTGAGAGAATGGAAAATGTGAGCGCATTAAGGTACTTGTGTAGTGTGATGAGTAAAGCTGGGAATTTGGAGAATGAAGTGCTTTAAAGGGTAAAACAAGGAAGAAAGGTTGCTGGTTCTTTAAAACCAGGGAAGTGGGCGTAGAGGTAAAAAAAAAAAAAGTCGCTGCCTGATAGCATTGTCATACCAACTCTACCGTATGGAAGTGAAGCATGAACCTTGTTAGAAGGACTCAAGAGTGATGGCTGTGGAAATGAGTTATCTGAGAGAAGCATGTGGAGTTACGTGGAGAGACAGACTGACAAACGAGAAAGTGAAGAAGCATTGTGGTGTGGATGTGGATGTGATAGAAAGCGTTTTGAGAAATAGACTCAGGTGGTTTGGCGATGTGGAGAGGATGAAGAGCGAGAGACTAACGAGGAGAGTGTATGTGAGTGAGGTGGCAGTTGGGAGGTGGAGTGGAGAGGCATATGAGATGGAGGGGGACAGGGCGACATGGAGGTGATTTGTTTTTGGCCACCCCTTACGGGATTAAGACGTCTGGCAATAGGTAGATAGTAAATATATAGAACCAACTGCCCTTCATTGTAGCAAATTGTAATACAGTACTAACCTTTAAAGGTCGGTTAGATAAGTATCTTTCTTCTAACCCTTAGCTTAGTGAGTTTACTCCTGAATGAAATATTTATGTATATATACACCATTTTTTTTCAGACACCGGATAATACAACCCGCAGAACAACAGCGGCAAGTATTATTGACTTAATGTTATTTTCCTTTTCAGGTAGATTGTGCACAATAAAATTTCTTTTCCCATTTCCTACGAAATTTCCATGACAGTTTTTCTGTGCTGCATGGTGACCCTTCTCACTATTTCCTGCCGGCTTCAGCCGGAGGGTTTGGTGGGTATAGAGGGGGTGCCTCCCTGCTTTTCTATCCGGGGCTTTAACTTTTTAACTGACATAATAGTGTTTGTTAGATATAATATTCTGTATACCGCCATGCAAGGAACAACAGGTCTCTTGTTATTTGCTTTCATTTGTACCCCTTTTTAATGGTTGGAAAAACTCAAGTATTCTATTCCATCTCATACGAGACGATTTTATTCAGATGCGTGAATATAGGAGCCTGCGAGTGATGATACTAGTATGCCCTTTTTACTTTATTTTGGATGGTGGTACATGAGGAGTGCCTATTATCCACTCACTTGATGCAGTGCTGCCTCTTCCTTTCTTCACGTCTATCATTCCATTTCTTTGTCTGTCCTTCTCACTTTCTATTTCTCTGTTTCTTTCTTCTAACTTTTTATTGCATTTCTTTCCATTACAGGTGACTATACACTCAGTGATACGCCTAATTGTTTCCTGTAACCCAAAAAACCATTTATATCGTTGAGTGGTAACCACATAACAAAAAAGAAAGACACACACACACACACACACACACAGACACACACACACACAGGGTGGAGTTTATATGGTTCCTCTGTTAACTGGTAGGAGAAACGCAAATGAGGCTCGATCCAGTAACCAAACTTCCACATTTTTCCCCTCCATGAGTCAGACCTGCAGCGGCGGTTGCTTGCCTGCGGTTGAAAGATCTGCTCAGGTAAATAGACTGAGCTTCATCAACAACAACAACTCTAGCTTGGATTAAAAGTGCCATATCTACAATTTCAGGGACATAAAACGGGTCACGGAGAAGTGCTATGACAAGGAGGTAGGGCTTTAGCATTGTCATTTTCTGTGTCTGAGCAATGTGAACTAACCTGAGAAAGGACGAAAATCTTGATTAAGATTAAGGTGAAATAGCTGTAATTGTCAGTATTTTTATGGTCGGGTCAGTTCTAGATATCTGTTCTACTAAACCAATACGATTATATTCAACTGAGAGTGAGTCACAGGAGCATGAATGTATCAGTTCCCGGTAAAGTTTATTAATCCTTTCAGTCGGATAACTTGCGCTATTGTTATTCTTGCAACATTCAGATGATTAAAATTATTTGCAGCTTAGGAAAAACCTGTGTGACTGGACGGGTTGGTGAATTTCATCCAGACCCATGTATACCAAGTTACCTTGACAACAGCCGGATATTTTTTTTTCTTATCGTCTGTATGATACTGATGGGGTCAGAATGATGTACTGTATAGTCTGAACAGTGATAATCCAGAGAAATGTGTACGAGTATCTTGTTTTACTTAGATCACCATCAAACAAGTTATTCCGTTACATGATAATCCAGGGTTCTCGGTGAGGTATTTGCATCCTCCAGTTAGAAAAGTGTCTCTGGATCCGAATAATATCGTCTGGGGATAGCAAGTCAAGAGATGTCATCGATATATATATATATATATATATATATATATATATATATATATATATATATATATATATATATATATATATATATATAATTATCTGTACAAAATGTTGATTTTATATAATAAACTAACTTCATTTTACCCCAGTCAAGGTGCTAGGGAGCAGCACATTCGCGCAATGGGACTGACATAACAGACGCCCCTCAATTCCCCCCCTATCCTCTAGAAAGAAGAGGATGGGCGGCAGGAAGTTGACAACTTCAGCCTGCAGTATACTGGGTTCACATTCAGATGAACCTGGGCATACAGCAACAACAGCAGCAGCAACAACAATAACATCAACAATAACTGCAACTATTACTACTACTACTACCACCACGTTACTATTACTACTACAACATCTATTATTACTACGTCTACTACTACTACTACTACTACTACTACTACTACTACTACTACTATCACAACAACAACAACAACATCTACTACTACTACTACTACTACTGTTACTACGACTCCTACAAGTACAACAACCACTACTTCGGTCATCGAGGTCTATAGCCCAAAGTTAGGCTAGAAATAATATCACACTGTAGGGTCGTTGGAAATGCATTTTCTTTTAATGGTATTACATGATCCGTAAATCATCAGCTACCTCTTGAGACTGAACCTAGGCTAGAATGGGTCTGCCTAATCAAGAAACCACAAAACACCCTGTCTGATTTTACTACCTTTTGTTTCAGGATAGCTTGGTTGGTGGAGTCTGGGCTTTTTGACAAATGGTTGAGATTTGCAAAACCTCTGCCAAAGTCCTGCGTTAATCCACCAAAAATAATCTCTGTCCACGAGGTCCTTTCGCTGTCAAATTTATGGGTAACTACTGTGACCAAAGTAGCATGCATTTCTTTTGCATCTGTATTAGAGAATATTAGCTATTTTATTTACATAAGTAGGTAATAACCTCGATCCTTGGCCTAACTGACAGCTTAGCTCCTTATAACGACTAATAAATCACTTAATGTTCTCTGTACTGCGGCTTATTACAGTCGGACTTACTTGTCACAGGAGAATCACCTGTCGTCCTGGGTTTAAAGGCCGAGTTAATGTAAGAGGTTGCGAGGGGAAAATCAAACCCCTGTATCTGACACTACTAGGAAGTGTGTAGCCTGTAGGAAAGTATAATATGCATTACATCACTGTCTCATTGTTAATTTCTACAGCACAAAAACAACACATAAAGGACATTGGGTATATTTCATGAGAGTTGAGCCCCTCGTTTTCGAAAATCATTAACGAGTGACTGATGTACAGTCACTGGATCGCAGGGATGATCCTGTACCCAAAAATGCAGTGTACCCATTTCCTGTCTTCAGAGTTGCTTGAAAACGGAGCACCATAACCAGGGACATGCCAGCACCTTCATACACTCAGTTTCAATTTTCTGAAGGAACCGACATAGTCAGGTCAATATCTGGACCTAAAAATGTCGATCTCTTTACTTTTCTGCCTGCTATCAAAATACCACAAAAATGTTAGACAATCCCCGGGATAGATTTCCATATTATAAGCTACGTACTGGAATACCCAAGCTTTAATTTTTTAAAATCATATACCTATCACAGATTCATTAAATCATGCATTGAATACATTAAATCATGCATTGAAGATTCTCATAAGGAAAAAAAAAAAAAGACAAAAAAAAAGAAAGATGATTAACAAGAAACAATAATCAAAGAGTGGAACACCTGTGCTAATTACATGCCTTAAAGGAAGAAAATTCAGCTTTGGTTTATGACCTTGATCTTCATCCGATTGTTCTCAAAATTGGATTGCTTTATCCATGGCTGACCCTCACACCTTCCACTAAAAATGGTTCAAATATGATATCTCAAAAGGTGACCTTGCCTTATGAACTTCGCCCTTGACCTATCATTCTATCTATCTGTCTATCTATCTATAGCCCGACGCCCTTATTCCGAAAAGGGTGGCCACAGACAAAACGCCTCCAAGTCGCTGTCACCCACCATTTGGCTGCTCTCCCCTCAACTTACTCCCCCATCCCTTATATACCTCTTAACTCCATCACTCCACCTCATCCTCGGTCTCCCGCTCCCTCTCCCTCCCTCCACTTCACCTACATACACCATCTTAGTCAGTCTTTCATTCTCCATTCTCTCCACATGTCCAAACCACCTCAGTGTATTTCTCCTAATTTTCTCCATCACATCCACACACACCCCACAACATTCTTTTCACTTCTTCATTCGTCAACCTGTCCCTCTATGTCATTCCACATACTCCTATCAGGTAACTCATTTCCACTGCTCTCACTCTTGACTTGTTCCCCTCAAGCAAGGTCCATGCCTCGCTTCCATACGTCATGGTAGGGATCACAATACTATCATGCAGTGACTTCTTAATTTCCATACTCACCTCCATATTTCTCATCACCGCTTTCAGTAACTAACAACCTTCCTTCCCTGTTGTACCCGTTCAAGTACTTCATCCCCAAAACTTCCATCCTTACTCACCACACTACCCAAGTACTTGAATGCACTCACACTCTCCATATCCTCACCATCCAACCTCACCGTGCATTCTGTGACTTCATTCCTCCCAAACACCAAAAGTTTACGCTTGTTTACATTAGCTTTCAGATTCTACTTCTTAGACACTGTCCCAGATTCATACACCAACCCTTGCAACTCCCAATCATCTTCACTCAGCAATACTTCATCATCAGCAAACAGCAACACCGGAATCTTCCACACCTCACCCTCATTCATTACAGCCACCCCTACATCCACTGCCCTACGTTGCACCCCTATAGGACCCTATCCATATATATATTAAACAGCCTTGGAGACATCACACATCCCTGTTTCAGTCCCACATTAAAAAAAAAAAAAAAAAAAACTCACTCAGCTCGTGCTCCACTCGCACAGTAGCCCTAGCTCCCTCGTATATACTCTTCACAGCACTCAGTAATTTCCCATCCACTCCTTATGTTCTTAATATCTTCCACATACCTTGTCTGTCTACTCTGTCATATGCTTTCTCCAAGTCCATGAAGGCAGCATACACTGTTTCTTTTCTCTAGATACTGCTCCACTAAACATCATAGAACAAATAACTGATCTACACACCCTTTTCCCTTCCTAAATCCCTCTTATTCTTCTCCAACTAGCTCCTCTGTTATATGCCTCACCCTATTAGTAAGTATTCCGCCATATATTTTTCCAATCACACTAAGAAGGCAGATACCCCTGTGGTTACCACATACTTCTCTCTCCCCTTTTCCTTTGTATAAAGGAACAATTATACCTGATTTCCAGGCCTCTGGAACACCCCCTTATTCCCAAGCCAATCTGCACAACTTCCATATCCACCCCACGACAATCTCACCCCCATACTACAGCATTTCACTACACACTCCATCAATTCCTGGGATCTTTCTCATCTTGATCTTCATCATTGCGTCAACTACTTCCACCCTACTGATCTCTTCCTTCCTTCTCCCATCTCATCTTCTCCCAGCCATTCCCCAACTCGCACCGCTCTCACTCTCTACATTCAACAAGTCCTCGAAGTGCTCCTTCCATCTCCTCATTTGCTCTCTCTTCTCCACCAACAATGTATTATTCTCATCTTTCACTCCCCTGCTATTTCCCCTTTCACACTGTCTTACTTTCTTTACCTACTTCCACAACAATATCTTACTCTCCCTCCATTTCACACTCAGAATCCTTCCAAACTCTTCATCCACTCTCTTCTTACTTTCCCTCACCAATCTCGCCACCTCCTTTCTCCTGCTCAAATATACTTCTCTCTCCTTTCTCTTATCTTCTCCCCTACCTATACTCGCTAGGCAGTCACTGTATTCATTCTTCTTTTGTTCCACAGCTCGTTTCACCTCACCATTCCACCATACTGTCCCTTGCACACCCCTTCGTCTCTTCCTCACTCTCCATCTCGCAAGCTGTGCCTATCTCTTCCATGAATATCTTGCATACTTCTACAACCCCTTCCATTTGCTCTAACTCATACCTTCCCAATCTTTCTTCCACTACGCTCTTATACGCTGCCATTTTCTCACCCTCTTGCAACTTCTCAACTATTTTCAGAGGAGCTGTTTCCTCCTGTCTTCCCCTTCGTCTCATCCATAAAATCCTTGCACCCACTGTTCCATACTCTCTTGCATTCTTCCAATTCTTGCTTATCATCAGACATACTCCTTCTCTTTGCCTCTCATTCTCTCTCATTAACTCTCGCACATAAAGTATTCCGAAACCATATTCCCATTCTCTCACTATCTCACCGTTTCATATAGTCTCAGTCAATCCACATACATCCACTCTTGCATCCTCAAGCACCTGAACAATCTCTCTCTCTTTCACTTCATAATTCACTCCTCTCACGTTCCACGTTCCCATCCTTAGAATGCCCTTGGTCCGTTCCTTGGTCGTCAACGTATGGTCTGTCCTGGTCAGGGGCGCTTTGTTCGCTTGTTTAGTTAGTTCGTTAGTTAATTTTATTGGGTGGGGCACTAACCCACCACCAACCCTTTTAGTCGCCTCGTAAGACAAGCAGTGATACTGGGGGAGTATTCTTGAAACCCCCCTACTCCCGGGGTAGGGGGTTAAATATATATATATATATATATATATATATATATATATATATATATATATATATATATATATATATATATATATATATATATATATATATGGAGTGGCTGGTTAGGGTTAGAGTGCATATATGGAGGAGTGGCTGGTTAGGGTTAGGGTGCTCGCACCCAGGTAAGAATGAATGGAGATTTTAGTGATGAGTTTTCCGTGAATGTTGGTGTGCATTAGGGGTTAGTTTTGAGTTGGTTATCATGGTACTTGAAGCCCTCTCACGTGACTTCAGAAACGGACTCCCGTGGGAGATGTTGTATGCTGAGGATTTGGTGTTGACTGCAGAGAATGAAAAGGAGGCGGAGGAAAGATTTAGGAAGTGGAGAGATGGTGTAGTGTAGTCCATTACTTGCTTAACTTACGATGGTAGGAGGAATATTAAAGTCGGATGTGAGGAAGAGGGGAATTATATTACTAGTTAAATTGTACAATGATAACAATTCAGTTATAATACAGGGACAAACTTGCTATTATTTCCGTACTGTGGCGAGAGTGAAACACTAATATGTGAAGTGCCAGTGTGTGAGCGAGGGAGTGTGAGTTAGCATGACCGTGCGTGAATGTGTGAGTGCTTGAGTGTGACGTGGCAGCTCTACGGGATGCAGGTGTGTGTGTGTGTGTGTGTGTGTGTGTGTGGTGTGTGTGTGTGTGTGTGTGTGGTGTGTTTGTATGTGTGTGTGTGTGTGTGTGTGTGTGTGTGTGTGTGTGTGTGTGTGTATGTGTGTGTGTGTCGGAGTCTGGGGCTAGAGAGCAGAACGAGGGACCAGGGCAGGCTGCTTTTATGACAGGCTGCAGCAGGGCACGCCGGTGTTAGCATCTCTAGAAGTTCTGGTGATTGGCTAAGGTGAGGCACGTGGCAGCTCACTGGTCAGGTGGGGTGACGAGGTCAGGGACTGGTACTACATAGGTCAGCACAGGAAAACTCATCACTAAAATCTCCAGGTGCCACCTGGTGCGTGATTGGCCGCGCACCTGTGATCTTCTTGCATCGACTACAAGCGGGCGACAATGCAGCGTCCCTGACCACGTATATACTGCTGGCCGCGTTGTGCATGTATCATGGATACATGTGTGATGCATACCATAGTGCAGGGATAGGTGTATGGTATGTATGAATTGCGGAGGTGGAGTATTATGCCACAATGGTATGGGGCACAAGGTCTTAAGGGTAAATGCAGATAAAACGAAAGTGATGATATCTTGGGTTGGTGGCAGTACCATCAAGGGCGAGGGGGAGTGGCCATGTGCAGTTTGCCACAAGGGCATGGGAAGTAATTCCATCTTGTGCAGTGTTTGTGATAAACGGGTGCACAGGAGATGTAGTTTTATCAGAGGTAGACCACGAGATAATGCTGATTTTATGTGTGCAGTGTGTCAGGGAGAGCAGGTGGAGATTGTCAGGTGTGAAAGGATTGAACTTGCCAGTGAGTCTCTTGAGTGTGTGGAAGAGTTTTGTTATTTGGGAGACATATTATGTGCTGGAGGTGGGGCTGGAGTTAGCTCTGTGGCTAGGGTGAGAAATGGTTGGAAGAAGTTCAGGGAGCTGTTGCCTCTCCTGACATTGAGAGGACTTTCCCTGCGTGCTAAGGGGTCTTTGTATGCAGCATGCGTTAGGAGTGTGATGCTGTATACTAGTGAGACCTGGGCAGTAAAGGAAGAGGATATTCGCAGGGTCAAACGTACAGACATGACAATGATTAGGTGGATGTGCAGTGCGTCCCTGCGTGCAAGGCCTGGGGGGCTGGATTTACGATGGAAGAGTTAAGAGGTAGGATGGGACTGGAGTGTATTGGTGTTGTGATGAGGAGAGGTAGATTGAGATGGTTTGGGCATGTGGAGAGGATGGGGGATGATAATTGGGTGCAGAAGGTAAGAAGTGTTAATACTGAGGCAGGGGTTGCGAGGGGTAGACCGAGAAAGATGTAGGACGAGGTCATTAAGTGTGACTTCAGGGTTAACCCCTTAACCGCGGGCATCACTTTCGTGATGCTCGGGTGCAATGGATCATATCACGGAGTGTCACTTTTGCGATTTTGTGTTATTTTGAATTCGCCCGGGCTTTTAAGTGGTTGCTTGTACCATCTGTCAGTACTGCTAGTTTCTAACAATAGTCAGTGCTGCTATTGTCATCTGTACTCCCATCCATTGTTGAAAATTTAGCCATTTCTCCCCGTTCTTGACTCCCCTCCGTACCTCCCCTCCATTACCCTCTCCTCCCACCTGCCCCAGCTGCGCCACGCAAGGCAAATCTTGCCCGGATTTTTCCACTCATTTCATCTATTGGAATGAGCCCTATGCCTTATTCTTATACAAAATAATATATATAAAAAAGAAAAAGGTAATTGATAGTGCCATACACCTGGAATTGGCCAATTATCACCTGGCAACACCCCACGTGCACTCGTTTGCTAATTTTCTCTGTTTATTTCCCTTTGGAGTCACATGGAGAGACAGGCTGACGAATGAGGATATAAAGGAGCGTTGTGGTGTTGATGTGGATGTGATAGGAAGCGTTATGAGGAACACACTGAGGTGGTTTGGCAATGTGGAGAGGATGGAGGGTGAAAGACTGACGAAGAGAGTGTATGTGAGTGAGGTGGAGGGGGAAAGAGGGAGGGGGAGGCCGAGGATGAGATGGAGAGATGGGGTGGAGAGGTATATGAGAGAGGGGGGTGTGAGTTGGGAGCAGGGGAGTGAAATGGCGGGGGACAGGGCGACTTGGAGGCAATTTGTTTGTGGCCACCCCAAACAGGATTGAGGCGTCTGGCAATAGATAGATAGATAGATAGATTTCCCTTTGAGATAAGCTGTATGACCTATTCATAATAAAATTATATATAAGAAAGGAAGGGAGAATCCTAAGTGAAATTTACATTCACCGGGAACTACCTAATTTATTATGTATTGTCTAGCTGTCACCACAATGACGTTGTCAACCCTTGGTGGCCCCACATCCGCCTCGTCAATCATTTCAGTGTTGTCTCTTGAATGAAAGCACGTAGCACTCGCACCCCTCCATTTCCGCCGCTTCTAGAGGGCCCTTTGACCTCTACCCCTTCTAAACTTCGTATGGGAAGGGGTAAAGGACTAAATGACTGCTGTGGAGCATGAACTGGCTAATTTATCCATGATAATGATGGACAGTGACTACAACCTTTCTGGTGAATCGTGTGATTGAGCCAGTGGAGGAAATGGTGATAAACTCCCTGTACGAGTGCTTCAGTGTCCCAAGTTCATCCTGACTCCAAGGGAAAGGAGCCCTTAGTTACTGGAAGTGACAGTGTATAACATAGTGTAAATAAAATAGAAATGTAAATAATTACTAATATAAGAATGTGAGTAAAAATACTTGGAGTATTGACAGTGAAAGTTTTGTTCTCTACGCTAGTTTACTGAATAAGAAAGTGAATGCCTGGAGTGAAAGTAAACTACTATTACTGAAGGAAACTTATCGATAAATACTGTATATATATATATATATATATATATATATATATATATATATATATATATATATATATATATATATATATATATATATAAGTGTAATACAATACTAGGAATAAAAAGTGTGAGCATGTTTATGAATAATAAATGACAGAATACCAGCGGGGATCAAACGTGGGTGGAAAGCTGTTAAGCGCTCGCAATTTACATTGCTTTCACAGTGGTTTTTTTTTTTGGAGCATGGATTCCAAACTACTTGAAAAATCATAGAATATTGTTTCTAGTGATAATATCAGGCTTTGGTAATCATATTACAGGGTGTCGGGAAGTGTAAAGTGGAGACTTCGTTACCCAATTTCAGAAGTCTCCACAAGCCCTACGGTAGTCAACGAAAGCTCAAGAAACATCCCAGGAGGAAGCTGAAGGTATGTCCCATAGGCATATATATAATTATAATATTCTAGGACTAATAACTGATTTTTGGCAAATATTTTTCAAAAATCAGTCGAAGTGTGAATATCCCCACGTGAGGTGCACGGACCGCCTCCGACATGAACGCGCCTAAGGGGTTAAGGGACTGAACAGGGAGGCTGCCATAGATCGTGCAACATGGAGAGCCGCCATTAGGTGACCAAGACCGATGCATGCAAGCATGTTGGAGCCTTCAAAAACAAACGAACGCTATATACTGTATATATATATATATATATATATATATATATATATATATATATATATATATATACACACTCTCCTCGTCAATCTCTCACTCTCCATCCTCTCCACATGACCGAACCACCTCAGTGTGTTTCTCCTAACGCTTCCTATCACATCCACATCCACATCACAACGATACTTCACTTCCTCATTTGTTAGTCTGTCTCTCCATGTGACTCCACAGGTTCCTCTAATATAACTCATTTCCACTGCTCTCACTTTTGACTTGTGTCTCTCCAACAACGTCCAAGCTTCACTTCCATACATTAGAGCTGGTATCACAACATGGTCATGTATTAACTTTTTCACTTCCATGCTCACTTTCCTGTTTCTTATCACTACTTTCAAGGAACCAGCAACCTTTCTTCCTTGTTGTACCCTTTCAAGCACTTCACCCTCAAACTTCCATCCTTACTCATCACACTACCCAAGTACTTGAACGTATTCAGATTTTCCATTTCCTTATCATCCAACCTCGCTGTACATTCACTAGTTTCATTTCTCTCGAAGACCATAACTTTACTCTTCCCTACATTCACCTTTAGATTCAGTTTCGTTCACACTCTCCCAGACTCATCCACCAAACCTTGCAGCTCCCCTACACTTCAATTAACAACACAGTATCATCTGCAAACAACAGTACAGGGAGTTTCCAAACACTGCCCTCTCTCATTAGGGGCACTCCAACATCCACTGCCCTACCTTGTATCTCTTTTATAACAAGATCTGTTTACAGATTGAACAACCATGGAGACATGACACATCCGTGTTTCAGCCCAACCTTCAAATAGAAAAATTCATTCAGTTTACTATCCAAATGCACTTCAGCCTTAGCACCCTCATACATACTCTTCACTGCATTCAACAACTTTGCGTCTACTCCAAATATTCTTAATACTTTCCACAAACCTTGTCTATCCACCCTGTCATATACTTTCTTATCCATGAGGGCCGCATACAACTTCTTTCCCTTCTCTAGACACTTTTCCACTAAAGATCTTAGAATGAATATCTGATCTGCACAACCTCTTCCCTTCCTAAAGGCTCCCTGTTCTTCTCCAACTAATTCATCTATTTTTTCCCTAACTCTGTCAATAAGTATCCTACAATATACTTTTTCTATTACACTGAGAAGACAAATGCCATTATGATTACCACACACTTCTTTTTCCCCATTTACTTTGTACAAGGGAATAATTATACCTGACTTCCAATCCTCTGGGACTCTACCTTCCTCCTATGCCAATCTGCACTTCTTCAACATCCATTCTACTACTATCCCTCCCCCATACTTCAGCATTTCACCACATACACCAGCAATTCCTGGGGCTTTCCGCATTTTAACTTTCTTCATTGCTTCCACAACTCCCATCCTACTGATTTCTTCTTGTCCTCTCACCTCCCTCCTTCTCCCAGCCATTCCCCAGCCACTTATACTCGCATTACTTTCATTCCCTATGTTCAACAGTTCCTTAAAATGTTCTCTCCGTCTGCTCGCTTTTTCTCCCTTCTCCACTAGTAATCTACCATTTTTATCTTTCACTTCCCAACTAAGTTCATTACCAATCTGTCTAACTGTCATTACTTCTTTCCAGAACATTTTCTTACATTCCCTCCACTTTACCCTCAAATTCCTTCCAAATTCCACATCCACTCTCTTCTTACTCTCTCTTACTAATCTTTTCACCTCTCTCTTTCGTCTACATATAACTCTCTCATCCGTCTCTCAACTTCTTCCACGCCCCTATTTCTCATCCATTCATTATATGCTTTCTTCTTTTGTGCCACCGCCTGTCTCTCCTCTTCACTCCACCATGCTGTCCCTTGCACCCCCTTTCGTCTTCTCTTCATTCCACACACCACCTCATATGCTGCACATATTTCTTCTGTGAATATATTTTGCATACACCTTCCACGTCCCCCGTCTGTTCTAGTTTATATTTACCCAATCGTTCCTCCACTTCACTCATATATCGTACTTTTTTTGTCATCCTCTTGTAACCTTTCCGTTCTTTCTTGCATCTACTCCTTCCTCCCGTCCTTCCTCTTCTTCTATTTCTTCATTTACTTGGATTTGATTCTGACCACCACCAAGTGGTAGTCAGAAAGTCCATCTCCCTCCAATCTCTATATACTCTTGCATTCATTACACATCTTCCACATCCTTTCTATACACACACACATAATCAATCATTACCTTTCCTTTCATTCAGTTCACCACCCACCCTTCTTATGACTCGTCATGTATACCTGTGGATCATTTTATGCCTGAAGAGGGTCTGGCTACACCACCAACCCCCTCCACAGCACAAATGTCCACTAACGCACTGTCATTCTCATTTATCTCAGCAGGCACAGCCCACTCACCAACTATCTCCATCCAACCTTCACATCCCCTACTTTACCATTCCATATCATCAATCAAAAACACTCTCTCATTTCCTTCTAAACTTTTCCATGCACACTTCTCACATTTGTCCAGAACTCTTCTCTCCACTCTGCTTTGCCTGATCTTGTGCTTGACGCATAAACACACACATAAACACACACAATCACCCATTAGTAGTCCAACTTTCAAACTTACCCACACAATCCCTTGAGCCAACTGATCCATACTCTCTTATATTCTCCTTCCATCTTTTACTCACAACAATACACACCCCTTCTTTTGCCCTCTTATTCTCACCTACTCCCTGCACATAGGCTTCCCCTGTCCATACTCCCATTCTCTCACACTCTCACTCCCTCCCCATTTACTTTCCAGTTAATCCACATGCATCCACTTTTCGCACCCCTCTATGTACAAGGACAATCTCTCTGTTTCACCTCATCATTTGTACCCCTTATATTCATCGTCGCCATAAGTATTATGTCCCTTGTTCGGTTCTTAACCCTTTAACCGCGGGTATTGTTTTGGTCTGACTGTCCCTTCTCTCCGCGGGGGGTTTCAGCCAAATGTAAACAAACCTTTAAACCTTAATAACTCTGCACAGAATAAAGCTAGGGAAAAAAATAAGGAAAATCACCATTAGAAAGTACTAACCTCTCAGCTTTCCATTTGATGTAGGTTTCATGACTTTTGTTGACTTTCATACAGGACGGGGAGAGCCGTTAGAAGTGAGGGGTGTGAAATAACTATTTTACGCCCCACACAGTCTTCAGTACCAAATGCCAACCACTCTCTCATAATAGTAATATAAACATGTATGAACACTGTACATACGATAAACACCCACTCTGTGTTCACTGAGGTAGGTAAAGCAGGCACTTCCCTGCAGGCTGCGCCGCTCTTCATCAAGGCGGCCGGCGCTATACTCACTTCACTGCGGCGTGCACCCGCTCACTGACGTTTCATGCGATCTTTTCATTCTTTCTAACTTCTAATATTATTTTATATATAATCTGGGCAATATACATTATATTTACACTGGCACTTATTACTATATTGTGTCACTGGCACATCACAGAATTACACAAGTGCCGCAGAATTACACAGGTGCACGCTATGATTCTCTTATTACAATATCACTTATTATACTGGCCAATATTTACATTTTTTCTAGGCAAAATATCCCTTATTACTACATTATCCATTATACATCATTATTAGGCAAAGCACGTCACTGTCTCATCACTATATATCACTGTCACTTTCAGTATTTACTCAGAGAAGTGGTACTCGGCAAAAGCACGGAGTCACACAGAGATGCGACTTGGCATTCCAGGCACTGGTGTCTCATGTGCTCATTTTTCTCGTCCTAGGCCTCCCGTGTGGGTGTTTAGAACATACTCTGCAGCGGCCTCTGTGAAACAACCTGCCGCCTGCTGTAAGAGGCCCAGTTTCACAAGCTGGTGCAAAACGGCTCATGTAATTGCGTGCACTCAAGACGGTCAGGTTGTGTGTCCAGAGTGTCGCCTCGGGATCAATGCCGTCACCTCTGACCAAATCAGTGCAATCGTAGTTGCTGCACGACAAGTCTTGGAAAACTGTCTCAGTGATGGTTGCCTTATGCCCCACGACTTGTGTCTTGTAGAGAATGAAGTAGCGTTGAGCATGCACATATCAAGCATGTGCAGAGCAAAGCCTTCCCATGTACCATCGGGTAGTTTCTCCTGAGACAGTCGATTTCGCCAATCATCATATCAGACTTATCAACAAGTCTCAGCATGTGACATTGTACAATCAATGACGGCATCAGGCTTCATGATTGGCTCTCCCATCCTGTAGCTGACCTTCCCAGTTCTCTGCAATTCCCCCTTGTGGATGGTGCTGATCATATTCACGACCTTCTTGTCATGCCACCTGATCTGCAAAGAAGCTTGTCCTGACTTCTTCAGGTGAACATCTCCCCTGGATGATTAGGATGATGCTTCGGGAAACTTTTGGCCACTCTTTCCTATAGCTCCAGTACAGTGCCAACAGTGCCAATGCCGTGTTCAGCAAGGTATTTGGAGAGTTTCGGTGCTGTGTAGTAATTGTCTGTGTACAGCAGATGATTACCACCAAAATACCTCTCCATCCAGCACTTTTACAATGGAGCCAGAGAAGCCAAAGGGGGTCTTTCCTGTTCACATCCATTGTGCTAGCAGGTAGATGACAAAATCCAGGATATACCCCATCTCACAGTCCACACCCAGCACAAAGAACTTTATCCCAAAGCAGTGGCGTTTGCTGGGGATGTACTGCATGAATTTGAGACGTCCCTCTGAACAATACCAGGGATTCTGTCTATGACGACTTTCTGCATAGGCCGGAAAAATCGCATAAATCGATCCCTAATCCTGTTGAGAAAATCCCTCACTTTCCACAAAGGGTCCAGTTTGGGACGGGTTTGCATTGTCAGCATGAAGTGCAGGTATCCAAGCAGCTGTCGGAACCGATCCCAGTGACATATACTTCCCGAATATTGGGATAGTAGTAATGTCATCCACGAGCCAGTACTCCTCCAACTCATGTCTCTTTTATATATGGGGCATAAGAAACATTAGGGCAAAAAAAACATACAGCTCTCTGATTCCGACAGAAGGCAACCACGACACTTGCTCTTGGTGAGCCAATAGGTCCCAGCCCTTCTGCTGCACACTGAGCTGCATACCTATTGGTCTCATCGCTGACATGCTGCACTGATTTCATCATCCATGAAGGCCAGGAAGTAGTCAACAAAGCTTCATCTCCTGCGTTGCATGGGAAGGCAGGCTGTATTCCAGCATTTGTCATATCCAAACGGTGGATTGTGTGGCTGAAAATCTGCACCGTCAGACCAAACAAATGTGTAATCCACTTGCCCTGTGCGTGGTTCAGTGGCAGGGGCAGGTTGCATTGCCCTCGTTTCCCCGTGAGAAAAGGAGCTGAGGTGGAGGTAATGGGTGAGGCAATGGGTGAGGCAGGAAGAGCGAGCGTGGGAGGGGGTGGGAGGAGCAGAGAGGAGCAACGGGGAGGGGGTGAGTGCGAGGGCGTGTGAGTGGGGGGGTGGCGAGGGTGACGAGGGAGCTGAGCAGGGAGCAGGCGGGGGGTTTCTGACCTGGTGCGTGGTGAAACTTGACCCTTTCTACCCCGCTTATCACCTCCGCTTATCTCACTCGCTTATCGCCCAGCTTTGCCCTCCAACTGCTTACACGCATCCCCTTTGTTCTAGGCCTGCCCAATGCACGGCCCCTGCACGGCCTGCCTTCCCTCGCTTTGCAGGCTTTAGGTAATTCGTACTCCTCAGAGGATGTAGACCTGAGGAGAGGGCACGGCAGATGATGATGATGATGTGAGGGCAATAGGGCTAGGGGAACGGGAATATTGATGGAGAAATGAGTTTACTAGGGTCTGGTGTGGGAGACGTGAGCCTGCGCTCATTCCCTTCCCACGTGCAGTACCAGATTTGCCCATAGGGAGCACTCTTCCTTTCCCAGAGTAAGTTGCGGGTGGTGGTGGGGAAACAAGCTACGATCACTTTAATGAATGTCACTATCAAGTGAAAATGGTTCACAACCAATCACGGCAAAATGTTCAATGCGTGCGGTGAGTGTGTCACTTTGACTGCCACAATCAAGAGTAGTATTCTTACAGTTTTGTCCAGCTCATTTCTAATTTCAGGAGTGCTCAACCCCTTTTGCCTCGCTCGTCGGCAGTTCCTTTACCCCGATGTAGAGGTAGAGGGAAATTTTCACTAGCACTAACTCATTGTAGAGGAGAGAAGCGACGACGATGAGTCGGGACGGAGCGCCATTATCACGGTGCACAGAGCTGGACAGATACTGACTGATGCGGGTCAGGGCAGGGGAGTGGGGGGCCCCCCTCGGGGTTGGAGGAGGGAGGTGTGGGATGGCTGGCGTGAAATTACTCGAGACAGCTGCTACTCTTGCGTGAGGCGCGCCGGGGAAAACGCGCGGTGTTCAAAATATTCACGATCATTCCAGACATGACAACCCGAGGTTTGGTCCAGTTTTGTCAATGTCATTCTGGAATGACACCCCTGCGGTTAAAGGGTTAATCGTCATCTTTTGGTCAGTCCTGGTCCGAGGCTTCTTGTTCGTATTTTTAGTTGGTCGTTTTCTGGTGAGGGGCACTAACCCTCCGCCAACCCACTTGTTTTCAAGTAGGGAACACGTGTCGGTTGGTTATATGGTTACCACTCAGGCGTTGTAAATGCTTTCCCTGGTTTACAGGGAAATCATTTGGCTTGCCACTCGATGTAGAGCGCTACCCTAAAAACAGATTACCACTACACTAAGTGGATGGATGATGGGCACCCCCACCTACCACAATATATATATATATATATATATATATATATATATATATATATATATATATATATATATACAGTGAACTCTCACATTTTGGAGAGTTTTTATTGGGCGAATTCACTTTTGGCAATGGGATGGGATTGTACAGAACGCACTCCTGATTTGGCATGTACAGAAATTTCAGATTTGGCGAGTTGTTTATAATGAAATTATAATAAAGTATATTTTATGCCAATTAATTTCAATGAAGTTTTTTTTTAATAATCTGTGAATTACATTTCAACAAAATTTTAGTTTGCATTGTGAAAT